>NW_028185905.1:575861-578063 GCF_003343005.1 Rhea americana
GCCCGCGGAGCGCGGCTCGGCCCGGCGGCGGGGGAAAGCCGCCGCCCGTAGCGCCGCTCCTCGCGCCGTCGGGGGCCGGGGGCCACCCCCCGTTCGCCTCGCTCTTCTCCGCTATCCTCCTTTTCCTCTCTGCCCCCCCGGGCTCCCCCCTCAAAAAAAAAAAAATCCCCAAGATATTCCTCCTGCGAGAAGAAGGGGGAAGCAAAGCCAGGAACTAACGCCGGAGTAGCACGACTGCCATGGAGGAGAAGGAGGAGGAGGGAGAGAAGGCCATACACATCCGACTTTCCGGGTGCCGCAGACATGCAGAGTGCGAGCCTTGACTCCGGCGGCCGCTCTCGCCTCTCGCCGGGCAGCCAGCGCCGAGCCGGGGGCGGCGCGGGGGGGCCGCTCAGCTCCTTCCAGCCGTCACCGCCGTAACTCCACAAGCCATGGTGCCGCCGCGCCGCGCCGCTGCCGGATCCCGCGGCCGCGGGGCTGGAGAGCCGGGCGGGGGGTGTCCAAAAGCGGGGAGGGGGGGGAAGCCCGAGGAGAGGCCGCCGCCGGCGGTGCCGGTGCCGCGCTGCCCCGGCCCCCGCGATGCCACACGCAGACTGGAGGCAGGAGCACGCGGTCCGCGCCGCCGCGAGAGCGCTCCGGCGAGGGGCGGTCGCCTGACAAAACCCGGGCGGCCTCCCCGCCGCCGGCCAATGGCAGCGCGGGGAGCCCACGTGGGGCGGGCGAGCGCGGCCGGCGAGTGGGCGCCGCCGACGGCAACGTCACAATGCCATCTTGTGTCTGAAACTATGTATCGAGCGCGGCGGCGGGGCTGCCCCGGCCCGACCGCGCCGGCGACGCTGGGGCTCGCTTCGCCTCGTCGGAGAGCGCGCGCGCGCACAGCGAGGAGGCCCGAAAAAATCGCCAGCCGGGGCGTACGACACCGCCTCTCCTTTTGCCGGGGTGGCGCCTAAGCCAGGCGGCAGCTCCGCGCGGCGCCGCGTGTTTTTCGAGACCTCGGCTCCCCCCGTTGACTAATACCCCTCGGAGGGAAGGGTGGGAGCCATCAGCCTCGTAGCTATAAGTAATAATTTATCGGTTTATTCTCCAGCCTGTGAACGATAGCTTTCCCCATAATCTCATTAGATCTGCAAAGCAGTCCAATTAGATACTATAAAACAAACAGAATCGCTTTGTCACTTTAATGTTTTCACTTCATAAGATTTAATACCGATAAAATAGTCGGTACAAAAGTAGGAGAGGGGAAAAATAAGCCTCCTTCACCAAAGAAAAGAAAAGAAAAGAAAAAAGGCAGCTGGAGAATGGCAGGATGGCTTTCCTTCCTTCTTCCCCTCTCTCATTCCTCCCCTTTTCCCATCTAAACTACAAGAAAAGCAAACATCCCCTTTGATGTGCCAGGCTCTGTGAAGAGGCTGAAACTCTGCCTGGTGCTTATACAAATGGGAACAGCCCTTTCTACTATTACTACCTGTTTCCCCTAATATTCCTCCCTGTGTCTCCTTTCAAGTCTGAGCAGCTTTAATGAAGAACATGGGTAATTTCATTAAAGTTACACATTCACCCGAAATGATTTGAATCTCCCTGGCTTTGCATGCCCTACACAAAGGCCTGTTCATGGGGGGTGAGGGAGTGGACAGCCCCAGTGTGCCCGGTGCCCSTTGAGCCTCCAGCTCATCCCAAATCAACACCAGCTGGCCCGGGTTGCATCCTTCCCAGCCCAGGCGCTCCTGGATTCAGGGGTGCTGGGGAACCCCCCTGCAGCAGCCTGGGAGGCGAGCCATGGAAACTTCAGCCGAGGCATCAGGCCTTTGAGGGAGACGGGGCGAGCAGCAACACACCCCAGTGTACACCCTCCCCGTGCCCCTATCCCAGGCTTCCCCGGCCCGGGCAGATGGGTGCCCCCACCAGCTCAGCACCCGGGAAGAGGCCAAGCCGCACGGCCAGGCCTGTCCCCYATAACTCTTCCTGCAGAGGGTCCCTGGGTGCAGCGGGGCCTCCTCGGGGCAAGCTCTTCCCCTCACTCAGCCCCATTTCCCCACTGGCAAAGGGGCAGGAGTGCTCATAGGGGATGGTGGTGGGGTGCTCTCCCCGCCCCCCCGGCCCGGCCCGGCCCCCATAACTCTTCCTGCAGAGGGTCCCTGGGTGCAGCGGGGCCTCCTCGGGGCAAGCTCTTCCCCTCACTCAGCCCCATTTCCCCACTGGCAA
>NW_028185905.1:578953-581088 GCF_003343005.1 Rhea americana
AAGAGCCTGACAATTATTTCCCGAAGTTCAAACGTCTCTGTCTCCAGCTCTAATTGGATTCGTTTCAACTGTTTATGTTACAAGAAGTGTCAGGGTCATTTGCTACTGGAGCGCTGCCTTCCCATTGGCCGCCGCGCCGAGTGCCGCCGTGCCCCACGTGGGGGCAGGGCGCGGCGGCGGCGGGCGCCCCGCAAAACCCGGCCCGGACTTCCTGCCGCGGAGCGGGAGCCGCAGCGACGGGCCGCACGCACCGCCCCCTCTCTCCTCCCTCCAGGCTCGGCGGCCGCCTCCTGCCGTCCTTGCTGATAGGGTTTCTCCTCCCTCTCCYTCTCTTCCCTCTGTATCCCTCTTTCCCTTTTCCTCTCTTGCTGTTCTGGAATTTCACTCCCTTTCACTTTTCCTGGCCTTTCCTTCCTTTTTCTTTTCTTTTTTTTTTTGAGAAGCTGACTTTGTGCAAAGCAGAGGAGGAAGGATGGGCTGGTGGCAGGCCTGGGAAGGAAGCCATGAGAGCAAGCCCTGCCACCATTTCCTCCACGGGCTTTGCTTTCAGTGGGGTCGGGAGGGAAACATGCCAGTATGGAGGTTGCTGCAGGCCTGCCTGCGTGGCAGCGCTGAGTGTCCTCCTAGCCACTGCGACTGGGTGCTGCAGGGGTGCAGATGCTGTTGAGCCAAATGGCTCTGGACATGCACGGCATCACTCAGCGCCTCTAGAAATGCTGGTGGGTGCAGTCCAGAGCACCGGCAACTGGTGCAGAGGACTTGGATGTGCCTGGCCTTGCGGCTCGCTGTGGTCAGCACGGCCCTCCGCGGTGCAGCTCCCTCCTCAGCTTGTGCCGTGGGAGGTGGACAGGGCAAGTGGGGTGCTTGCGACAGATCCAGAGGCGGGAGAGCCCCGCTGGGGCCGTGGATGGAGGGCTGCAGCAGCCAGCGCAGCCCAGCCGCAGGCGAGTTCCTCTCCTGGAGCCGGCGGTGCCTGGAGGGATGGGTGGGCACAGCTCTGTGCGCCGCTGGCTGCAGCAGCTGCGGCTGCCGGCCGCGCTGGGAYGCTGGCTGCGTGCGTCGGGCGCCCAGGCTCTGCCCATGCCGGCGCATCCGTCAGGCAGCAGCGAGCACGTGCCGGGAGAGCGTGCCAGGAAGCGAGCCTCAGTGCTTGCTCTGGCTTTGCACCTAGTTGGTAATTTTTCACGAATGGGGAAGGTTAATTGATCCTACCCCTAGCAGCTTCACGGCAACCCTGCATCTGCAATCGTGCCATGAGCGGCCGCCTGCTGCGCCGGTCCGAAGGAGACAGTGTCTGAACATATGGGTCCTTCGGGTCTGATTCTGCAGGATGCTGAGTCCCAGGAGCCCGCAGCTGAGCACTCACCTTTCCATTGCTCCTCCTCTGTGCCTAAGCRGACCGGGTTACCGGCCTGACGAGGACGGTCTGCCTCTTGCTACCGACMCAGAGCTGGAGGCCCTGTGCTCTTCTGGATGCAAATACGCTCGCTTCCAGCGCAGACAGCAAGAGATCGCACCAGGGAGCGGGGCCTAGCCGCTCGGGAGCCAGGCGGCTGCGAGCTGGGGGGGCGTGTGGCCTGGGGAGGGGAGAGGGAAGCGCTGATTTTGCACTGAAAAATCAAGCTTCATTGCTCAAAATAGAACACATTAGAGGAGCTGTTCCCCCCCCCCAGTGGTATTTATGGACAAATTCTGATTTTTATTTAATGGTTTCCCCGAAAAGGTTGTAATTTTCTTCACATTCCCATCTAGCCAGAGCCCCAGCGTTATTGTGGTGAACATAGACGACCGAGAAGGCCTCTTGTTAATTGATATTCTGCACGCTAGAACAGCACTGAAATAGCAGATGTTTTATTTTAGGTTATTAAAACTCACCTGGTTGAAAAAAATAAAAAAGATTGGGGTGAAAGGAAATGTTCTGGTTCGTATTGATTTAAAATCTACTTAAATTGATATTTGCACTTCCCAATTATAAACCATGATCTTTTCCCATAAGTTATTTTTCCTTTTCCGAGTTTCTCCTTAATGAGCCCAGCAAAAGGCTGCGGGGCAGACGGGGCCAGGCCGCGCTCCGGCGGCGCCGCGGGGGCGCCGGGGCCCCGCGAGGCCTCGCTGCTCGGTGGACTCGCCCGAGC
>NW_028185905.1:581864-596668 GCF_003343005.1 Rhea americana
CGCGGACCCTGCACCCGCCTGCCCTCCCGGCCCCTCCCGGGGCGAGCAGCACGGCCCAGGCTTTTGCTGTATACTGTCTAATTACAGATATTATATTGCAAATGGCTTTTGGGCCTGCTAATGGTATTACTGGTGTTATTCTTCTACTTGTTAATTATAACCAATTTGTTTGGGATGCCTTCCCAGTTTTCGTCTGTAATTGCTCTCCCCGTTCCCCGATGCCTGTGACTCAGCAGAAACTCCGCAGTTTCACTCAAGGATGATATTACTCCTCGACTCCTGCCAAGAGCGGCCGCAGAGCGCGGCCCGGCCCGGCCCGGCGCGGCGCATCCCGCCTGCGCTCCAGCCAGGAGCAAGCGAGGGGGCCGGAGCAGGCCGATGGCACGGCACGGCACGGCGCGCAAGGCTGCGCTTAGCCCTCCGCCAGCCCGGCAAACGCAGCCTTGCGCGCCCGCCGTGCTGCCGGCAGCTGCGTTGCGTGCAAATGCTGCTGGGCTCAGCCTGAGCCGTGTTCATCAGCAACTTGCTGAATCAGGTCTGCAGCCCATAAACCATTATAGGAGTCTGCCTGCTAAAACCCATCACGGCTCGGCGTGACTAAAGGCTGCGCTAAGGAAATAGGAAAATATTGAATGGATTGTTTTCTTTTTCTTCTTGCTAAATTCTAAAGTGTGCTCCCTCCTCTCCCCAGCATTAACTGCAGATAAGTTATTTGGAAAGCGAGTATTTCACCAGAACAGCCATTCAAGTAGTCTAATACACACATTAGAGTCTATTTGCACTTAAAAGAAGTGGGAGGTATTAAATCAGCCTCTGGCCAGATAGTCATTGTATAAACAAGAGCTGTTAACTCCTACTTGATAGCGGTGATAGCAAGAGAAAGGAAAACAGCCCTGCAGTGTCATGACCAACCTGACACAACATGTTTTAGGTCTGGGGAAAAAAAACAAACCCCTGAGAGTTCACGACTGCCAGGGCTGTTTGAAGGCGCCGGGCCAGGGACACTGCTCCTTATCGGGCTCTCTCTGCCCAGAGGAACGCTAGAGCCAGAGCCAGAGCTGGAGCCAGAGCTGGAGCCAGAGCCGGAGCCAGAGCCAGAGCCAGAGTTGGAGCGAGCCGGAGCGAGCCGGAGCCGGAGCCGGCCTGCAGCCGCAGCGGGGATGCTCGTGCTCTTGCTGGCGCTGAGGGATGCTGCGCCAGCAGCTGCGGCGATGCGCGGGGCTGTGCCTGCCGCGGGCTGGCGGAGATACCTGCTCCCGCTTGGCCGGGTCGCTGCCTCTCCCGGCACCGGGCAGCACCTTCCCTCCGCTGCCCGCTGCCCACCACCAAGCCGCGGCCCTGCACGCCGAGCCCCTGCTCCCCCGGGCTGCGGGCCCTGCTGCTGCTGCTGCCGCCTGGGCAGGGGGCCTCGGGCAGGCTGCTCACCCCAAGCGCTGGTGACTGCCGGGATGCGGCTGCACCGGGCACGATTGCAGCCTGGACACCTTTCGCTCATGGCCGCGTCTCGGGGAGCAGCGCTGGTCCCCACATCTCCAGCGCTCCCTCCTGCCGGAGGAGCAGCTTAGCCCCCTTGCCCRCCCAGGGACCTGCTAGGCCCCCGGGAACAGGGGCCAGTCGCTGCATTTGCAGCCGAAACCCAGGGTGCCGGCGGCTCTCCYGCCTGCCCGCTGCAGCAGGGCAGGCAGCGGCCGAGCTCTTCCAGCTCCCAACCCTCAGCCACGGCRGGTCCTGCGCCGGGCCAGGCCGGACAGGCACAGATAAGACAGGGATCTGCTCTGCCCCAYGCCAGAGGTCTGTCCCAAACTCCTGCCAAAATGCTGTGCCGGGGCACCAGGCAGCGCACAGCCAGGCCGCTGGCGCTGAGGGCAGGGTCCCTCCGGTGCCCGCCGCTGGCCTGAAGCGCACGGATAAGGGCAGCAGCGTTTCCCAGTCCTGCCGAAAGCAGCTCAAGCAGCCGAGCTTGGCAAGCAAAGTTTGCTAACTCCGGAGCAAACCCTCGTGCTAATGAAATTCATGAGTCACRGCGAGCATAAGAGACCGTTTCCAGCTGACTTCACTCCCCACTTCCTTTGCTCGGGTTCCTCTCTCCCGGCTGCCCGCTTATCGGCCCCTGGAGCRCTGCCCGCCCTTCCCTGCCCGACAGGGCTCGGCCGCTGCCAGGCCGGAGCGCTCAGCACCCGGATTGCTGCGGAGTTTGCTCACTCGCGCACTCGAGCACTCTCAAGTTGTTCTCTGCGGCTAATCAAATGTCAAAACAAGCCGCCCCTGTGATTTTGAGAGCTTTCAAACAGGAAGACACTTCGCACTGATACACGRGAGCCGCGCGTTTGTCCGGGGCTGAGCCTAGCACGGCTTTCAGCGATAGCTCGGCCTTGGCTGCAGTTGCAACAAGTGTCCTCGGGTAAGAACTGTCTGCAGTCTCTCTTTAGAGGAGGAACGACTGTTCAAGCCCGGGGCAGGGATCCCGCTGCTGTCCCAAAGCCAGCGTTACCGTCGCTCCAAGATGCRGCTTCCTTCCTTTCCGCTGGCGCGCAGGAGATGGCAGTGGGCAGCCGAGGGGACGGGCAGTGCCTCCGGCAGAGCCGCCGGGAAGAGCAGGAGGCCGAGCATCGCAGATGGCCCCAGGGCCAGGGATGTGGCTGCAAGACCCCCGACCTGCCACACGCCCGCCGCGCGCTGGCTCCGCCGGGATCGCYGCGGCTGCAGGTGCGCGAGCAGCCGCAGGGTCCCCCTCGCAGCGGCGGCCCGAGCGGAGCGGAGCGGCTTCGTGGGCGCTGGGGCAGCACGCCCGTCGGAGCGTCCTCGCTCTGCATCCCCGCATGCCGCCGCCCCGGCAGCCCCGACGTCGGGGACGCCCGCCGCGGCTGCAGCCTCGCTGCCTCCACCCTGCTCGGCTCCAGCTTTCCTGCTCTCCTAAAGGAAAACCCCTTCAGCAAGCCTGAGGCAGGGAGAAGCAGCACCAGGTTTCATTTGCCGGTGGCCACAAGGCTCTGGGGTGCCGCGGCAATGCCCCATGGTGCGGCGGGCGTCCGAAGGGCCCGTGGCCCGACAGGCGAACGCCCTCGCTTTGCTTTGGAGCAAAGGAATGGATTTTACTGTCTGACGAACAGCGGACGGCAGTCAGTGCGCACGTGGAAGAGGTCCGACCCCCGTCGGCTCCAGTTCATAGCTGGAGAGAGGAGCCAGCTCCATGGAGGAGAACGACGTGCGCGCGCCGCGGCGCGTGCTTGCTCTCGGAAGAATGTGTGGCAATGGAAATCAAGCAAATACTTGGGACYGCTACGTCACGGAGGACTTTGTGAGTTAGACGGAAAGTTTTAGAAGAGCTTTGTGCTTTTTAGAGCCAGCCGGTCCCCTGCCTGGAGCTGGGGCTGGCGCACAAGAGCRTCGGCTTTGGRAGCGATGGAAGTGCCACCGTGGCASTTCGAGCGCACCGCAGCCTCGCTGCGGAGCCGCTGCAGGCCCTCGCCGAGGGATTTCAATAAGCAGCTGCGTTGACTCCCCCACGGGAAAACTAGTGTCCATCAGGGGAGGAAAAGTGGGGCTGGACCACATTTTCTTTGCAAGGAGCCTGGCAAAGTCTTCAGCAGCTGTTGCAGACACCTTCAAGGCCCAAACCAACTCCCTGTGGCCAAAACAGTCTGAAAAAAAGCCAGTGCCACCAGTGCCAGGTGCCGCTCTGAAGGGAGGACACTCCACCGTGCAGAGTACATGTGGCGCAGACGACGGCTCCAAGCCCAGCTGGCCCCATCCCAGGCGACGTGCCAGCTCTGCAGCCCGGGCTCCTCGGGGCAGCCCCCCCGGGGGTGCTCCTTCCCGGCYGGGAAATGCCCAGGAATCGCAGCAGGTACCTTCCACCAGGATCCTGCCCGCTGCAGAGGCACCTGAACCCCGGAGACATTTGCTTCGGTGCAGGATGTGGGGGTGGCTGGTTCCCGGAGTCCAGACATGATTTTCCCTTTGGCTTGCACAAACAGAGCAGCTCGGCAAGACCCAGGAGCTGGCGCGGGAGAGGCCCGGGCCAGCCCAGCCCCGCCGCCGTCCCGGGTCAGCCCGGGTTGCTATCGCAGCGACCGGCTGCGCGGCTTTACGAGGCCGCCGCACGGCAGTCCGGGCAGGACACGCTATCTCGGTTCGGGACAGCAATTCTCTCTATTTAAAGAAATCAGCTCAGCCACATTTCCTGTGCAAAAGCCAGAAGCTGGGGTACAAGACACGTGTGCAAGTCACTGTGTTTTGCTTTCTAAAGGCTCTCCAGCCCGCAAAAGTGGATGAGGGTTTCTCTGCCTTGGACRGCTAACCAGAATAGCTTATTCTGCAACATCTATTCCAGGCAGTTTCTCCGTGTTGACAAAGCCTTGGGATAGGGAGGGTCAAACACCTTTCGGGATCATTCCCTCTTCCTCTAGCCCCTCTCGCTTGCCCAAGGAGATGCTGGAAGGCAAGGGGCCGTGTCCTACTTCCCCAGGAGGCCGTTCCCCGCGCTGGCCCTAGGCTGGCTTTCCCCTTTCTTTGGCCTGTCTCCCAGAAACCACGATGGTGCAGGGCYGGTGCGAGCAGCCGGGGATCTTGCAGGGGAGGGAGCAGAGCCGGCGCCGGGGCACGCAGCAGCACCCCAGCAACAAGGAGACGGCACCCAGCACACCCCTCGCAGGGAGACGTCCCCGCGGCTGCCTGCCCCCCAAGCCCTCCCGCGGTGCGAGCAGCCCCGGCCCGCTGCCAGCAAAGCTGGTGGCACGGACAACACTCCAGTGTCAGGAGGAACCCGGTGTCGCGGCGTGCGGGGCCGCCGCGGTGATCCTGCACCAGGAACGAAGGCGGAAGCCTGTAAAACGGCCCCGACCAAACAGACCGGAACAACTCAGCGCGAATCACTGCGGGCAATGGAGCAAATCATCCCCCTCTCCGAACGCGCAGCGATGGCCCTTCCCTCGGCTGCTTTGGAGCAGGTCTTAAGGAGACAGGACTTTCCAGTGAGCATTAGCGAGCACCGTGGCTTTACGTGGTGGGAAGGGTGTGTGTTGCACACACGGCTACGGGGCAGTCGGCTTTCTTTTCTTTTCCCCCGGCAAGAGATTTTCTCCAAGGCATGGCACAGCTCTGACTTGGACCCGTGGTAACAGAGCTCGTTGGGTTTGGCGCTGACAGCTCAGACTGATGCTGCAGCCTGGCTTTGCTGTGGTCTCGGTGGCCCTCGAGTATGGGTTTGGTAGGCTCCACCTAGCACCTAATGAACGTTTGCCTGCTGCGCTGTGCAATCCGGCGCGACGGGCAGCCTCTGCGCAGGAGCGGCCCCGGCCTGGGAAGGGTAAGGGTGTTGCAGGCCGGCTCCGAGGCGCAATGACAGAGCTGTTTGCACACAGCTCCTCTGATCTGCCCTCTTCTGCTATTACTCCCCACGCAACCATTAATAAGCAGACTTATTATGGGGTGCTTTTCCATTCTGAGACTTAATAGCTCTCTTAAGTCAAAGGAGCAAGGCAGAGAGGTGACGTGCATTACCCACATTGTGCAACAAGCCAGGAATCAAACCCACACCTAATCGCTGGACCACAACCCGCCCGAGCACTCGCATTCGGACACTGGAAAAGAGCCAGGCGGGGACTCCTCTATCGGAGACGTTTTGCAAGGCCGCACCAGCACCATGCTCAGAGCTCGCAGCCAGGGGCACGCTTACCTCCACAACGCCGTGAAGACCACGTCCTCCGAGGTCTCTCTTCCCTTCAGACGCTGCTGCCCCAGGCTTGGTGCTCTGACCGACTTCACGCAGGGGGTCTGTGGAGGAGGGGAGGATCAAACTCCATCTCCCCCATCCGGATCCAACCTCCTGGATCACCCTGCTCCAAAGACTCGGTTTGATCCTGAGTGCTGCAGCTGGCGCACGTATCTCCCCAGGCTCTGTTGGGAAAGGAGGTCTCTGGTTGCTCYGGGACAGCAGCCGCCCGGCACCTCCTTGTCCCCTTCTCCATAGGACAAAGCCCATGAGCCCTTGCTCTCCTTTACCCCCGACTCAGCCGCATGCCTCAAGCCTTCCTTCCCCGGGTAACTCCGAGGCTTACGTGGCCTAGGGTGTTCGTTCACATGATGTCTGCGTTGCACAAAGCCTCAGCGGTGACGGCCAGTTGCGGACCAGAAAGGAAACGTGGCCTCCTGCTGCAGAGCAAAGCTCTCCCAGGCTCGTCTGGCATGAACCGCAGGGACAACGGAGGAACGGGGGATCCGGGGCCCCCGGGGGATTTCATGACATCCGTGTGAGACCTCCTATGCAGCACGAGATTGTGTGGCCGTGTTGGAGCATCCCCATCTCCCGGGGCTGGGGACTGCTCCTTTTGCCTGGGGAGGCACCGCGGAGCAGCCCAKGGTGGCTCAGCAGCGATTTTCTCACCATCTGCCTGCTTCTAATAGGTGTCCGAGGCGGCCGCTCCGACGGCTGGGTCGGTCACGGCCACCTTCACCTGAGCACTACTGCCTGCTACGAGGGATCATCAGTCCTTAAAATAGCTCTATATCATTAGTTACCTTTAATTGAAGGTGTTTTGATGCAACCTCCACAACACAAACCAAATGGGAAATGACACACCATCAAATTAATGCCCCCAAACCATGATAAAGCCCTGGTTAGATGATTAATGTTTCTATTTCTTGTTTTAAGAGAGAACAATGCAGCTCGGCCTCGTGTTTATCTGCGTTGCCTGCAGAAGGTCACCAGGCATTCTCAAAATAAATAGCACCGTCACCGCACCGCCAGGCCTTTAAACACACTGCGGCCTCTCTCACCCCTTTACAYGCTCCCGAGTCCATCTCTGCAGCCCGGCAGGCTTGGGGCTGCGGGCCGGAGCGGAGAGGGACCTGGCCCGGCCGGCGCAGGGCCCGGCTCCCACGCAGCCCTTCCCGGGTCCTCCTCGCCACCCGCAAAGCCAGCAATGACCTTTCCCGAGGGCCCTGTTGGCTCCGGTATCATCAGCATCTCGGGCTGCCTTGGAAAATCCGTCCCTGATGATGGCCCGAGGAAAGCGGCCGYCAGACCAATACCTTATTGGACAGGGTTTTGACACCTGAGAGGATTCACTGCTACACTCTTCTATTAAATCATTARAAGACGTTCCTTTAAGAGTCCCAGAAACATCAACTTTTGATGTGGCCGAGACGGTTTGCTGCCCTGCACCTGGAAACGGCACAAACCCTCTTTTAGGTTCAAAGTCGTCCGGCTTCTGACACGCCGCGGGTAATTAGGGGTAATCGAGGTGAGCGCATCCACGGGCAAGCCGGCGCGGGGCAGCAGGGGCGGCCGCGGCGCAGCCGTTCCCGCGCGCGGTTACGCCCCGGCACGGGGCAGAAAGCCGGCGCGAYGCCGAGATCCTGCAGCTTGTCCCGGCAAGACGCCGTTGGTGTGCGGAGATTAAAGTCTCCTGTTTGGCAGCGGGAAAATGCAAATGCTGTTTAAACAAGCTGTTAATTGTTAAGCCACATTATTTAAAGGTAATAATCACTGGAACACCTTGTACTGCTAAAATGAGGCCAAAAGTTCTCAGGTCGCGGACTCCAGAAGAGGAGGATGTGCCTTGTTTGCAGGCTGCGTTTAATGAAGTTGGTTAGGCAGAGAGGTGGGAAAAGGGGGAAGAAAAGGAAATAACAGAAGCACGAAACGAGCGGTTCTGGGGGAAGCAGCTCCRGGTTTGTGCTTCTCCCAGCTGCCTCCGGCGGCCGAGAAGTCACTGCAGAGCCTCGCCGGCGGCTCCGCGGCCAGGGCTGCTCCGACGCGGGGCCACGGTCCCATGCCGCTCCGGAGGGCTCGCCCCGCACTTGGGAAATCCCGAGCTCCTGCAGAGCTTCCCGTGCAGCCACTGCGGGAGGGATGGGGGGGATGAGGAGGAAGAGGAGGAGGAGGAGGAAGGGTGGCCAAGCCCAAGCCAGGGACAACCTGGGGGCTTCAGCCCCAGCCGCCCRGAGGCAGAAAGGCGGCAGAGCCCCGGCGCGGGGGACGAACCTGCTGCGGTGCTCAGCGGTGCGGGCACGGAGGCCCCTGTTCTCGGGGAAGCTGGAACGATCCCGCGGGAGGCGAGCGCCTTGCTTCAGCGCTGGGGCTGCAACAACCAGAAATCATGTATGTTTTGGATTTTAATCCAGTGCGGCTGGGGCCATGTGCAAAATGTAATTTAAACTCCACATTGGGGTCCAAGTGCAGAGGTTTTGGCATTGGTGTTTTGGTTTGGGCCCAGCTTTAACGGTAAATTAAATAATCATATGAGAGAGCGGAAAGGAGAGAAAAAAAAGGGAGGAAAAATATCTACTGACAGTTCTTACAGAAGTGGAAAGAACCAAAAGAGATTTTGGCTTCGCAAGCTCTGAAACAAAGTTATTTCCCCCTAGATCTGGCACAGCCTTTCAAACAACATTTTTCAATTTAGCTTTTTATTAAAATAAAGCTGYGGCCCAGCAAATCGGCGCGGCGTTGCTGCGCACGACTCCAGCGCTTGCCGCTCGCCCGGAGCTCCGGTGCCCCTGCGGACGCACCAGGCTCCTGGAGCCCGTGCTCGCACCGCGGCTCGCTGCCGCCGACATCTCGGCGGCCTCCGGGAGCGGCTGGCTGCAAAGCACCGCGGAAGGAAGCGCCCCTCCAGGTGTGAACCCTGCCCGCGGCGCGGGGAGGCTCCGGCTGCAGGGCGGGCGCTCCCGGGGCTGGCGCCCGCTCCGGGCGCTGCTCCCCAGCCCGCTCCAGCATCCGCCCCGGCGCCCCTCGGCTCTGCGCCGGCCCTCGGGAGCCGTGGCGCAGGCGCTCGGCTCGCGGTGCACAGCCAGGCGAGGACCACCGCGAGATTACCAGGGCGCGAGAAGAAGACTCGCTGGAAAAGACGAGGCCGCGGCTGCCGCCGGAGCTGCTCGCCTGCCAGCGGCAGGGCTCGCCTCCTTCCCGCGGCAGACCGCCGGGACCGGAGAGAGCCCCGTTCCGGGTGCCCCGGGCCGAAAGCAGATCCTGCATCCGTGCAAAGGCCAACGCAGCCCGGCCGGCGCCTCGCAGGAGGCCGGCGCGCGCGCGCCTTCGTCCTCGCCCCGGGAGCCGCGCCGAGGCGGGTCCCCGCGCCCAGCGCCCCCCCGCCCCCTCGCCAGCCAGCCCCTGCCTGGCATTAGATAGGAGGCTTCTGCTAATCAGCCACAAACTATTAAGTCACCGGGCAAACTACTCTGCCGCTACTTTTGCAAGGAATTAGGCCTCTATAAAATCAAACGGCATGAATCTGGAAGATTTACATGGTGCTTTTTTAACAGTTTTCAGTATATTTCAATAGTTAATAAAACCAAATGCTGCTTTGTGTAAAAGGTAATAGATTACAATCTAGTGTATTTTACTAGCACTCAGTGTGTTCATCTAACACCTAATATGTTAAAGTTGGAATCTATGAAAAGCACTTTGCGGAGATTAAAAGCAGATTTATCACAGATGTGCCTCAACATTATGCTTGGCTTGAACCATTAGACTCCTGGAGTTTAAAGGTTAGACTTTAATGACTTCAAGGAAGTCGGTTACTTTCTGAAGCTTCAAACAAGCRGCTCAGATACTAATGCCATCTCCAGAGCAGGGAAGACTGGTTCAGAGCTGCTCGCAGACCGCCGGAGTACCACCTCAGCGTCTGCTCCCTAAATCACGGAGAAGCAGCTCCGTCTCGGCACGGTCGCTTTGCCCTCGTGCGAATCCACGATGCGCCCTTTGGTGGATGAAAGCGTTTCGTCGGGCGCTCCGGTCCCACGGCCCCGCTCCCCTCCAGCTGGGGCTCCGGGAGCGCCCRGGCGCAGCCGCCGCGGCCCCTCTGCATCCTCCGAGCGCCCGCGGGGACCTGCCTCCGTCCCCTTTACCGTCCCTGCTCGCGGGGAGAGCAAAGGCCTTGGCAGCCAGTTCAGGGGGAGCAGATTTCTCTATTTTTAGAAGTTTTGAGACATTCGAGCACAGGGCGCTGCTCTCGGATAATTCACAGGTATCCCTCGCGTAGGGAGAGACCAAACGGACCGGCCTCGGCGAGGGCRGCGTCGCAGCCCGCCCGGCAGCCTGGCTCCGCCGCCGCCCTCGCCGCGCGAGGCGGGTTTGCGCCCGTGCCGCCAGGCAGCTTCCGCCGCCGCCTCCGGCTCCCGCCGCTCGTCGCGCAGTCGGGGAGGCGAGGAGCCGCCCCCGGCGGGAGCGGCCGCTCGGGTGCCTCAGCTGCCAGCTGGAGGTGAAAACTTCCCTACAGCAAAATCTGGCGTGTGCTCATCAGGGAGAGAGGGGTCAAACGGCAAAACCGCCCGTGTCACGTCCGAAGCTCTTTCTGCAGAGTTTTAAGCCRATGCTCTGACCTCACGGCCCGGAAAAGCCGCTGCTCGGGCCCAGCTCTCCCGCGGCAGCGCCGGCTCYGGCGGGGCGGGAGGTCGTCCTGGTCCAGCACATCCCCGAGGACGCGGCCGCCCGCGGTGCCGCCGGGCAGAGCTCAGCGCCAGCGACTCCTCGGAGCGCCGAGCCCGGAGCTGGGAACTCGGGCCGGCTCCTGCAGCGGGTCACGGGGCCCGGGCAGCGCTCGGCTCCGGCTCCCTGGCTAGGGCGAGACCAGCGCACATGGAGCTGCCTTGCAGCACACAGCGAGGACTCGTCAACGCACCGCACGCGTGTGGGGTGCCGCGAGGAGCAGAGCCAAAGCAGACCTTAAATAAGCGCCTTGCGCAGAGGCTCCCGGCTCGGGTACTGCTTGGCTGGCGATAAGCGACGTCAGGTAGCGAAGAGCAATTAGTGTCTTCTGCACGCCGGTGCCTGGCCCTGCCTCCGCTCGGCCAGGGCCAGGGCGCGACAGGGCCTGCACGGGGCAGCGGCAGAGAGAGGAGGAGAAAGCAGCAGACCCCTCTCTTGTGCTTCCCCTCGCCTTAGCGGTAGAAGGAAACGGGAAGGAAACTCTGGAGTCGCAGTCAGCCCACGCGCCCAGGGAAAGAAGCACTTTGCTGCGCAGAGAGCGCCCAGGAGGCAGCCGTTCCCGGCTCCAAGCCAGCGCACAGCGCCGGCCTGTTTATTAAAAGCAACTGAACATATGGAGAACATGGTGCATTTGTCATCGGCACAGGCTGCAACGTCACTTCGCGAGGGATCTGCCTGTACCGAGCCCCGCCGCGCTCCGAACCCCCCCGGCACCGCGACTCCGCGAGCAGCACCGCGCGCAGGCACTCAGGTAGCAAAAGCCGCTGGCGGAGCCAAGAGCCGAGCCGGCGGGGATCCGCTTCAGAGCTACGCCCGGGCTATTAGCAGAGAGCAGAGCCACAATTAACAACCCCAGCAGCTCCACGCACAATCTGGAGGAGCAGAAAAATCCTCCGCTGGTGACTGTTGCACCGGCGCTGAGATTTGAACCTTCTCCGCAAAGGGCCGGGGCACCGCAGGAGCCCGTGCGTGCCGAAGCTAGCCCCGGTGCTTCTCCCTGCGAAGCGTTTTCTGCGTGTGGTATACAACACGAGCGCCAACGTTGCCTGGGACCAGCAAATCGTAAGCAGGATGAGGAAGAACAGAGCTGTACTGCCCCTCCTTTGAAATAACGTGTTCGGGGAGCATTTCCACGAAGTTAGCTTTGCCATTTGAACTGCAGGCAGCTCCGCCAGGATGCTTACAGAAAAGGGGGGCTCCGAAGGGCACGACTTGCACACCTACCCGCCGGCTTCTCCAAACACACGGCCGGGACACTCCTGAGACGAGCGTCTCCGTGCAGCTTTGGTTTCCACTTGTTAGCAGAGCATTTCTCTGCGTCTGTGCCAGAGCGCAGCCTGCGCTCTGCAGCATCACGATGGCAGACCACAGAGATTGCTGCTGCCCGGGGCAAACCTGCTCTTCAGGTCCAAACCCTCCAGGCTAGGGAAACAAGGAGTGCAGCACAAAGCCAGCTATTTCCATCTCTGTGCATGAAGGAGAGGTGAACTTGTCCTTCTCCAGCTATTACGGAAGAAGGAAAAGACTAGAAGCAGAGGGGAAGCTCAGAAAAATTCCAGGCCCTTTTAACATCTTGCTGGGGAAACCCACCCAGAAGCAGAGGCTGGCCCTGCAGTCAAGGAGGGATGCCCTGCTTCGGAGGAGACCACGCATGGGATGAAAAGGGAAGGGAAGGGTTCTGGGAAACTTAAAACAGTTGGAAACACACCTAAAAAGCACTGAGCATTTGGGAAAGCAGAGGCAGGGCCTGCTGCTGCTGCTAAAGCAAGGGTTACTTCAGCAGGGGTGCGACAGGTTGGAGAGCCTTCCCTCCTCGGCGGGAGGGGAGCCGGCCCCTGCTCCGGCCCGGCTGCTGGCGAGCGGAGCAGCTTCGGCCTTGCAGTCCTTCGAGGGGGAGCTGCCCTGTCCCTCCCCCAGCGCCTTCACGTGGACCCGCGCGACAGTCGCTGCTGCCGCTGCAACGGCAGCGGCCCAGGAGCATCCTCGTCCCCCCGAGTCTCCGTGCTGGGCACCCTCTGGTCCCAGCAGCTTCACGACGTGCTCCAAAAGCGATTCCTCGCGCTCCCTAAAGCGGCGCCCAGGCCCGGCGCTGCAGCCAGGCTCCAGAGCCCGGCACCATCGGCCCGCACGGAGCACGGCGGCCGCCGCGGCTCCCCAGGAGCAGCCCTGCCGCTGGGCTGCGCCGGCTGCCGCGTGCATCCGTCATACTTCAGTGACAGTCATCAAGATTATTGTTCTAATTTCACCTCTTAATTTTTTTTTAAATAATAGATTAGCATTTATATTTACTCTTTAACGTGTTATCAAGGCAACCAAAATGTGTCACAATTGTCAATGTTAATAATGGTGAATAAAGTGCATTGCTAACAGAAATCCTCCCCCTGCTCATTGAGAGCTAATGAGATAATTAAAACTGTGGAGTCTCTTGACGTCTACCAGTAGGAGGACGGCTCCGTTCCCCGCAGTACGGCAGCAGGCTGCTCAGAGGGACGGGCGGCCCGGGAGACAGCGCGCGGCCCGGGGCAGCCAGCGAAGCGGCGCCGGGCTGCAGGCCCGCGGCCGGCACCCGAACCTCCTCCCGTGTGCCGCTTCCCCTGCCGCCGCACGGCCGGGACCCCGCCGGCTGGTGGGAACGGGTGCGCTAGCTCATCTACGCCGAGGGGAATTCGCGTCAGTCCRTCATTAGGCGGTGGCTCTTATTTAAGGCTATAAAGATGTTTAATTTCATAGGGAAATTTTAATGGAGCACTTAGTTCCCATGCACTGCTTCTCTGACATTTTATAGTCTTTGAAAGTCTTTTAATGGACAAAAGTCTGAAGCCCTAAGTTCTCCTGACCCCTTCAGGAAGCAAAATAAAGCTGTTTGGAAGGAAGACCAGGTGCCGTGGAAGAGTCAGAAGATGCAAATTCTTCCTTCTCATTAATTATTGTATTATTCCATGATTCCACCTGTTCGTGTGACGTCTTTCCCTCACTGAGGCTCCTCACAGTCGATTAAAGTGCACTTTCATCATTATTCTGAAAGGCGTTTCATAAGGGAACATTAGTTCTCCTGCATTATTCTTGCATGTTATAAAAAGTGTCTGTTTAAAATATTAGACAGCAATCGAGATTAATTTAAACCACATCAGATGTGCACGGCTGGTTTGCTGGAATATTCACGCCCACCAGCACAGGGCCCTCAACGTGCGCCCCAGGCCCGGCCGCAAACAGAGCTCAGCTCTGCTTTCCGGCGCGACCGTAAATCTGCCTTTAGGCTCTTCTCCCCGCCGCGACGGAGAGCCGCGGGGAAAGGCGGCGATCAGAGGTTTTGGCTGTATTCTGCAAATTCAAAGTAGAGAAACACCAAGATTACAGTGCTCAGGGCRAGATTTACAGGGACGTCTGGGCCCAGAGGACTGAGCAGGCTGGGTGACCAAGAAAGCTCGCAGAGCGGGGACCTACCTCAGCTGGGCACCTACCCCCAGACCGGAGCTGCYGCTTCTGCGGCCAGGCTGGCGTCCCCCCCTCCCAGGGACCTTTGCCAAGGCGACTGTCATCTACGGATGCCTGGATAAATATCCCACATTTCGCAGTTTACGGAGCAAGGGTTGGGCAGTGCCGTTGTCCAAGCAGTCTGTGTGCCTGGTGGTAAACGGAAAACGCAGGGTTGCAAATATTTCCCCAAAGCAACACAAACTTAATCTTCATTCGTTTCCAGCTGAAATCATTTCTGTACAAGGAAAAATTTTATAGCACTTTTAAATATAAATTGTGCTTTCTCTATCAGCTCAGCAAACAAGGCCTTCACACTCAAATATTGTGGTCATTCGGAGCTGTAGTGTTTTATCACTGCAAATCAGAGCGCAGCAATCTCCCCTTCCCGCTGCCCGAGGGCCGGCTCGAGCCCTGCTTCGCTTAACATTCAAGCCACATACTCCTCACGGAGGACCTATCAGCCAGATACCTGAAAACACATTTTCAACTCCAGTGGGCAATTGACTTTCAAAGCTTGTGATGCTTGTCAGCGTGTCTCCTAGGGCAACAAACTCGGGAGAGCAGGATAGAGCCGCGCTCCCCGCACAGGAAAAACAGCATGGAGGTAGAAGATTCTGGCTGTATTTTAGCACTATTTATGGACTTTGCGATACTCTGAGGAGAAAGAAAACCTGCAAGAAGTTCGGTCTGTTTTACTAGATGATGCCGCAGCCTGGGGCAGCACACGGCCCTCGGCGGGCTCAGCTGCCTCGAAAATCCCCCCAGGTGGGTTAGTGCAAGAGCAGAGGCGAGCGGGGCCGCAGCTGGGGCTGCCCCCGCGGCCCCTTCCAGGGCGTCGTGCCGAGAGCGGCGCCTCCGGCCGCGTTCAGGTCCCCGGAGCGGCAAACTGCCGGGC
>NW_028185905.1:597273-611388 GCF_003343005.1 Rhea americana
GCGCCGGGCTCCCTGGGTCTCCCCTCCGAGGGAGGCGCCGCCGCCGCTCCTGGACTCGATTCCTCCACAACTTGCTTGCTTACGTGCTCAATTTATACAAAGTATGAGAACTGTCTTATTGCAAACGTCAGGTACGGGATAAACATTCCTTTTTGCCGCGTGTTTTGTTAGATCGTTAAGACATCAAACAGGCACCTAAAGGAGCTGCAGTTTGGCACGCGCCTTCCCGATTAGGAGCGTTAAGTGCTGTAASGAGGAACAGCCAGAGCCCGGGCGGGAGGAGGACCGGGGGGGCGGGAGGAGGAGGACCGGGGGAGCCGCCCCGCACGGCAGCCCGGGGTCCAGCTCCGGCGGGAGGCAACGGCCCCAGCGCCCAACGCGTGGCTGCTTCCCGGCCCGGGCGCGCAGCGGGGCGAGGAGGGGGCGAGCGCCCGGGCGGCGCCGGGACCTCGCGCGGGTCCCGGCTCGCAGCAACGCCGCGGGAAGGGATTTCCAGCCAGACGGCTCTAACAGCAGGTTTTGTCAGCGGGGAGCGGAGGGACCAGACCCAAACGGGCCCCGAGCCCTTCCCCTGCCCTCGCAGGGCGCCGAGGGCGAGCGGAAGCCGGGGGGCCGCACGGCCGCCCGCGGCCCGGGGGATCCGTCCCGGCCCCGGGGAAGCCTCGAGGCGGGAGAGGAAAGCCTGGGACAAGCACAGGCAGCACGCGGAGCCGTGCCCCGTGACTCGGGAGGGGCGGCCGGTGCTCCCTAAACGTGCCGCTGAAATGCCTAACTCACCAGGTTACAAAAAAAAACAGGGAGAAAAACCAAACAATAAAAAAAGCCGAGGTCTGCCGTTGCGCTGCTGCCTGGAAGTGCTGACAAAGCTGCTCCTGACAAAATCCCAGCAGGAGCGGGGGGAACTGTCTCTTTGCTCTGCCTGTCTCCTGCTGAACAAGGATCACTTTTAATGGGCTGAATGCATACAACATACAGCTGACAACAAAGATGTTAGACTAACCTAACAAGAGAGTGAAACAGAAACAGCACACAGTGAGTAATTAGAATCTAATTAATTTGCATTTCACAAGAGAGTCAGAGATGTCAGTGGAGAGAGGAGGGAAAAAAAAGAAAAAGAAAGAAAATTCCCAAAGATTAAAGGCCTCGCAGAGAAGAGGAAGGGGGTGAGCAGAGGCGCTCGGCACAGCTGCGGCGCAGCAACCCGCAGCGGCGGCCGGGACACGGGCGATCCACTGCAGCGGGTGCCAGACGGCAGGTCGGGGAGCGCCGCGAGCGGAGGGGCCGGCAGGTCAGCGGAATTACAGCAAAAATACACAAACAGCAACTTTTTAATGTTGAACAGCATTCCTTACTTTGCAGGATTTTTTTCCCCCTACTGCTAGATGGCTTTGCCAGAGGATTAAAAAAAAAAAAAGTCTGCCACTCATGTCGCTAAGGCAAAAGCGGCTCCTTCCCAAAATTAGTGCTTGCAATATGTTAATCTTTATGTTCAACACCCTATTTCTTAACACGAGCTGTTCCCGTGAGGCAAGCGATTCCGGATCTACATAGCATCGCAGGGAGATTTACTGCTTGTTTCCATAATGATGACACCGGGCGGAAGATGCTGCTGTCAGGGATGCCAGAGCAGCCACAGAGCCCCGGGGGAGGCAAACAGCCGCCTCCGCCGTCGCGGGAGGCTCCTAGCGCTGCTGCCGACCCGGCGGCCCGCCTGGGCTCTGCCCCCGTCGGGGGCCGTTTTTGCAAGATCGGRGCGCGAAGGCAGCCAGCGGCACTGCACCCCTGGGCAGCGGCTGCAGGACAGCTGCGCCGGGAGGGCACCCGGCCCCTCCGCTGCCTCCCGGCTCCGAGGGGCACCGGCAGCCGGCCAGGCTCCCCCAGGCAGGGAAGGGCTCCGGAGAGGCGACGGCAGGGAGCGAGCAGAGGTACGTCTTTGCACCCCAATGTCAGAGTTTCCCACGGCGCACCCCAGGCCCGGCGCATCCAGCCTCCCTTCTTGCCGCTTCCCCAGGCCCTGCGTTTAGCCGCTGGGGAGGAGCGTTCGGCCTGTCTGCAYGCACGGCGAGACGGGATGACAAAACCCGGGGCTGGCCCACCGCCGCTCGCCCAGCGGGAGCGGCTGAGCCCCGAGCCCTGTCCGTGCGTGCCAGGGACCGGTGCGGGAACCAGGGCGGCCGCTGGCACCACCCGAGACCCGCGGCTGGTGTGGGGACGCAGGGCAGGACACGCGCGCCGTGCATGCAGGGGAAGGCGGTGGGTCACACGTGGGAGTCGCTGGTGCAGAGGTGGCAGCTGGGAGTGGSGGGAATCCCTCCGGGAAGGCCCGATGGATCCGAGGTGGAATGCAAGGAGCAGAGGCAGGGAGCAAAGATGCTGGCGGAGGAGCAGGAGAGCAAACTGTAAAAGCACCTCAGCGAGGGGGGAGGCGCACCGACAACCYCCTCCCTGGCACCTCGCGCTTCCTAAGCGCAGCTGGAGGTTTCCCTCCCTGGAGCCAACGCTGCATGGACAGCGGTGCCTGGGCCACCTCGCCGGGCACCCCGGCACTGGCAGTGCCTCCTGCTTCCCCCCAAGTATCTTCCAGCACAGAGAACCAGTTCCTGACTTTGCAGCCTCCTTTCCTCCCAAAATACCTCGCCCTCCGATTTAGGCTGGTGTTTGCAGTACAGAGCCAGCACTGTAAACACGCCAAGGGGGTGTTTGTTTTCCCTGAAAGCAAAATAACAAAACGTTGGAATGAGGCATTTAAGTCAGCCGGCTGCTTTCTTTTGTGGATAATCGAAGCGGTGGTTATTCGGGCAGGTTTCTTCCAGGCAACCCACCAGAGCAAGGGGAGGAGCGCTGCAAACACACCAGCGAGGGGAGAGCAGGGCTTTGGGCAGCGGCGCTTGGGACATGCGGACGGGCAGGGACTCGCCTCCCGCTCCCGCGCGACATCCCGGCAGCGAGAGCTGCGCGGCGCAGCAGGGCTTGCAGAACGGCAGCGGCTAACGAGACGCACGTCCGCTGCGAGCGCTCCCGGGGACGCGCCGCAGCCCAGGCAGCGAGGCGCCTCCAGAATACCTTTCCTTCCAAAAAAGGCCTCCCAGCACAGCCAAAGCCTTGCGGAAACAGGGCCGGGGTGCGGGGAGCCGTGGCCTCCGGGCGCTAGCGCTCCTCGCGCCTGCTCCTCGCCTGTCACTGCACGGATCCCAAGCGATCACAGCTTCCAACTRTTGAGAGTGCCCAACTTTCCGGAGTTGTTCGCCTGCAGATTTGTCAGTTTGCTAAAGACCCAAACTACACATATTTATGAAACCCGATCCGCTGTTAAAACCTGGCCACGCTGCTGCCGAGGTCGGAGACGCGCCGCGGTGGTTACGCTAACGGCGACACGCGGACGGGTAAGTGGCAGCAAGGAGTTCTTCTGAAACGTCGATTCACAGCTGGGGGGCGGGCGGAGAAGAGACCCTCGCCGTCTCCAGGCGAGCCCGTGGGCTCCCAACGCAGACGGATTAGGCGGGAGGCAGAAGGGAAGGGAGGGTTTGGAGCCGCGCAGCGAGGAGCGGCCTCGCCGTGGCCCGGGGAGGCCGGCGGCACTGCCGCCCCGCACTCCGGCCGGGAGGCTCCCGCGGCACCGGGGGCCGTGCCGGGAGGCCGCCACGTATCCTGCCCTCGTGCTGAGGGCGCAGAAATGCACTGGGCTTGTGCCGAGCCCTGGAGATCAACCCGCAGCGAGGACCGGAGATCAGCCGGCGGGTTYTGCATCGCAGGGGAGGCTTTAGCGGCAAGTCACCCCCCAAACGGCGGCTGCGGCACCCGCTTCCCGCGGCGCGGGCGATCCGCTATCCTTCAGCTCCCGGCAGGATGCAAGATTTGAATTTTTAGCTGTGTGCTAAATTACATGGGCTGTCAGTCAACTCTTTGAGATGTTTTGAGCAGGCAGATTTATACAAACACTCAAAGCTCAGTAGACCCAGCACAGTATCTTTACACCAGGCTGGGAGGACATAAATCACCGCTCCCCTTCCCCCTCCTCCACCACGCTCGCATTCCTCCCAGACATCTTTCAGGCAGGATCACAGCAGCATTATTTACCACGGAAAAAAAACAAACCCACCAAAGCGCGGGGGGATCGCGGCAGTCCGTGACTGACGGGCGACCGGCCACGGCGGGAGCGAGCGTCCCGCCAGCATCCTCCGCTGCGCTCCCGGCCGCCTTTTCCCTGGAAACCCCCAAACCCACACAGCGGACGAGCAGGGGCAGCGCCCCGGGACACGGCGGAGGGAGACACTGGTGCCCGGGATGGCAAACCGCAGTCGGGACGGTTATGGGTGTGCAAGAGGGGAGCTGCAGCGGCTCCTCATCCTGCCCGGAAATATTGCTCGTTTTTCACCGATGCCCCTTTGAATTCCTCGCTGCAGGCTGGCCCAGTGTGGTCTTCCAGACACCGCACTAAAACATGCCATCAGGAAAAGAAAGCGCTTTCTCCACTTGATAGCTGGCCTTTTATTTTTGGAACCGATACATGCAATCAGAGTAGTATGGCCCCAGCAATTAGGAAGAAAAGTACTTTTCTTCTCCAGGCCCAATTACCCATCCTGTAATCGACATAATTATTATCTTTCAGTTTTCTAATAATATTTATTGAACACTACAAATTCTCATTCTCAGTGAAGCCAATCTTGGGAGCACAGCAATTTTCAAGCCCTAACAGGATCCACATTGGAAGGAGGGATCGATACGGTGTTCAGCAGAGCCCTCACYCGGGGGAAATGGGCCTTCAGCACGAGCGTGCTGCAGTGGAGACCATGCAGCGCAGAGGGGGTGGGGGGAAATGCACAGCTGGCCTGAAGCTTGTGTGGTTTCCACCTCGGTGAACGCCTATGACCAGACCTCTGCTTGGGAAACTTCCCCTTGAGCCCCACAAACRAGAGTCACCAAGTCATCTGGGGAAACAACATCTCTCCTCCCACACTGCAGACTCACTTGAAACCTCTAACAAGAGCTTCTCGGGGATTTACATACCCAGGCAGCAAACCTCACCTTCCTCCCTTCCTGTTTCTCACCTACTAAATGAGTAGCAAAACACRTATTTATAGTTTGGCATATTCCTATCTTCTGGAAGTATCTAGGGGACAACAGTCCAGTAACAAGCCATAAAAAAAGTCTTCAGGGCAAGAAGGAGGGGAAAGAGATTGGCTAATTCTAGCTCTAAAGAAAACAGGCATATTAATTTAGAACAAGAATAAAAATTTTTAGTTTTAATCATATTTTGGCTGCCTCAGGGGAACTGAACTGTATGCATGGACAAGTTATACAGAATTCCTGCATGAAAGTGTGCACACCAGCTCCACATTCATCATTGCAGCAAGAGACCCAGCAGGCTCTTCCCTTCCCTCTTGTCAGCACCCTTGTCCTGGGCTCTCTGCAGGCATCAGCCAGCTCAGCCCAGCCCACTCAGGGAGGAACAGGCTTGCAAGGCTGTACTGATTCCTCTTGCATTTCGACACCACAACCGTAGGGGATTTACCAGCCTTCAGAGCCTTGTTTACCCTTCTGCGTGACCTCAAGCTTCACAGCTCGGGTTCAGCAAGCAGGGAAGGGTTTTGCAGAACCACAGAGTGTCCTCCCTCACCCCTRCGTGCCCAGGTCCCCGCCAGCATGCCCAGGCAGCATCTCCAACACAGGACGCTGCCCTGACTCACAGCTCTGCAAAATGCTGGGGCAAAGCACTCCTCCACCACACTCGCACCATTAACAGCCTTGGACAGCAGCAGCCAGCACATCAACCCAGACACCTCAAACCCAGCTATTCACATAGCTGTAGTGTAGTAAATACTTACTACTATTGGGTCGTGAAGAGCCTTGACTACAGTCATGCCAGAAATCCAGGGCAAAACAAAGCCATAATCACTCATGTCCTTGGCTAGAGTTTCCTCTGCTGAATTATCTACCTCCAAACTCATTATTCCAGCCAGGTCCAGAAGCCTCCTCCAACCTTCCAGATCCAACACATCAGGACACAGTATCACAACCACAGCTCTCYATGCAGAATCTAGATTATTTATGGCAGTGATCTCCTAATTGTCCTAGTTATCTGATAAATGGATGCAGGGGAAAGGCTGGGTCAAAATTAATTCTTGGCAATGCACAGCTGTGTAGGGCATTAGATGCTGCTTTCTGAAAATCCTTCCAGCTGGAGGTAATAACCTTCTAATTCTCCTACCCTGAGTGTATGTAAAGACTTGGGGAGGGCAAGAAGACTAGAAATACCCTTTAATTCACTGTAATGAAAGATTTCTCATACAAAGATTGCTAAGATCTACCCGATGCATGAATCGAGTTCTTCCTTTATCCCTTCAATAGAATATTATCATGTAGAATTGAACAGGGATGGAAAAAAATATGGCCTTAATCTTTCCCTAAGCTTCTTTTTAGTACTAACTTTAACATTAATGCCAATGTCATCCTYGGATCATCAAAGCAACTTCACCAACTCTCCCCAGTAGAATAGACTTGACTACTTTGAGGGGCAACCTCGCATTTCCTTCTCCAGTGAATGTCTTCACTGAAGCTAAGGAGAATTACGCCCAGGTAGAGCACAGGGAGCATCTGCGAGCTGATGGCCACTGCGTGAAGCCAGCGCCAGGGTCGGGTGCAGCACAGCAACACRGCCCACGCGAGGCAGCGAGAGCAAGGCCACGCTGTGGATTTGCCACTCAATCCCCTCCCTTTTCCCCATCTCTGAAACAGCAACAGGGTTTCTCAGTAGCACCCCAGGGAAAAGAATTAAGTTGGCCTAAAGATACAGAATCTCATATCCGCCTTTTGTGGYAACTGCCTGGTGAGCCAGCCTGTACCACCCAGGCAGCCTTTGCACCACTGCTGACCTGGCAGCCAAGCTGCCCTCCAACCCTCTGCTTAACCCAGCTGTGGAGCAAACTCCTCCTCCCCTGCCCCATGCCATCCCGGCTGCCGTTTTCCCAAGGCCTGTGCCAGAGTGGTGATGCTCCCAGTGCAGAGATGCTCMCAGCACAGCAAGGGCCCAGTGATGCTCCCAGTGCAGAGATGCTCCCAGCACAGCGGGTGCCCAGTGACACTCCCAGCACAGGGATGCTCCCAGCGCGGGGATGCTCCCAGTGATGCTCCCAGCACAGACCCCACTCCAGCTGCTCTGCGCTCTTTGCAACAACCCCTCGGCCAACAAAGTCCCYGGGGCCTGAGTCCCTCTGCTGCAGGAGAAACGCTGATTTACAGCCACGGAAGGGCCTGACCCTGCACAACGAGCCCAGTGCTGGTGGAGATGAGGGATGTGTTTTCCTCGGGAAACGCGCCGGGGCCGATGCTGGAACCGAGAGCATGCCCTGCTCATTTCCTCCGCAAGCACGACCCGCTTGCAGTGCAGGAGGATGTTCGCGCGCCCTGCAGCGCGAGCCGAGGCAGACAATGCACGCATTGTAGTTATATCTGATTCATTTCATCTAGAGGATAAAATTAGAAAATCAGCCTAATTCCCAGGAGCCTTGTTAAATCAATACA
The DNA here is from genome assembly GCF_003343005.1 of Rhea americana. Classification (NCBI taxonomy): domain Eukaryota; kingdom Metazoa; phylum Chordata; class Aves; order Rheiformes; family Rheidae; genus Rhea; species Rhea americana. The sequence continues at coordinate 604,795 of NW_028185905.1, forward strand.
ACACACATAAAGCAGGCAAGGCACAATGCGAAGCTCAGATAAAATTAGAATGAGTCCCCCTGGGTGGGTTGGTATCAGCTCTATGTTTCAAAATTGGCAGGCGCTTTTGCATAATTTATCAATTACAAACAATTTAATTCAGCCGGAATAACGAGTTGCAGGGCAGCTTTTGCCGAGTTAAATGACAGGGAGGCTGACGGCCGCAGCGGACGTCGAGGGCAGCCCGCTCGCTCGTGCGAGGCACGAGGTTCGGCCGGCTCCGCGGGCAAACCGGGGAGGCCGGAGCGGGGAGGCTGGGGCGGGCGGCTCCGCTCCGCGGGGCGCCGGAAAGCAGGACGAGGCTGCCGGGCTGAGCGGGGCCTCGACGTGCCCGAAGAGCCAAACGACGCGCAGAGCGGGGAGCTGCCGAAGCGAAACCCAGCACCTCCCCCCCTGCTCCCGGAGCCAGGAGTTACAAGCACTCGCAGCACTATCTTGCTGTCCCAGAAGGGGAAACACAAAAGGTTAAGGGTAGGGTATTTGAAAGAACAAAAGTGATAAAAATCAAAAGCGTTTCTTCTGCTGAGCCTGCCTCTTTAGAAGGTTATGAAGCGTTTCCTTCCTGCAGCCCTCTTTTGTCCTCCGCCTGCCGCTCGGCTGCGCCGAAGCCGGGGCCCTGCTCCGTCTCGGCGCTGCGCTTGGTTCTCACACCAAACAATAGCAATTTGTCTGGAAGATGGAAAGCTCGGCCGCGCCGGAGGAGCAACGGCCCCCGTCTGGCAGCGGCTCCTTCCCTGGACGTTTCCCCCACGGCCGCGGGCCTGCCCGCTTCTTTCAGGGCTGCCTCGCACGGCTATTAAAGCCCAGAAGCTAAGCGGTGCATAATTATGGCGTTGTAGTTGCTAATTATAATCCCACAATGAAATCAGTGCTTTGCAACGAAGGCCGCAAAGACCTGGTGGTTTGTAGCAGGCTTATTTCTAACTCCTCCGAGTTTCCCGTTAAAGTAACGAGACCTTGCGACGAGGAGCGCAGCAAGGGAGAGGCCAGCAGAAATACCCCTTCGCCTCCGYGGCCCTGCTCCCCGCGAGCACGTCCGGGAACGCGCCTGGCCCTGCCCCGCACGGCAGGTTGAGCAGCGGGCGCGCGGAGCCCCCGTCCTCCCGCGCCGCCGGGGCACCGCGCCGGCTGCACACAGCTCCCTGCCCCTGCTCGCGGAGCAGCAGCCCAGCGCTTCCCTCTCCTCGCCCTTTCAGCACGGATCCGTCCCTATCCGTTACCGTCCCTCTCTGCAGCAGCCTAATAACACTGTCCAGTTTATATCCTAGGTGCTTGATTTATTAGGTAATTTGTTCCCTCTCTCTGGTGCTGGCCTGCCTGTCATCCCCATAATGGCATGATGGAAGTGCGAGCTATAGACACCGCGTATTAAAAGCTAGGCAAATGTGACCCATCTGAACTTGACATCCAAAAATCGATCCATAGCAATTTTTGTGCTTGGCCGAGGGAAAAAAAAAGAAAGAAAGAAAATTCAAAAATTACAGCAATTCGCGGGCCAGCAGGAGGCCAGGTGCCGTGGTGTGCCGCCCCGCTGCGGAGCGGGGGCCGCGCGGCAGCGGCCGGGCTTCAGGGGGGTTTAGGTTTAGGAACTGTGTGTGCACAAGGTCCAGGACTCCTCGCAGTTAAACCAGCGCCTAATGGCTTCTCCGCGGATGCCGCCGCTCTCCCCGTTGGCAGCTAAGTGCCTGCATGTCTGCAGCAGAGCGGAGCAGGGGCACATGGTGCGGGCGCCAGCACTCGCTGCTCCTCCCTGAGGAGCTTTCCCCTTGCTCAGAGTAAAACTGTGGAAATCTCAGGTACTCCCCAAACTCTCCACAGCAGCTTGCAGAGCTCATTTCAGCACAGGCTGGAACCCACTGCGTGCTCTAATTCATGCAATTTATATTGCATGCTGCAATTTATATTTATTAGTGCAATCAGTGTTGGAGAGCGAGGTGAATCGCTGGACTGGGCAGCAAGAGCAGCGCGCAGGCTGGAGCCAGCAGCGGTGCCGGTGCTGCACGGCACAACTCGCACCAGCAGTGCCCGGGACCAAGGGGGACCGCAGCGTCCTGGCATGCAGGAAACATCAGCGACACGGTGGAGAGCCCCAGCGCGAGGGATCAGAGCCTTCAACATAAACAGAGCGTATCTGTAACCTCGCGGCCATCCTCCGCCGAGCGGCCGCTGCGGGCGGCTGAGGAGGGGCAGAGCCCCGGGGCCAGGATGCCTGCAGCATTTGCACGTCTCTAAAAGCCCTTTTAAAACATGCACTTTTTTTTTAAACCACCAGACCAGGAAAAATGAGAAATTTGGAGGGTGGRGGAGGCCRCCTGCCCTGGCAGGTCAGCAGGAGGGGGTCAAGCCGGCGGCACCCRCGGCCCATGGTCCCAYGCTCACCCGGTTTAGGTGCCCCAGYGTAGCCCAAAACACAGCAGGCTGGAGCAGGGCGCGGGCAGCASGTTCCTCGGCAGCCCCTGCGGGCTGYCCGGGGCCTTTAACAGCAGCACTCACTGGCGAGCAGGAGAGGCCTTTAAAACGCGTCCCCTCCCATGCAGCGATTGCAGCACGCTAGCCAGCGCAACCGAGATGCAAGCCAGATGGGGAACCTGGGCCCGCCGGGGCGTCTGGCTGCGCCCAGGATCTCCCACGCTGATAACCCGCCGCGGCGGCTGCCGAGGGCGGGCACCGCGTTAGCAGCTCAGAGGGGATTAGGAGGGATGTGCAGCTGGATGCCGGTCGGTGCCAGGATGCTCCCGGGGCGCTTGGGTGTGCTCCGGAGGTGAGGGGCTCCCGCGCGCTGGAGCAGCCCAGCCGGACACACAGCCGGATGTGCAGCTGGATGCCGGTCGGTGCCAGGATGCTCCCGGGGCGCTTGGGTGTGCTCCGGAGGTGAGGGGCTCCCGCGCGCTGGAGCAGCCCGGGCGCTGCCCTTGCCTCCCTATGGTGCCAGGCACTGGACTTGCCCCACGAGGCCTCCACGGATGGGGCAGCCGGAACGACCCATGGAGCCGTGAACAGCAGCAGAAAGGAGMGGAGAGGAGAGGGAGAACGGCCCRGGAGGCCGGGCACGCGGCCGCCCCGGGCGGCTGCAGGGCGCTGCGGTTCCTCGCGGCTGGGGGGCTCTGGGCACCAGCCCAAAGGCAGTACGAGCCTGGCACACAGCAGAAGAAAAAGCAATAAAACAAACCAGAAGAGCACCAAGTTAATGAGCACGCTGGAAATCGTGGGCCAAAACCTGTTCCAGCTTCGGGTTGCCGCCCCGATGTGCTGGGCGAGGGCGCAGCGGCGCAGCCGGGGCAGGAAGCGGGCGCCTGTAGGGCGCTTTGAAGATGAAACAGCGTTTTGCAAAGCCGCAGTCTGCCCCAGCCAGAAAAAAAGCCTGGGACGGGCGTCCCAGCTCCCTCTGCTCCCGGCTCCCGCCGGCCGGCGCAGCCGCCTGCCGCTCGATGCGCCCTGGGGCCGCCCGCTCCTTGCCGCCGGCACCGGCCTCGCACGCGCCCGGAGGGGTCGGAAACCCGCCCGGGCTGACGTTGCGCTGCCTGCCCGCAAGCAAAGGGGAAGCAAGAGGGAAAACAAAATCTGATTTCAGCACTTTCTACCATTTTTTTTAGTATTATTATTTTTATTAGCCTCTCTGCTTTGGCTGCAGGGCCTTTCGGAGAGAATAGTGTCGCGTGGGTGTTAGCGGCTGCTGGCGCTTACCAGGCTTCAGAAAGAAACGCCAATTACTAATTTCATGGAGATAAGCCATTCTGAAGGAGAAAAAAATCTCCCAGCTTTGAAATTCGAAATGCACCTTTTTTTATTTATTTCTACAGAGCTTGCTAAAATGCACACAGCCCGGTGATTGCTCAGTTCAGTACAGAGACAGGAGGATGGGAGCAGCACCAAAAGGGCATCGCTGGAAAATTTAATTTAAAAATGCATATATATGTATGCGCATACAGGTACACACACATGAGCCCGGGCCAGCGTGGGCTGGGGACGGCGGAGCCGTCTCGGCGCTCAGGGCAAGGCTGCAGGCTGGCGGTGCCGGGGGCCGCCCGAGGCCGGGGCGGCCCGCGGGATGCCCGCCGGCACAGCGCTGAGCCCGGCTGGGCTCCCTCCACCCCGCGCACACGGGGGGCCCGGGCCGGGGAGGGAAAAACAGGGTGCCCGGGATTAATCTGGGTGTCGTTTGCATTTTTATTGCTGTAGCCTCAGATTCCAGCCTACAGAAAGGTTTCAAAAAGGATTAGATGCCATAAAACCTTTAATAATCCTCCCACATCTTACATTTAATTATTGTTTTTACACATGCCAAGCCAACATGCCGGTGGCAAGCAATCGAGTATCACCCGCCACTCCTGCCGCGTGCGTCTGCAGGGTTATTCAGCCAGCGCCTGCTTTCCAAGGCCGCGCCACCCACGAGGCCTTAGCCCTGCCGTGGCCAGGAGCGCGCCGGCGCTGCACTGCGCCGCGCGGCCCGGGATGCACACAGCCCGGGATGCACGCTGCCTTGGATGCACATGGTCCTGGATGCATGCGGCCCCAGATGCGTGCGGCCCCAGATGCATGCTGCCTTGGATGCACGTGGTCCCAGTGCACACTGCCTTGGATGCACATGGCCCCGGATGCATGCAGCCCTGGATGCATGCAGCCCCATATGCATGCAGCCCCATATGCATGCGCCCCAGCTGACCGACTGGGAGACATCGGCTGTGGGAGTGCGCCCATCACTGTTCCAGCCTGCAGCACACCCGGTTGCTTTTTGGGCACCAGTTTTAGAGGAGCCACTATTAAATGACATGTTGACATTTAAAGACGCTGCCCAAAGCATCCTCTGGCCCTAAAGGCGGGCGGGGATGGCTGCCGCGGCAGCGTGGGAAAAGCACCGAGCGGGCTGGAGGCTCCTGMTGGGCGCGAGCAGAGCCTGGGGCGAGCGCCGCCGAGACGTCGGAAGTCTCAGTTCTTCTGGCTGTGACTCATTTCTGATGAAAGTTTTTTCTCCGCAGCAGAAGCAGGGAGGCGGCGGAGGCCCCCGCAGCCCTCCTGCCCCGGCAGCTGGGAYGCGGCGGTGCCCTCGCCGGCACCCAGCGGCGAGCACCGACCCGGCGGAAGCCCCTAGCTGAGCGCTGGTACCATCTCCACCGCCCTGAACGCCCCAGCTGACGTGAGGTTTGCCCCACCTGCGCTTTGGGCACCAGCTATCTCGGGGGCCGCCGTTCCCGCGAGCTGCTCCCGCACCAAAGCGACTGCTGCAAACTCAGCTGGGGTCGCAGCTGGCCGTGGAAGGAAAACGCGGACACGGATAACCGCACAGCAGTTACAACGTTATAACGAGAAAACGTCYCGGCTGGCCGCGGAGCAGGCGCGCTGGCCAGGCGCTGCCAAGGCAAACAGCTGCCAGCACTGGTTTTGCTGTGTTTCTGGCACTTTTGCTATGTTAGTTCTCGGGCAGGAGCAGGTTTCACAGTCAGGTTCCCACCTACAGGCACGAGCAGCGTTTGCATACGGAGGCAAGGCAAGAGCCCGCATGAAGCTCCTGGGGTTTCGTTTCCAGTGCGAAGACCCAGATCTGTCGTCAGCAGCTCAAGGGTTGGGCCAGCCTTGGTGCAAGAGGAGAMTGGTGCTGGGGGAGCTTCTCCTCCCTCGGACAGTACCAAGTTTGCACCTTGAGATCGTTTAGTGAGAAAAAGGCAGCAGTGGTATCCAAATTGTGCTTGAAGACTCAGAGACCCTAACCCCTGCACTAAATAACTAAAAGCTTTTAAGCTCTAGCGGCTCGTGAAATCCATGCAGAGACCGCAGCAGAGCTCGCCCGCACTCCTCCTCACCAGGAAAAGCCAGATTAAATCCACGATCCAAGGGCTGGCACCAACGGGCGCTGTCGGCCCTCGTGCACCTCCACCATTTTGCTGCTCGAGGCCTCTCCGCTCCGAGCTCAGGACACCCCGCGCAGTGCATAAACAGGCCCCACGCGAACATACGGGAGGGGGAAAATTGGCAGACGCCTACGAAGCGAACGCCGGCCGAGCCGCGAGCCGCGATGAGCAGCCCCGGGCGCCCTGAACGGCCCCGCCGGCTCCTCTCCCCGGCCCGCATCGTCTTGAACAGCTTCTCCAGAAACACAGGCAACCCTGCGGCTTCTGCAGGGCTTTTGTAACGCTTGGAGAATGGCGAGTTATCCCTCCGACGCCGACGATACCCCGAAGGACGCCTCAGCCCGGGACCACGGCAACGCGGCAGGGTTGCAGCGAGCAGCGCTGCAGCCGGAAATACCGGCAGAATTAGCAAACTGGGTTGCAGCGCTCAGGTGAAACCAGTTATTTATGATGGATGGTTCCTTCTTGTAATGCTCTGCCATCAGCACTCGCTGCGAAAATTTAACCGTGTCAGACCGAGCCGGCGAGGTACGCCCCAGGGCCGCTTCTGTGGGCAGAAGGAGTCATTCGTTGCCCAACGCTGCTTGCAAGTCAAGTGCATTTCTTTCCTCGTGTTGTAATTGCCGAAGACTGCAAATGCGTTTGGAAGCGCGGCGCGGCGGCCGCGCAGCCTGCTCCGGGGCGCCCCGAGCCTCACCCCGGCTCGCAG
>NW_028185905.1:612473-615159 GCF_003343005.1 Rhea americana
CCGTGCCGGCTGCAGAGGACGCCGGGTGGCGGCGTTCGCCGAGGCCTCCGCCGACCTTTCCAGCGTGCTGCTCCGCGGCTACCTGCACTTCCCGGTCCTGGCCCTGCAGGCAAGCGCGACTGCAAAGCGGCGGGCAAGGGCGCGGGTCCCTCACGAGAGGAACCTCCTAAGGGGACGAAAGGGCCGTGGCGGGCCGGGGCGGGGAGTCTGAGGCCCCCCAGGCTGCCACGTCCCTGGCGGGAGGCGGAGGCGAGCCGCGGGAGCCGGCCCGGAGGGCGTTGCGGGGCGCCGCGCCGTGCTTCGCCGCGCCGAGAATTCAGCACCGTGCCGGACTGCGTGCTGGCCCCAGTCGTGCCCCACGTGCAAGCGCCCTCCGTACCGCGCTGTGCCTGGACGTCCCGCCGCGTCCTGCGCCTGCTGCCTCAGAAGGCGCAGGAAGCCACGGGAGGAGGACGAGGAGGAGGAGGAGGAGGAGGAGGAGGAGGAGCACGCTGCAGCCTGCTGCCCCGGTCAGGGGAAGCACAGGGCCCCGGCGAGAGGGCAGAGGGGCTTCAGGAGCCAGGAAGTCAACCAAGGGCGGAAAAATAAGTGACTTATGCAAATACGCTTGAAAGGCGAGGGGAAAAAAGAGCATGGGAGAAGCACCCCGAAGAGAGGAAACCAAGCAGCTGGCAGCAGCGAGCTCGCAAGCCGCCGCGCCGCGCTCCGTGCGTAGCCCCTCGAAAGCCAGCGCGGTTTGCAAATGAAGGCTATATTTGTTTTGCAAAACCTCAAACCACCCCTCCCAAGAGCCTACAGCAGAGAAAAATGAGAAAGGGAAAATCTTAGTCGATTAACCCTTCGTGCCGGGGCCGGAGAGGGCCCTGCTCGCCGCGGGAGGACGGGGCCGGCCGCGGCGGGTCCGCAGCGCCTCTGCCGCCGTGGCCGTGGCTCTCGCACTTGCTCCGCGGCTTCGGCAAGCGACGTTTCGGTTTCGTTTCCTGCTCTCTCGCAGCCTCGGCATTTTTAGCTTGGCCTCCCGGGTTTTGCGACATGAAAGCCTGGGCTATAAATACCTTGCCCCATGTCGCGTAGTTCTTTGGAGCCTTTTCCTGCCYGCCCCAGATCCTGCCGGAGCGCAGGCACGGCTCGGCTCCGAGGCGCCGCGCCGCTCCCGGCGCCGCTCCCGCCCGTCCCAGCGCCCCGGGCCGGCCTGGCCAGGCCGAACGTGCGGACGGCAGAGCTCGATCACACGGGCCTAATTCAGCAAAACGTCACTGCTTACGAAGCGCCCGAGCGTGTGCTCAAGGTTAATTACATGCTTAAAGATATTGCCTGAATAAGCAAGGATTTGAGCAGCTCCTGTGTTTGGCATCTCCTGCGCTCAGGCGTGATTCAGCTCAACACCTACCCCTGCCTCAAAACCCATCCTGAAATGTTTTCAGAGCTCAGCTCCAGARCGAGAAACCAAATGTCTGTGCACTTCTCCCTGCAAGTTTGCTTTGTGGGTATGAAAATAAATATCCTTCTGAGTGTTACAGCTTTGCTTCCCAGACAGCATTTACCTCCCTTCAAATTAGCGACTTGCCGTCGATCAGGAACTGGCTCTACCGAGACCGCGGGAAATGGCTTCTCTGACTCAATCAGATACTCTGGGGGGAAAAAAAAAGAAAGAGAGAGAAAGCGCCTTGTTAGAAACTGCTCTGCTGTAGCGAGGCAAAACTGAGCTGGCCTCTTTGCATCGAGTCAGTTTTTCCATCGCATTTGCATATCAGCGCTGTTTTCCCGCGGCCGAGGCCGCTTCTGCACGGCGTGCTCGCGTGTGAGCCGGGGCCGCGGCTGCGGGCGGTTTGCTGCACCGCTGCGGTCGCGGGGGCCGGGTGCCGTGCCATGCCGTGCCGTGCTACACCGCGCCGTGCCGACCCTGTGCCCGGCCGGGGCGGCCTCGGGGGGGGACGTGACCGACTGCTACCACAGCCCCAGTCCGGCCCCGAGCGGCGGGACGGGCTAATTGGAGCAAACAGCCCCCCGGCTTGCTTCCTCTTTTATTATTATTTCTTTAACAAATCAGAGTAAGGTGTTTTTCTTTTTCTTTTTTTTTTTCCAAACAGAAAATGATCTCGCAGCAAGCGGTTTGGGGTTTTCACTCTTGAAATTCCCCAGGGAAACATTCCCARCCAGGAACACGCTCGGACCTAGAGAATACAGCTGAGTTGTCTGGCCATATTATAATTAGGCCAGGCAGGGCCCTCGCCAAATATAGCCCAGAGACCTACTTATAATCTTGTCATCATATTTAGTGCTTGAAACTCTTCGAGAGTTTTTAAAAAATCAAGTTTCTGGTATAAATTACATGCTGCCGCATGAATCACTCTCCAGCACAGCTTCCAAACTGAACGCAGCTAGTTTGGGGACCCGTTTTCCCACTAGCGGTGGCCTGTCACTGTCGTGTGGCCCGGGCCTGCGGCCACCAGCTGTGCTGAAGGACGGCAGGCGGCAAGAGGGTCCCTTCCAGACATYGAGGGGAGGATGCACGTGGGCTGGGAGGATTTGGGGCCGTGAGGTCCGTGGGAGCGCTTGCGTCACTGGCTGACCCTTGCTGGGATGCTCTCGGGGACACTCAGCAGCACGGGGAGGTGCAGCAGCACGGGGACGCCCAGCAGCACGGGGACATGCAGCTGCATGGGGACGTGCAGCAGCACGGGGA
>NW_028185905.1:615571-633911 GCF_003343005.1 Rhea americana
GGCTGCACAGGGACATGCAGCTGCATGGGGACGTGCAGCAGCATGGGGACGCCCGGTTGCACAGGCATGCCCAGCAGCACAGGGACATGCAGCTGCATGGGGACGTGCGGCAGCACAGGGATGCCTGGCTGCACAGGGACACGCAGTGGCACAGGGACACCCCGCAGCACAGGGGCACCCAGCTGCACAGGAGCGCCCGGCTCGACGGGGATGCCCGGCTCCACGGGGACACTTGGCAGCACGGGGACGTCCGGCTGCACAGGGACGCGCAGGTCGGCGTGACGCCGTTCTCGCGTGAGCGCGTGCCCAGCATGCACCTACTCGGTGCTAACAAGCGAGAGCCTCTTCGAGCTGCAGATGAAGTTATCGTTAGCATCTATTAGCAACAACAAACAATATCGGCTGCATTCATTGTTGTAGGCTGGGCTATTAGTGCTGGAAAAACAGCTCCCCTAACACCCTCTGAGCCAGGCGCGATTCATCTGTGCCCAATTAGCAGATGCTTCCTTCTCTGTTTGCTCAGTTAAAATTAACTCTCCTCCTAGAGAGAAAAAGAAAAAAAAAGAGGAGAGGAGAGGAAGCCCAAGGGGGCTCCCCCGTCCTCGTGGTGACCGCAGGGGATGCACCCGACCCCCCAGCCCCCAACCACGCCGGCCGCAGCCAAAACGCCCGCCCGCCTCCTCCCTCCTGCAAATAGCCCCTGGTTTAAAAGCCAGCAGCAACCGTTYGGCTGCCGGCTCCAAACGGAGCCTCTGTGTCCGGCGGGGGCACGGAGACCAGCGGAGCTGCAGGGAGGCTCTCCCGCGCCCGGGAGGCCTCCTCGCTTCAAAAAAAATAAAACTTCCCATTCAAAGGCTGGGAAGTTCTGCTTAAGCAAGTGCTGCTGAGGCCGGGTCRGCCCCGGCCCGTGCTCGCTCCCATCGCCTCGGGATCCACCGCGAGCGCTGCCGGCCGGAGCCCGGCGCCCCTCGGGGACCTGCCCCGCGTCCCGTTTCCATTCGGTTGCCAGAGGCCAGTCACAGCGGGCCGCGCTCCTCCGGCCTTCATAGCCACTCGCTCCCGTGCCCGTCAAGCCGCGCGACGAGCCGCATGGGGTGCGATCCTGCACCGCGCGCAGCCCCCGGCTCTCGCCGATTCGGAGGAAGCCAGGACYGCCAGGCTGCAATTCCCGCTCACTGCACCCAGCTCTGCAAAAGCATCCTTGACACCACAAGTAAGAACCAGAATGGCTTCTCTTACCGGAAAAAAGTCATTTCCCGAGCGCTCCTGGGAGCAGGGGAAGGCACAAGGGRGGAGAAGGCTCCTGGGAGCAGCCTGAGCTCGGCCGAGGCGGCGCCAGCCCGGAGGCGCGAAGACGCCCGCGGTGCGTGCAAGGCCTGGAGGCGAAGCGAAGCCGCGCACGCGCGCCSCATCAGCACCAAACGCCCCAGTGCTGCGCAAGGCTCCGCTTGAGATACTGCCTCTCCCAGCAAAAAACATACCAAAATAAAAGGAAAAATTTCAAAAAAAAATCCCCAGAGACCCTCTGCAAAGCCCCGGGCGCCAGGCAGGCCGCTGGTGCAGGCCGCCCGTGCCCAGCACCCAGCCCGGGCGGCGGCGGGGACTCCCGGGAGGGTGCCGCCGCGGGTCGGCAGGGATCGAGCCGGTGGCTGCTCCAGCGCTCTCAGGGGCCAGCGTTTGCCCTCTGCCGCCCGGGGCGTTTCCCGTGGCTGCCCGCTCTCTCGCAGCAAAACGGTACGCAACTGCCCGCGGCGCTTGGAGGGCGGGAAGCGACGCAGCCCCGCGGCTGCAGAACGCCCGGCGCGCCTCTGCCGCCTCGGGATTTCAGTTCGTCCTTCCAGTTTCTTTGTCCCAAGAGGCATCGGCGAGCGGGATGGGTCGGGATGGCAAGAACGCCTCCTTCGCCCTCCGCAGGCTCCGGGGGGTTTGTCCGTGGCTCTTCGCCCYGAGCTGCTCCAGATCCTCCCCAGCACACGCGCCGCTGCCGGCACGGCACGGCACGGCGCCCAGCACAGCGGCGGCCTGGCGTCATCCGTGGGAAAGCGGTTCGTATTTATTAACCGTCTTCCAAGGAAAAACGTCCTTTGAAGCACACACTGCAAYGTGCCCACTTCCAGTGCCGGGAGAAGCAGTCTTGCAGGCTGTCTGCGCTGCAAATGAGACATTAATTAATTTCCCAGCAGGAAGCATATAAATAAGTAAATCAGATAGTGCGACTTACTCACGGGGTCCCGCCGGCCGGCAACCCCCCCCCCCCCGGCTGCGCGGGCGAGGCAGAACCTCTGCTTTTCCTTGTGCCCGGCGAGGGAGCTCCAGGCGCCGGCTGGGTCTGGCAGGGTCTGGCTCACCTCGCCAGGCGCGGAGCGCGGGCAAACCGGCGATTTGCATCCCCAAATACCGGTTTGCCCAGATTTGGGAAAGGAATTCCCCACTAGAGGGAGCGCCCGGCAGCGCAGCCGGAGAGCAAGTCGGGCATCCAGGGCGCGGGGCGGCACGCCGCCCCGGGCGCCCACGGAGGGGCCGCTGCAGCCCCCAGGGCCGGCGCCGGCAGCTCCGCACCCACCGCCCTCCCCGGCAAGAGCCTGCTAGCGCTGCAGAGATCAAGGGCTTGATGCCCCTGGCTTTAATCCCTGGCTAAGGCGCGGGCGGGCGTCGCTGCGCCGTGCCGTGCCGTGCCGTGCCAGGCCGTGCCGGGCGGCGCGCGCCCTTCGCTCCCAGGGAGGCAGCGGGCGCCGGCACCCGCGGGCCCCGCCGACCCTCCGGCAGCTCCCTGCTCTCGCTGGGCAGACCTCCCCTCGCTTCCCCTCGAGCGGAGATTTTCCGCGCCGCGCCGCCTTTTCATTTGCCAGCGCTTGAAAGGATCGAGCAGATTAGGAGATTCCGACTCAGCAGGAGGCGGGCGGCGCGTCAGGCGGCTCCGGCCGGAGCAGAGCACGCGCTAATCAGTAACAGCCGACCACAGCCCGCAGAACTGCCGCGAGGGGACAACCAGATCTCCTTTCAAAAGGGAGGMGGGGGGAAAAAAGGGAGAGAGTGAAGCATCGAGCTCCGCTTTCGGTTTCTCCGGCTGCGCGCGCTTGGTTAACGGGAGCTTGCAAAGCACAGGCCAACGCTGAGCGCAAAGCAGCCGCCCGGCGGGCGCTGCCGGGCCCCGCCGCCCCCGCCCGCAGGGCCCCCGCCGCCCCCCGGCTCCTCGCCTCGGCACGGCGCCCGGCGAGCGGGATGCAGCCGGGCTCCGTTTGCGCTCCGGGGAGAGCGTGGGAAAGGGGAACGCGGCGCGCGGCCCCCCTGCAGCGCCGGCAGCTGCCCCGGCAAAACCCCTCGCCAGCCCGGTCCCGCTTTCCCGCGGAGCTGGGGAGCCCAGAAAACGGGCCCAGCCCATCCCGTCTAGCCCGGATTTTTGCCTCGCAGCGCACGCAAAGCGAAACGTTTTATTTCAGCTTTCCCGAGAGCTCTGCAACCCCGCGCTCGACACGGGGCGTCTGCCGGGCTCCCCCGGGCCTCGCGGGCACCACCCGGCTCCTTGGGCGCCGGCTCCGGGTCGCGCAGATTCCCCGCGCCGAAAGCGGGACCGGGGGCCGCAGGGCAGCGCTGGTGCGCCGGGGTTTCCCTCCGGCCCTCGTTCTTCGGATGCTGTACAGAGGGGGATTAGCAACACTTTGGCTCTTTCAAACTTTCCTGGTGTCTAAACAACGGCAAGAAAACGGCAATATTCCCTCTCAGGATCACCGTTCTCATCCCAAAATCTCTCCCTGGACCGGAAGGACCGTGCCAAACCCGGGAACATCCCTCTTCCAGCCCCGTTCTCCCCGACTTCGCTCTCGACGGGGCCGGGCCGGGGCGCGCTCTGCTCTCGGCCCCCCAAGCGCAGTCCCAGCGCGCGTGCCGGAGGGATGCCGCAGGCAGGGCTGCTAACGCGCAGCCTAATGAATATGAATGGTCTCTCCATAAATGTAGCTTTGTGTCATTAAATTCCTTCACACCTCACTGATCGTGGAAAGGTTACTCAGAATTAAATGTAAATCACATATTTACTGGTACGAAACAGATCAGTGTGTCGTTTTTAAAAAACATATAATTTAATAACGGCGCAATCTCCCCTGCGCGAGGCTGGCGTGATGAATCCGCGGCAGTCTGTCACTTGGGCTTTGCAGGGGCAGGTGATACAGATCTCACATTACGGGCAATTTACACCGTTTTCCTTCCGAAACCGTAGACCTCAGTTCTTCATCATGTCAGTGGCCCAGAAATGAAAGGAGCTATTTCACCCACGTCACTCCCTATAATTATAAGATTAAGGACCGTGCTCCCTCGCGCTGTAAATTGAGGGATGCCGCAGGCGGAGGGGCCGGGGAGCGCGGCCGGGCTCCCCCCGGGTTGCACGCGGCGGCTCCGCGCCCCGAATCCTTGGACCGGCGTCACCCGCCGCGCTGCGCCCGCGCGCCGCCCCTCTCCCCGTCATCGGGGCGCGGGACGGCGGTCGGGGCTTTTTCCCCCTCGCCCGCAGCCCACGAAGCGTTCGCCCCGGCGGTGTTCCCGCGCGGACGGCTCAGCCCGCGCGCCGGGAATAGCCGGGCGTTTCTGAGCGGCTCGGAGAGCCGCCCCAGCTGCCCGCCGCTAAAGCCCTCGCGCAGACTGCTTTAAACAGCACCAGCACGTATTAGCTTGTAAGGGAGAGCTGATTAGTAATTAAATGGCTTTTAAAAATAAAACCATTAAGACTAATCCCATCAAAATTGGAGCTTCACCCAGGCAACTCTTATTAATTAACATCGCACCTTGCCATTTCCAGCGCCTGGGCTGCTTGTTGCTCCTTGAACGTGTATAAAATACAGGTATTTTACAACAGAATCCCTGCTCGGGGCATGCCTCTCCCGGCCCTCGTCCCGCGCAGCTCAAGGCTGGAAAACTCCCAGCTGTGCCGGGACGTGCGTGGGATGGGCACGGGATAAACGGGCACGCTCCGGCCGCGCGGGATGCGGGACCCGGGCCCGGGGCCAGCGSCGCTCGCGGTGCTCCTGCCGGCAGCGAGCGGCCGCTGGTGTTCGGCCGAGTACCCCGGCCCCGCGGCGCAAATCCCCGGCAGCTTTAGCGAGATAAACCAGGAGCTGAGCCCGGCTAATCCCACCCGAGTTCCCGCGGCCGAGGGAACCGCCGGCTCCAGCTCCAGCCTTTCCCTCCGAGTACCGATAATTTTAGGGTTAAAGAAACAATAGGGTTTTTTTGCTTGCTTGTTTTTCTCCCCATCAATACTGGGGCCGGGCAGGCCACTTCCAGACAGTCCCCAGGGCCTGCTCAGCTATTAAAGACAGAAATTATATCTTCATAACCCAGGATATTGCTGCTCGCTTATTTATGGCTTGCTCCATTTCAAGAATATTTATTCTAGACAGGGAGCCTGATAATTTTCATCCAATCTACTCCTCATAGCTCCRGGCGAAGGAACGGAGCAGCTCCGCTGAAAGAGCTCTTCCCCGTTACTGCCAGGTAAGGGCAGAGCAGGCTGAGCTCGTTTCGGCCCCCAACGCCGTAACATCCAGTGGTGCAGCAACCCCCCCCCCTTTTTTAAAAAAAAAATAAATAAATAAACATCGAGGAATGGCAGCCCACACAACCACTTAAAGGAAGTACTGCATAAATCCCAGTGCAGTAATTACCCATTTGGAAACACGATGCTTTATAGGAGAAAAGGCAATGTGCCAGGATGCTCAGCACGCTGCTCCTACTCCAGCTGAAATCCTCCCAGGGCTTGTAGGCAACAGTTAGCGTTTCCAGTCACAGGCTAATAAAACTAAGCCATTACAGCTGGTGCAGGAGAGCTGCAGTCCACCAAGCAGGAAAACTGCCTAGGTGTGAAAAAGCCATTCAGGGCTGCAGGCCTGGGGGAGGAAAACTCAGGGAGAAAGCGGAGCAGGCGGCGGCGCTGGGCCGGCCCCGGGGGCAGGACGGGACTGACACCGGGGCGGGCAACCGGAGACGCAGCCCTGTCCTGCCCGCACCGGCGCGCCCGCCCATCTTGCGCCGCACCGCGGATCGAGGGCTCACGCAAACGGACCTAAACCCTGCAAACCGGGCGACAAGAACCAGAAGAGAGCCGCAGCCAGGCGCTGCCGTCACAGCGTGCCCGGCGCGGCCGGCCGGACCGGCTCCCCGCGAGGGCACGCTCCGACCCACCGCGTGCCCAGGCAGGGCCGGGTGCCCGCGTCCCTCCGTGCCCCCACCCGGCTCCTGGCGGGCACCCGGAGCCCGTCCCTCCGGCGGAGCTTGCGGCTGCTGCAGGTCTTAAATGTCAGAGGCAATGAAGTGTTGAAAAGGCYTTATTGCTTTTTGTGAAGCCGATTAGGAATATCTTCTGCTAGGTAAAGAGTAATATTGCAATATGAAGGATCAGGGAAGTTGAGGGCAGCTCGGTGCGAATTCCCCACAGAAAGCTCTGTTCTCGCAGCCGGAGCAGTTATCAAAAAGACAATTTGAGCAGGACTGCGCTCTAACTAGCCGGAGGACWCGAGCACTGGTCCTGTATAGCAATCTCTCAGCCTGTAGTAAATGAAATTGCAAAAGAAGATCAGCCTTCCTTCCTGATCTGTAGGGGGGTGAAAATGCCAGAAGGAATGTTTTTTTCCATAACCATTAGATCAACCTGACGCTCCCTGCCAAGCGCGTGAGCTGCCACTTCTGACGCCGCGCTGGGCGGCTGCCGCGCGCGGGAGGAAGCGGCTCAGCAGCCTCTTCCTCGGGTCGGGCAATGGGGACCGGAAAACTAAACGGGGTGTAAAACAGAATCCTGATAAATTTAGAGAGGTTTATGCAATAGCTAGAGACCCAATTTGATGCCTGGAGGGGTTTCTTGTGTCTCTTAGGAGTGATGTCAGCATAACACACGTGAGATTTTTATGAACTACTCTGGTTCTAGGAACAGCTGTTTTCAGAGAGCCACCACATACCACATGGTGGACCACGAAGGCATCACGGACAGAAGATAYGCTCTAGAGATATTCAAAACCCACCTGGAGGCCATCCYGGGCAACGTGWTCTAGGTGGCCCTGCTTGAGCAGGGGGCTGGGCTAGCCGMTCTCCAGGGCCAACCTCAACCGTTCTGTGAAAGTCACCTCTGAAAGTCTTCGTTTCTTGTGCTGAGACGCATTTCTGGTGCCCACTGTGTYGGGGAGCTCAGCGAAGCTGTCCCTGACCTGCAGGCACCGAGCAGCACAGACACCRGTGCTCCAGGACCTGCAATTTGCTCTCGGCTCCTTGGGCCGTTTTCCTGCCAAGAGAGCAGTGCTGGAAAAGCAGCCCAGGTTAATGGTCCTGGCAGCCCGTGAGGACACAGCAAAGCATGTGCCAGTCCTCACTGTTAACGGTGGTTATTTAYGGAGCACGCGGCCTTCACCCCAGGTTTTGGAGCAATAACGCAACMGTCAGACCAGCCCCGGTGAGGTCTGCAGGAACCAGAAAGCCATTTCCACTGGCTTCGGAGGGAGCTGGACCGAGCCCTAGGGCGCTGGTGACATGCCTGCAGATTTACTGCAAATGCTGCCATCAGAAGAATGATGGCATCCCACCTGGGAATTACTTACAGGTGCATCCAGGGGAAAATTCCCTCTGTTTATTCCCTCCTTGGTCAGGTATAACAGAAAAAAAGTCCTCCAGCTGAAATCCAGCCCACCAGCGGGGCCGCATCGCTGCGCGCGAGCCTGACGGTCCTGCCAGCYGCCCGGGAGCCTGGCGGCCCTTGTCGGCTCCTGCCGGAGCGGGTCCAGCCCCAGTCGCAGGGCAAGGAGGAGATTTCCACAGCAGCTCCTCCATCAGAGCGCGACGGCGTGCTGGAGCAGCCATGCACCTTGCACAGGCTGCTGCTCGTTAGCTCTCCCTTATTAGCAAGGGCCCAGGCTTCTGCTAGCCGTTTATTTATGCTCTCTGGCTGATGGCATTGGGGAAAGGGTTTGCAGGTGTTAGCCACAGGCAGAGCCAGCAGCAGCCCCCGGTCCGGCCCCTGTGGGGCCCGTCGCCGCGGGCYGAGCTGGGAGCGTGCCGTGCACCACGCCAACGCCGGGATCGGTGCTGAGCCTCCAGGGACGGCCGGAAAAAGCTGGGAAGAGGAAGAGGTTGCTGCAGCATGGCCAAAAYGCGAGCAGCTGGAAAGCGAGCGAGGCGCACGCGCGTGTGCGCTCGGGAAGGCGCGTGCCGCCGCCTCGCACAGCCGCCGCTCTCCAGTCCCCGAGACCGGTGTCGGAGTCTGCAAGGGATTAAATTAATCCTTCCTCTTTCCAACTGTCTCAGAAGCGCCAGGGGGTTAATTTGCAGACCTGTAGACGTATGAGAGCTCACACGCTCCAAGGGTGGGTTTCTGAAATAAGAGCATTTTTCCTCCCAGCAGACCTGGGCTTGCAACTTCAGCAGGGAGAGTGCAGGATCTGGGAGGCAAAACTTGAAAACGAGGAGTTTGGCTTCCCAGGGTAATCCCTCTGGGCATGATGCAAGTGAATTCACACAGTCTGAGATAGCTTTGAGATTTGGGGTGCAAAGGTACCAGTCGCTGCGCCAGCAGCCCGCCCGGGGGGCTTTTCCAGCCCCRGCGCTGCCTCTCCCTCCTCGCCGCGCTCAGCTCGTCCCTCCGCGGCGGCAAAGCCCCCCGCGCTGGCCGCGTTTCACACCAGTTCTCCGGGTGCCTATCCATGGGCRAGGGTACACCCCGCTCAACCCCTCCTCTCGCTCAGAAAAAAGAAATAACGTGGAGTTTTTAAAGCAGAGAAAAGGAGGAAGGGATGATTCCTCGGCTGAAGGCACGTACAGCGACCGTGCTGGACTCATCCGTACTCCCAAAGTTCGGTTTCCCGGGAGAAGGCATTTCCCCAAGTAGGCTGAAATTTTAAAAGATCAAGTTGCAGCCATCTCTTAAAAGTAACAGGGATTGCTTTTTTAAGAAAAACCTGGAAAACGTTTTTCTTTCCCCAGCGGCGAGCGGAAGCCCTTGTCCCTGCTTGCCGCCGTCTCCCAGCGCTTTCCCAGGAAGGCCGAGCCCTGCCCAGCTCTCCGGCAGTTGCAGAGCACGTTCAGTTGTTTCGTGTACRCCACCACTAATGAGAAAGCTCATTAAATTGCCGTCCAGGTATCCTTTATCCAGAATCTCAAACCTTTAGCAGAGGTGTTAATTAAGACAATTGCAGGTCAGAGCATTTTGAGGCAGCTCCTTGGGGCTGATCGCTGCTCCCTCCCGGGCCTGGCTTTGGTTCCCATCCCTTTGAGGTCATCGCCGGCATCACCGCCGGTCCCACCGGCATCTCCCGGCACAAGGAGCCCCCTCCAAGGGCATCCAGCCTTCTTCCTCCAGCTGGAGCAGCCCAGATGCGAGGACATGTTCACGCCCTGAGAAAAATCATAAACCCCCTTCCTTCGGGCAGGCAAGCTTTCCCGGCGGCTTGGCCCGGAGCCGAGCGCCCTCGCGGCGCCCGTGCAGCGCGGCTCGCCCAGCGCGGCTTCCTCAGCTGCAGGAGCGACAGCCTCCGTGCTTGTCCTTGACCAGCAATTAGCAAGCGCACGGTGCGATGAGCATCGCCTCTGAGCTCCTCTCCAGGCTCTTCCAGCTGCCGCTTATTAGTGTTTGTGCGCGCGGCTAACGCAGAGCGAGGGCAGCCTGACCCAGGGAGATCTGCAAGCTTTTATTAGCACGGCAGATAATTACATTTAATAAGGACACCAGCTTTCCCCACACCAGATAGCTGAACCATCAATCTTCCCTTTAATATCAAAGCCCTCGCCACCTCATTTGCATTCACTGTTGCTTTTGCAACACAACAGTACGCGCGTTTCCTCACCCGGCGAGCTCGCGGAGCGGCACGGCACGGCACGGCACGGCTCGGCGCGGCGGCCCGCCGCCCGGGAGGGCTGGGACTCCTCCTGTCCCGTGTCCCGGGCAGCTCGCAGGAGCTTGGCCGGGGAGCCGCAGCCCCCCAAGCCCACGCGTGCTGCAAAGCCCCAGCGCGGCCCCCGGCGTCACCGGCCGACTGCAACGCTCACCCGGCGCGAGCTGCCGCCGCAGCGACGGCACCGACGCAGAGTCGGGGCTGCGCACGGGAACGCGGACGAGCTCTTGTGCGCATGTGCTTCTAATGAAAAACTGATGGGGTTTGGGGGGAAATAGAAATAAATTCGTCTTGTGTGCATTAATTACCCTCCCGTTTGCTTGCAATGCTGCAGGCCTCTGCTGGGGCTTTGGCCGTGGACACGCCGGCAGCAGGGCAGCCTCCGAGCGTCCCGCGGCAGGTTCCCCCGGGGAGGCAGCCGAAACGGCGCCCGGGGCCACGCCGCGAAGGCCACCGCAGCCCCACCGCACGCGGCCCGGCGGCTGGGCAGCTCGTCCGGTCGGCTGCCCACAGCTTTCCAGTTCCTGCCCTGTCCCTCCCAGGTTGTTATTTAACTGGCTTTAGCTTTGCCGTTTGACACGAGAGCAAAACACCTTTTCCGAGAGCAGCTCAAAGAGAGAAGCAAGCTGCAAAGAGGGTGCGTTTGGGCTGCCGCTGCTCGTGCGCCTGCACGTGGCTGCGCTGCTCGGCGCAACGTGCCTGGGGTGGTGTGAAAACAGCAGCGGTGCGAAAACAAAGCGATTAGGAGGTGACAGACTCAGCCATTGCGGAGCACTGAGCGTATGCTTTGCTAGTCGAGCAGCCGACTAGTTGCATAACTGCTATTTATTTCACAAGTCTGAAGAGCAATCAAAAAAAACCCAAACAAAATCCGCAGCCCTGAAAGCTGGGCGCAGCGAAGTTTGGCCACGCCACTCAGGCAGCTGCAGCTCTGTGCAGCAGCCGCCTGGATTTGTGCTCTGCTCCAGRGCCCGGAGGCCGCCGAGCGCCAGCAGCCAGACCCAGTGCACATCAGACCTGGTGCACACTGGACCCGGCGTGCACGAGACCCAGCGCACACCAAACCTGGTGCACGCCAGACTCAGCGTGCACCAGATGCGGCATGCACGAGACCGAGCATGCACCAGACCCAGTGCACACCAGACCTGGTGCACACCGGACCCGGCGTGCACGAGACCCAGCGCACACCAAGCCTGGCACACACCGGACCCGGTGCACCAGACCTCCAACGGCTGCAAGCTTCACGAAGCAGCCGGGACGAGCAGGGCCGGGGCAGCTCCGTCARGCGGTGACGCGGGATCCCGCTCCGGGCGTCGCATCGCACGCTGCAGCGCGTGCAGGGTTTGCACCGCGGCGCACAGCTCCCATTTTCCAGAGGGGCCGCTTGGAGATCGCCTCCAGCCTGCAAGGGACCAGCGCTCTCTCAGGAGCCCGGCAGCCCAGATGAGCTCGGCTCTGTGGCTGACCAGAACCAACCCAGCCGCTCTCGCTGCACGGGCTCGGCTCATCCTAAAGCCTGGCCCTGCCTTATGCGCACGAGAGGAAGCTGGAAACACGACACGGTTTCACGCATCCCTGAAAACCCGGCGAGCCCAGGCCGAGCCTGCGGGAGCCGGCGCCTGGCCGGCACAGCAGCGCGGAGCGTGGCCGGCGCACGCCAGAGCCCACGCCGGCGACGTGCCGGCAGGAGCGCGGGCCGCTTCCTCCGGGGGCTCGGTGGGGAGGGCGGGCGACGGGGCTGCAAGGGGAAGTGCAGAGGACGAGACCGAGCCCACTGGGAAGTGATTCTCACCCGCATCAGCAAATTGCAGCTTTAAAAGTCATTCTCAATTTTAAGCAACACAGTACAAATCATGGAGGTAAAAAAAAAAAAAAAAACAGTGCTCTGTTTTTGTGGTTGTGCTTGGCTGTAGCCGCTCGTGCCCACCCTTGGCGGTCCGAGCTGCAAGGCCGAAGGCTCCGCAGGACCGGGGAAAAGCAGCTTTTCCGCACAGGCCCGGGCAGCGTGCTGGCACAACGTGGATGCAGGGGGCCCTGGGCAGGTCCCCGCGCTCCCGATGCAGAAGACGTTTGTGGAGCCCCAGATCCGCCGTATGCTGCCAGGAATATAAGGTTTAGAGCCCTGTTCAGAACGACATTCACTGCTTTCTGCTTGCTAATTCGCTGAATGCGCCGTTAGGGTTTCGGAGRAGGTGGCCGGTTTCACGACGGAACCGCGATCCCGAGCGCGGGGCTGCTTTTCCCGCCGGCGCACAGGGACGTTCTTCGGACGGCCCCAGGTGGCTCCGACGGGAGCAGGACCCTGAGCCTGGTGCCCGTCTCCGCTTCGCCCCAGCTCTGCACCGGGAGAAGCGAAGCCAGCCCGAGCCGCGCGCCGGCGTGCGCGGCCCCGGCCGACGCAGCGCGCGCCCGTCCCCCTCTGCGATCCCGGGAAGCGGCAGAGCCTTCTGCGCAGCGCAGCGAGTGTCACCGAAGGCGCAGGTATTTGGAGACCTGCCGCCGCCGCACGCACCGTCCGCCTTCCCCCGGCGAGCCCGCGGCGTGGGGGGGCTCCGCCGCGCGCCTGGTTTTTATTTTTCCTTTCTCCTAAGAGAGCTTCCGAAGCAAAGGACTTGCACGACGTCTTTCGAGCATCCGCACCGMCCACCGCCCGCTAAGGAACCGCAGCGTGGGGCGGGGAGCCGCCGCCCCGCAGCGCGCAGGCAGAGSCTGGCCTCGCCGCGGCGGCTCCGGGAACCCCCTGCAGAAACCCCGGGCCTCGAGGTTTATTCTACCTCTTTTTCTCCCCTGGGAGAGCTGGCAGAAGGCCACACGATCCCGCCGGCGTCTCCGGGCAGCAACGCGCGCCGGCGCCCGGTGCTCCGCGCCGGCCGGGGCTCCCGCGGGCTCGCACGCGCCGCGTGGGCTTTCTCCGCTCTCGTGCAGTCCTTCAGCCACCAGTTCGGAAATATTTGTGTAATGGCTTCACCCCCCTACCCACCCCAGCGGTGTACATTTTCTGCAGAGGAGCAGGCAACTTTTTTCAAACTTTTTAATTCTGCTCATTAATCATTTAGAGA
Source organism: Rhea americana (assembly GCF_003343005.1). Classification (NCBI taxonomy): domain Eukaryota; kingdom Metazoa; phylum Chordata; class Aves; order Rheiformes; family Rheidae; genus Rhea; species Rhea americana. Next base: position 628,494 of record NW_028185905.1, read on the forward strand.
AATGTGCAATTACTTGAGTCCAATTACAGAAAATGTGCAACTACTTGAGTCCCATTACAAGCCTGTATGAAATGCCAAGAACTTGATTAGAGCAAAACCACCGCCAGCCCCATATACTTTAAAAGAAAATATTGTGTGTTATCCTAGCGGGTGAAGAGAAATCTCCATTTATTTACACACAAATGTGTCTAACCATTGCTGACAATATGGGAAATCTTTCCTATCGGCCGTAACATGATTTCAATGTTCCCTTAAGGAAGACATGTCGCTCCCTTAATTAAAACAATGTCTGAACTTACTTTAACCTCCTGATTTCACAGCGAGAATCTGCTCTGATTTTTCCAGAGCGTTTATAATTACCCCACAAGCTGATGTCTGGCCCGGCTCTGGTCTGGTTTTTTCCATCAGTACATTTAACTGCCCGTGGGGGTAAGCGACGATCGAGGCGAAATTGTGCTTTCCGCTCCCAGGGCCGGGATTTGGACGCGGGGAGATTCCGGTCTCAGCCCCCGACCGACCACACTTTGCTCTTAAACGGTGAGGATGAAAACGAGAATAAGAAATGATGTGTGGTTCTCTTACGGCTCCTGCGGGACTTGGCCTCTCTAATCTTTGCAACCAATTGGCTTTATTCGGTAATCTGTAATTACATGAACTGTCTCCTATGCAAATCACGAACGTCTCAATCAATCAGCGGTAACAACCCGTCRGATGCTCCGGCTGCGCCCGGAGAGCGAGGCGCAGATTTGTGCCACATGTGGCTTCGAAACGCCTCTTATGTAGGTCAGCATCTTCCGTGTGCTGTCTGCGGGAACGGGAGGCATTACTGCTTATTAGGGATTAAGCCAAGATTTGCAGTCCTTTCTTAGCGTGTGTGTGTGTGTGCGTGCGCGTGGACGCTCGTACGATCCCCGCTACAAAAGTCTGAGATTTTCAAGGAGAATCTTGAGCTAAGGGGCTTAGGGATGTGAATTAATTTACTGGGACTCTGTACCTCATCCAGAATGAAAATCCCTTATAAAAGTATAATTTTCTTCTTGTTATTCATGATTACAAAATAATAAGATTGTTAAAAAATCCAATAGAATGGATGTCAATATTGGCAGGAGATGTAATTGCAAAACACGTGCCAGCCTTCCGTGGCTTTTCTCAATTTTAATTAGGATAAAATTTACTAATCTTAGCGGGTTTACAGAAGTAGGTTTGCCAAGAGGCCATCAATTGATCTGAATGATATTGGCTTCCTTTTAAGAGCCCCTTGCTAACTGCTATGTAAAGACTGGGCTTCTAGCTCCTTTCTCAGATCATCTCTGCAGTTTTTTGGCATGTCAAAAGGCCAGATGTTTTTTATTTGAGAGCAAATTGACACGTTAAATTACATTGTGCAAACAGTAAAGCCAGCCATGAGTAAACAGGCGACGAGGATTCATTGAATTTTATGGGTCGCAATAATGTTTATGTAATTTAACAAATTTATGCTTCGTGTCAGCTTTACCGCAAGAGTTATTCATTCCAAAAGGAAAAACAACTTACATTATAGCCCCCATATTATTCTGCCTTGAAGCCAATCAAAAGCAAAACAAGCTTTAACATGACAATTGCATAGGGGCATGTGTGTGCATGCACATGATAATATATATCATGCAAGTTAAACAGAGTCTGTGGATATTGCTCATTTTGTGTGTTTTTTTTTTTAATTCTAATTTGATTACTTTTCTATCAYCCAGCCAGAATGCAAACAACAGGAAAGGCTTCTGCTGAGCCAAGTGTTACTCCAGTGTTAGTAATACAGATATACGCTCCGCGCGGTACTTTGAGAAGGTCATGTTGATTTTTACCATAATGCATTTTCCAGGTCCCTGGGAGCCCACAGCAGATTTAGCAGGAATCCTCGATGAATCAGGCTGTCTTCACTCTCCAGTGAAGTGCATACCTAGCCGGAATTTCGCTGGCAATGAACCGTGCATTAATATTACAAACTCTTCTGGCTATTTAAATGCAAAATCACATCAGACTGGCGGGCAAGCGACKGAAGCCAAGCGGGCGGGCGCCGTGCTGGCAGCGCCTCAGCCGCGCTGCTGCAGTTTAACACCTTGGGCGCTCCCCAGGAACGGCCGCAGGGCCGGACGCGGCCGTGCCGCTGGTGCAGGCGTGGGGGCGCGGGCCGATGCTGGCCCCTCCACGAGGAGCCCCAGCGAGCCGGGGCAAGGCGTCTTCCTGGCAGCGGCAGGTCTCCAACCCTCAGCCCGTCTGCAAGGCGCTCCGGTGAGCCACAAGGCATTGCCACCAGGAGCTCCTCTCGGTGGGGCTAGACGGTCTCCAAAGGTCCCTTCCAACCTCGGCCGTTTCGTGGCTCCTCGCTGGGGAAGCCGGGCCACAGTGCAGGCCAGAAACACGTAGCTGTGGTTTACCCTACGGACGCTTCTTCTGAACTTGCACCAAGAGGAGCTCCAGGGCCCCAGGCCAAGTCAGCAGAGAGGTGTCCGTTACAGCATTGCCTTCAACAAAGCACCATGAGCGCGAGCCAGCTCTAATCTAGAAGCAGACCCCACCAGACAGGTAGCAAAAACTTTCTCAAAGGATCCCCAGAGCATTAGTAAGCTTTCGACTAAAAACGGTCAAAACCACCAGCTAGATGAAAGCCTTCCTGGGCAGAGAAACATGCCGTCCTCCAGCATCCTTCCATGCGGGAAGGGTCTGGCTCGACCTCATGCTGTCCTCCAGCATCCTTCCATGCGGGAAGGGTCTGGCTTGACCCCATTCCGTCCTCCAGCATCCTTCCATGCGGGAAGGGTCTGGCTTGACCCCATTCCGTCCTCCAGCATCCTTCCATGCAGGAAGGGTCTGGCTCAACCTCATGCTGTCCTCCAGCATCCTTCCATGCAGGAAGGGTCTGGCTTGACCCCATTCCATCCTCCAGCATCCTTCCATGCGGGAAGGGTCTGGCTTGACCCCATTCCATCCTCCAGCATCCTTCCATGCRGGAAGGGTCTGGTTCAACTTCACCTGGGCTGAATGCTGCCATGGTAGCAAGGTGCTGCCACAAAGCATGGCCAGGAGCCAGGAGGAGTGTGGAGGTGCCATTGCGCCATCCTTAGAAAGGCTCTGAGGCAACCACTGGGAAGGTCCGGCAGGGTGGGAAGCAGGCCTGAGGGCTTGGKATGAAGCATGGTGCAAGCACCCCAGGCAGACGGCCCCTCCATGAGCTGCTTGCACTGTGCTTCATCCCAAGCYCTCAGGCCTGCTTCCCACCCTGCCGGACCTTCCCGGTGGTTGCCCCAGAGCCCTTCCAAGGAGTGCAAAGGCACCTCCGACTGCTCCTAACAGTGCTGCTTTTCCCCAGAACAGCGTAGTGGTTTCCAGTCTCTCTTACTGTGGGCCCCGGAGACCTTTGCAGGGGACGCGTGCAAAGGCCTGATGCTGTTTTCCTTCCCCCCATCTCATGACCCCTCAGACGTAATCTTGCCGCTCCCCGGGGTCCCCAGGCTGCAGACTGAAAACCACGGCTGCAGCGGGCACAAGCTACGYGGGAAGCAAGCCAGCAAATGGCAGTGAGTCACGGAAACGTCACCTCTCCTCGTCAGCGCTCGCCCCGTGCTTCTGAAGCTGCTCCTAGCCAGCCTTCGAGCCGCGCCAAGCCCAAGAGGGAGCCTCAGRAGAAACTCACATTCCGTTGGTTTAAGAAAAAGAACCACCAAACCCGCAATCCAGATCGCTGCAGATGTTCAAGCAGCAGGTTTTGATCTATCACGGCTCAGTGCAGGGCACCGCGGATGGCACCAGCCCGTGCCACCGCTGCCCATGGCATGGGCCCTCGCAGGCGGGGAGCCGCACGGGGACCAGTTCCTGTATCCAAATGACATTTAATGCAGTCTTGAAGGGGACCGGCACACAGGCAGTGAAGAGGGAACTAAGGGTTATTGCTGTCAATTAATTTCAAGTCAATCTGAGCATCTGATTAAGTTTAGCATTACTGCAAAAACTAAACTGCTATTTAAAACCAGAGAGGAGTTTATTAAATAAGAGCTGGAATGCAACAGGAAGCAAAGTGACGGTAATAGTCACTTAAAATAATAGAACGAGGGGATGCTGAAGATATCCTTCAATGGGTCTTTCTTGTACTCTTCCCTGGGAATAGAGATCTTCCTTCCTCAACTATATTTTTGATACAGATTTCTTACGGGTCATTCCAAGTCTTTATAGAAACCAAACGCATGAAAAAAGATTGGAGAAAACGGCTCTTGGCCAATGTACTCACTTTTCTTCTGAAAAGGAGGAGGAAGCTCCAAGGAGGTGTCATCCCTTAGCCGAGGACGCTGCCCTGCCGAGGGCGCGTGYCTGCCCGAGGTCACCACGGCAGGTCCGGCGCCGCTCCGAGCGGCTTTCGGGCCAGGACCACGGCGCGTCTGCGGGAGGGAGGCTGGACCCCCACGGGGGCATCGCCGCGGGGGTCCCATCGCCGCCTGCCTGCGGGAACGAAACATCAGCTCGTTCGGCTCGGCTGGTGGCGACGGCCCGGCGGGGTTTCTGCTGCCGCGCCGGGGCTGGCCGGGACGGCTCACCCTTCTCCTCCAGGTTCGGAGCCGTCCTGAGAAAACAGTTATTTGTTCTGAAGGCCACGGAAGCCTTCAAAGAAAGAGCCCCGGGTAACGCTGATGTGATCACACAAACATCCAAATTAATTCGCGCTGCGCTCCTAAGGCGAAGCGACGCCCCGCGCGCGGAGGAGCCCCGGCTGAGCGGGACCTCGTCCGGGGGGGCGGGCGCCGGGCCCCCGCGGGAAGGGCAGCGGAGGGGCACGCGGCCCCCCGAGCTCCGCGGCCCGGACGGCTCCTCCCGGCGCCCCGGAGGGGCTGAGCAGACCCAGAGCGGAGATCCGCTGACAGTCGTTACGGGTTTGTAAACACGGAATTCCATTTTCAGCCCCGACTTCCCCTCCGAAGATTTCTGTCCGGCTCCAGGGCTCGCTGGTAACCTCTACCGCAAGGCTGAGCACAGTTCAGATTATAAAATATAACTGCAGGCTCTTTCCCTAATTGATTTCTTTTGTTTCATTCTATTCCTCAAAGATTTGTCAACATTAATTTTTATATGCTCAACACTTTGCAAATACTGGCCAACTTTTTAAAATTAACGAGCTGAGATGGAGGCCGAATACCTTCCCTCCTGGCCGCTGCGGCCGCGAGCTAGCGCCGTCCGACGCTACCGCACGCTATCAGCATTTAATTTGTGAGCTGGACTTACCAAAGGGAGCTGCCAGCAGCCTTTGGCAGAGAGATTAATGCTGGTGGACGTTGTTCGTACTGTTATTCCAGACGACCTTCCTGTTTGTCGGAGCCGGCAAACCTGCGGGATCGCTCTCCCAGAAAAGCGGTGAGAAAGGGGATCCGGGATCGCTCTCCCAGAAAAGCGGTGAGA
>NW_028185905.1:634046-648725 GCF_003343005.1 Rhea americana
AGGGGATCCGCGAAGCTCCGGAGGGGATCTGCAGCGCAGGGCGGAGGCAAACGGGCGCCAGCTCCTAGCTCGCCAGGGCGCACGCGGCCGTCCCCCCGCCTCGCAGGCAGGGCTCTCCGGAGCCGCGYCGGCGAGCGCGTCCCCCCGGGACACCCGCCTCCGCGGGGTCCCCCGCTGGCAGCACCGCCGCGACGGACCGGCACCGCTGCCCAGGCCRGCTGTACTGCGCGGGATGAGGAACTCCGGACGGGATCCACCGCATGGGAAAACTCCCACTCCTCTACTGCGAAACGCGTTTAGATAGGAGAGACTTGCCAAGCGTTTGCATGGAAGATATTCTCAACGTTTCAGTCCTGATCTAGAGCAAAGTCTCTGGGAAATGGTTCCTACCGGGCTCGCACAGACTGGGTGCGAGGAGCGGCCCAAGGGTCCTTCCTCCACCGCCGGGTCCGTTACAAACGCCCAGCACTCGCCATTTGCTTACGGCGTAATTGCATTTATCCGCTTCCATTTTTGAAACAACATGGAAGTTAGCAAAAGCCGAATACTTAAGCACAGCTAGTTCTCAGCGATATAATTCTCTTTAATCTTTTAAGCATTTGACAGTATTTGCTTGAAAGAAGGAGCAACAAGTACATAATTATTGCACTAATTAAGCTGCCAAAACACAAGCATGCTGCAAGAGCACCTTTGAAACAGTGAGCTCTCGATTCATTAGCATCTGCTGTAAGCTTATTAATCACCTAACAGGCAATTAGCAAGCTGTTACTGTTTGAGACTAGTATGTAAATAAATTCTTGGGTTAATTTCTTCCTCTGATAATAAAGAAAACATTATGAAAATTAGCTAAGCGACAATGTAAATGATCTTGACTGCTAATTATGTGATGGTGTTACATATGCGGCCGCCGTACACCAGATAAGGGACGCACCTCTCACTTTGCGCACTGTTTTAAAAACAAAATTGTTGACATAGGTAATAGGAAGGCTTTCTGCATTCGAGTCACAGCTGTTTGCCTTTAGCTAACCGAAACGAGCCGCCGACCGCCCGACGCTTGCACGGCGGCCCAGGCGGAGCGGGCGGTCGCTCCAGGGCCGCGGGCGCCTGAGCCCGCTCCAGGGAGGCAGAAACCCGATTACGGCGAGCGGGAATAGTCGTGTTCATYCGAACCGTTTTATCACCATCTTTTGCCCCATAATTGCGCGTGCAAAAAGCACACGGCGTATTTCACACTTAAAAGCTTGAAGCAAAAGATGAAGGACAAGAAGAGGCTCCGGCGTGTCYGGGAGGGGAGCGGCCGGGGCAGCGGGATCGGCAGGTGCCCCGGCTCCGGCCGGCATCGCCGCGTTCCCACCTGCTTGGACGGAAAGGATGTGAACGCAGGCAGGCCCCGCGCTCCGCGCCTGCTGCACCTATCTCATTTTAGCAAAGCGAATACTCCTTGCTGCTCCTCGTGAGCGGTTTTGTCTCRGGCTGTTTTGGAGGGAGGCGGTGCAAACACGCTGCATTTATGCCGGGAATCGCTCCTGTGCCGCTTGTCGGCAGCTGCGATAGAAATGAAAGCGGTTCCCGGGGCGGTCGCCCGTCCAGGGCAGAGGATCGGTCTCTGCCACGTAATCTTCCGTCCAGCCCTGACCAGGCGCGAGTGGCTGGCGAGGAAGCGGGCAGAGCCGCCGTGCAAATCTCCTCCCGCGGTTTCGTGCYGCAAAGCGGGGCTTGCGCTCCCCAAGGGCGCCCCGAGCCCCGGGGGCCCCCCGGGCGCTGCCGCAGACCCTCGGCCGCGGTCTCGCCCCCGCCCCGCCGGGAGCGCTCGGGCCTGCCGCGGGGTCCGGATCATTCTGAATCTGCTACCGTTGGCCACAGGTTTCTGCATGGCCGGACTGCTGGCATTTCTTTCTCAGCTGGACCTTGGAAGAGGAAAAAGCCAAATATATTGATTTCTGAGCTTGATTTAACTTGGGGGGAGGGGGGGATGCCTGAAGCAGTCTGGTTCCAAAATTTCATTTTCCATTTTCAGCCGCAAGCACTGGAGCTTTAGAACAACTGCACAAACCGAAAAGACAAGGAGAGAATAGTTCGTAAATGGATTTCTAGTACGAACTATGTTTCAGTTTTAAGGCGGATGGCTGGAGATCCCTTTAGAGTGATGTGCTAAGAGGTTATTTTGGATCCAGCTTAGAGAATGCAGCAGTTTGGCCCATTAAAAAGTAAATCTTTTATGTCAAGTAACAATTTCTTGCAGATGGAGTGCTCATCTGTGAAGAAGAAAAAAACTCGGTCAGGGAAGCGGYGCAGTAGCCCGGGGTACTCACGGCCGCTCTCCGAAGAGGCTCCTCCTGCGCTCGCTTCSGTTGCATCTGGCTCCTTTCTACGTTCACCAGGTACCGAGGCGCTCAGAGCCGCKCTTGGACGCGTTTCTACGTGTGAAACTCCACGGCCGGTAACTTCCCGAGGCTCCTGCCGCCCCGCGGCAAAGGCACCCCGCCGGCAGCCAGCGTGGCTCCGGATCGCAGCCAGGCGCAAGTGCAAATCATTTGCGGTTACGCAGCCTGAATCATGTAAAGGTCTTGGTCTCCCACTAGTAATTTCGCTAGCTGGATGCTGCTTTTGCTTTGCACACCAGATGTTTGCGAAAGGGCCCAGTGACAGATGTGCCTTCAACTCCGACTGGAACCAAAAAAAGTTGCTGTTTCCCTTCATAAACCCCAGCGTCCCCRCGCTATGTTCAATTATGCATGCAGTACCTTGTTTTGATTTGATCTAAGGCGGCTCCACTCCTGCCATTTGTTATTTTCCCCTCTGTTCAAACACAGATAACGGCCACCGCGCTCTGCGTAGGGGCTAGCAACGCGCCAYGCCGCATCCCCGCGCACCGCTCCGCCCCTGGACCGCGGCGACAYGGCGGGCGGCAGGGAATGCTGTTTGCTTTAAATGCACCTCAACTGAAACAACATATTTAAACAAAAACGCCCCCAGGCCACGGCAATCGCAGAGAGGGCTTATGCCCGACCCCCAAAGGTGCCGCGGCCCTGAGCGCAGCCGTGCTGTGCCGCGGCCCCGAGCGCTCGGATGCCTCCTCCAGGTGCAAAACGCGGCGCAGGAACGCGCAAACACCAGCTGCAGGGCAGAAGACCCCGGTCTGGGAGTGGTCGGATGTAACTCACGGTTGTTCCCATGCAAAACGTGGATTTCGGAAGCCTTGGGGTTCGGCGAATACAAATTGTGGCCCAAATCGGAGCATTTCGGAGGCTGGCGCCGATGCTGGCCGACCCCTCAGCGCTTCCCTGCGGCTGCTCCCCGCCGCAGAGCCGTGCCCTTACCTTGAAGCAGGTTCACGCGGGATGCCGGCCGCCCGGCAAGGGGCTGGCGCTGGCACTGAGCCGGCACGGCCCCGGCCCCGGCCCCGGCCCCGGCCCCGGCCCCGCAGCGCTCCGCAGCCCGGCCCAAGGGGCCCCCAAAACCGAAACGCAGCTCTGCGCGCCCGGGCCGACCTCACCGCGCCGCGCAAGTCATTCTGGAACCGAAACAGAGGTTTTCCAGCAGCATCAGATAAAGARCTGGGTTTTAACCTCAGGGACTTCGTCGTTACCTATTATTATTATCTCTTAGTATTACAAGTATAGGTAAACGTGAAGTCAAAATTGCKCTGAAACGTTTTGATTAACCTGAGGTGAACCTGGGGGCATTTTCCTTTGCAGAGAATGCCAAAATTTGGAGCTTTGTTTTATGACGGTGTGAAATCCTGCACGGCGCTGCGAGGCAGAGCTTCAGCCTCGCGCCCCGCTCTGCGGGCGGTCGCTGGATCGCGACGCTCGAGCGGCGCTCGCCGCGCCCAGCGCGCTCCGCGGGGGAAACGCCGAGGCACAGCGTCCCGTTTGGCTTTCCTCTCTGAGGCAGTTTCGTCTTGGAAATCCCTGGAGTACCTTAAGAAAAGTGGATTTTATAAATTCTGAAGTCCCTAAAGAACCTCCTGCGGCCAGTGTCAGAGACACCAGAGTTGCACAATTTGCCCTAAACCGGCCCGCTGTGGCCGGTTGGTGCTGCAGGCTCCGCGGACAGCGCTGCGAAGGGCTCAGCCGCCGGCGCGCATCGATCCATCGCATGTTTTGCCGGTGAGTCAGAGGAGAGCAGCCGAGGCACGCCGCTCGCCCCGTCTGCAGAGGGTTCGTCCGCGGGGAGCAAAACGCCCTCGCTGCTGCCGCGGAGCCGCCGTGCCCCCGTGCCGTGCCGTGCCGTGCCGTGCCGCCGTCGCGGCTCGCCTCGTGCAGAGTCTCGCCCGCAGGCGCAAAGGTCGGTGCAGAGCGACCGGCCCCCGCGGCGCGGGGGGACCCAACCGCGCGGCTGCAAACGCGCCCGCGGCGCTCGGCGCTGCCGCCCCCCAGCTCTGACCGTCGCCCGCCGCTGGCAGGGATGAAATCCAGGGCCAGGTTTTCAGGGAAGAGGCGGAAGGGGCTCCTGGAACCATTAACTAAACCGCGTGTTTGCTTTAGGCAAAGCAGTGGAGAGGGGGTGGCGGGGCAAGCGGAGCGGTTGCTCAATCCCTGGAAACAAACCGCGAAGAACGGAGCGAACGACGCTCGCAGGCTGGCTCCTCCGCCCACGCGTCCTCCCGGGCCCGGGGAGCGGCCGGGAGCAGCGCGGCCGGCGGGGGCGATCCTCGGGGGGCTCGGCCCTCCCGGCTCGCCTCCGGCCCCGGGGCAGCCGCGCGGCCGAGCCCCTCGTGGCGCCGGGGCTCCGACCGCTGCAAGCGAGAAGGGAATCTCCTACCACCGTGTGGCTGTGCCCTGCTGCTGCATCCACGCCGGCGAGTGCCAGGCCAAAACCCGCGCCTCCAAACCCGTTCCAGGAGGAGGACCAGGACCCAGGACGCAGCTGGGAACCGCCAGCCCTGTCCCAGGAGGAGGAGGACCCAGGAAGCATCTCAGCACCTCCAAATCCATCCCAGGAGGAGGACCCAGGAAGCATCTCAGCACCTCCAAATCCATCCCAGGAGAAGGAGAACCCAGGAAGCATCTCAGCACCTCCACACCTATCCCAGCAGGAGGCAAGGACCCATGACGCATCTCAGCACCTCCAAACCTATCCCAGGAGGAGGAGGAGGACCCAGGACACTTCTGGGCACTTCATCCATGGCCACCACACAAGCTGTCTATCTGACCAAGGGTAACACTCATGACAAGAGTGGGCCAACAGACCACACAGACAGTGAACAGATGAAGCGAAGATGCTTCAGGCTGGCTTGCTACCATCYGCTGAGCTTGGGAGCAGGGTGAGCTCTTCGACATACTGTCCTGGGCTCTCCTTGCTCGGTCCCAGGAGCATCACCAACATGTGACATCAGTACTGGAAGAAAAATTGTCATCCCTTCTCCTAAATGGCCTCATCTAAAACAGTGAGGACAAAATCACTATTTTTCTGCAGGAAATCCTCATTTCTCCAGCCTTGGAGGAAGTCCCCAGGCCCCTCCATGTTGCTTGTTGAAGAGCAGAGTGAGAAGGGGCTGCAGCAGGCACAGTGCTCTCCCTTTGGACAAAATGCAGATCCTCATCGCATCTCAAGCTGCCTTGGCAGCTCCTTCTCTAGAAATTTCTGTCCTCACCATCACATCATTTTGTGCAGTCTCCTCTCACAACTTCTTTCCAAAAGATAAGCAAGATGTATGCCATGGCCRATCACTGCCTTTGGGCTATTTCCTCACCCTGGCATATGATGAGAGATGCATTTTTTTTTCTGCACTGGAGACCAACGGCCCAGTAGCAGCAAGAGTCAAAAATACGAGGGCAGCATGTTTAGGGAATAAGGACCTGCCAAAATGAGCCAGCTGCTCGAGGCAGCTGCATCTTCGATGCTCCATGAAGCCAGCCCTGTCTCGGCCAATCCTGGCAGGCGAGAAGGCTGGTCTGAGGGGTGACAGCCGGTCACAGGAGCCAACGTGAAATCCTTTGCAGAGGCTTCATATGAGCCAGCTGACAGAAGGGCCCATGCAGCACCCGATGCGGTGGGATGGGTGAGGGCAGCACAGCGTTGTCCTCCCCACCTCAGTGACAGCCAAAGCGTCGTCCAAACCTCCGCAGTGTCAGCCGATCTGGATCAACTGCATGATTCAGCAGAGTCCAAATCCAGTCTTTTTTGTCTGAGCTGTTTGCAGGACTCAGAAATCTCAGGTTAACTATGTTATGTCCTGATAAACACATAAGAGCTCACCTTGTCAGCCCTGGAAGTCCATCAGTCTTCAGAGAGAAAACAAGGACCATTCTCTGCTATTATTTTTTCCCAAGATCTAGTAATATTCCAAGCTACTGTAATTTCCCGGTTTCAATTTTCCAGGCAGATAATTTTAAGACTTGAAAAGCACAAGTCTTTATCTGTTGGAAAATTTCTTTGAATGCCCGCAGCATTTGAGCTCGAGTGGTGGTCCCACCGAACCAGCCGAGCTCAGCAGGGCTTTGACAGCCACGTGCCAGTGGGAGCCTTTTCCAGCCCACATCGGTGCTGCGGGGCAGGTTGAGCCATGTCAGAACTGAATTAATGCTTTGGCAGGGAAACAGGATGGATCTGTGGTTTTCAAGGGGCTGCCCTTGGGATGAGATGTAAAGTCAAGGGTTTAACCACCTTCCCAGGGCTATTAAACCTCCAGGTCTCCGAGCAGCCAAGGAAGAGGGTTTGCTTTGATTTCCCCATCACCGTGTATTTTTGCAATCTACCTGTGATTCCTCCTGTGCTTTCCCTTGGGCAGAGCAAGCTGCCTCCTGCCCTCCCTACCTGCCTGCAGGAGCTGGGTTGCGATGATGCACCTCCCTCTGCAGCAACAGATGCCAGCGCTGGCCCAAAATGTCTCACACAGGGGCTGTTTCTTAGCTGATATTTGTCAATAAGCTTTGAGGCCTTAACCCTGCAGCACTGCACAAGCTTTAGAGGGTAACTAAGGCCAGTAACAAAGCACTGCCCTTGCATCTAGCATCTACATCCAGGGATYGAACTTCAGAGACCTCAAGACCTTCCTCAGATGTCTACCTTGCTGTAGTGTCCACGGAGAGCTCAACAGCTCCCGTGTGCTGGCCRCTCTGGCGTCGCTACTGTCCATCCGGCTGGCGGAGATCCGCTCCGCTTTTCCTTTGCCCCACCTCCTGCCTTACTATCCAATTCCTCTCTCCTTAGGCTGAGATTGGGTTTCTTTGGGCCTTTGGYCTGGATTCATACAGCATCTAGCACACCTGAGAAGCGCTCCATCACTGGGAATCTCTGATTCACCAGGAAAATACATCTAGCTGCRATCCAGGTCCTGCTGCTACCCGGAGAACGCCGCATTACCCGCAGCCACGCCGCGAATCGGCGACGTGGGGAGCAGGAGTCGAACCAAAGGGCCGCGAAACGCCGCCTCTCGCCYGTGCCTGTCGCTGTGAGTCGGAGGCTCCGTCTAGCCATCCCGTCCGGCTCAAGCCCTTCGTGTCTGGCRGCACGGGCGACACAGGCACAAGCGTCACGTGGGCAGCCGCTCCTCTGGGGTATTTTGGGGGTGAAACTTCAGACGGAAGTCTGCTGCAGCAGTGTTTCTGTATTTTCTGCTACAGAAATAAACATCTGGCCCTAGACAGGGTGTTTCAACAGGGGAACCGGAGCTCTTGTGAAACCCACTCTGGGCGAGGAAGCGGAGCACTCGGGCCCTAATCGTCAGGGCTCCCACGGGCAGCGCRGGACCGGCCGTTCTGCTCGCTCCTGATGCTCACGTCGTCTTCAGCACGACGCAGAGGAGAAAGGAGGAGTCTGCCGCCACGGTGACTCCTGGGGGRTTTTACCTCAAACGCCACAAACAGAGCGGGGTTTACCGACCGAAACGCAGCGCGGCGGCGGAGTGCTGCAGAATCACAGAGCGGCTGAGCCGGGAAGGGACCTCTGGAGATCAGCTCATCCAACCCCCTGCACAAGTACAGGAACRCAGATTACGTTACCTAACTGGAGAGGGACTGAACATTTTCAGCAAATTACCTCTGTTATGAGTTTGGCCATAAAAATCACCTTGCAAGTGAATTTAGCTTCTCTTTTCTCCATGCCCAATCAATTAGCACATGAGTAATACCAGGCCCATTAGGGCAAGCTGATGCCGGGGGAGTTATGTCCTCTGCTATAGAAATGATTGCTTAATATATCAGTTGGCTCAAAGGAACTCTTACCCGTCGCACAACCCTCTAAAATCGATAGCAACAGTCAAACTGTRTTGTTTCAAACGAGAATATTGCTGGGCGGAGAAGTGAGCTCTGTGTCGGTGTCTGCAAGTCTCAGACACCCACTAGGCTATAAATAATGCAGATATTTCCATTTTCTCTTTGGATCCAAGGGGTAAGGGAGAAAAGCCTCGAAGGCAGGCTGAAAACTGCTGTAGACCCGACCTAAAGCCAAGGCCCCTGCGGCCAGCTGGGTGCACGGGGAGGCCACCACCRGCCATGCCGGCCTGACAAGCTCGAGGTCAGCAGAAGACATTGCCTGCACCAGAGCAGCTTTCCGCTGTGTGTAGCAAATCATCTAAAAAAGCTCCCCTGCCTTGCCCCGGGGAAGGGGCTTCCTACGGGCAGCACCGGGCAAAGCCCTCTCGATCCTAGGTCTGCCGGAGGATTTGAGCAGGACTGGCCTAGGCTAACAACAKGTGATCAAAGCTAATCTCTGATTAGCTATCCTGAGGAGATTTAATTTAGTTTAAAGCCTTACCTGAAATGCAGAACTGGGCATTTTTTGCATATCTGACTGAGACTGCTGTTGTAAAGCTGAAGTATTTATGGCAGAATTAAAACCTCTCTGAAAGCAATCAATCATTCAAGAAGCAGCAAAAATCGATTGCAGCGTTACTGGTTCCAAACGTTCAGAAATCGTGAGCCAGACCCCCAAACACCAGGAGATTTTGAAACGCAATATATTTTGTATTGCTTGTGTTTAGCTTCAGAGACTTCCCTGCGCCTGTTTTCAAGCCGTTGAAACCGGACTCCCTTCGAAGGAAACGGGGGTTGCGCAGAAGGCGATTCTGGCAGCTGGAGGCTCAGCGCAAGCCCCGGCTCGCCTGGCGAGGGGACGCGGAGGWGGTGGCCGAGCGCCGCGGCGGGGCCCGGGAAGCCCGGGAGCGGACGGGAACGTCGGCGCGCTGCCCTGCCCGGAGAGGGGCCGAGGTCTTTCTGCGCCCCGGCGGGGCCGCACCTCTGCCGTCCCTCCCASGCTCTTCCACGCCGGGACACGAGGAAAGGAGGCCGACGCGGCGGCAGCGGCTCCCGGACGGGGAGCCTGGCGCTCCCGGCGTCGCCGGGACGATCTCCCCGTCCGCAGCAAGCTCCCRGAGGCTGTCTGCCGCGGGGAGCAGGGGCGCACGGGGAGAGCGGGGCCCGGGCAGGGCCCCGGCCGTGCACACGTGCACCAGCGCCTTGCACTAGGCTCGGCGGCGTTGCCCTGACCGGCTCCGGGCCCGCTGCCGCCGGCCGTGCCGCGGGACGCAGTAACGTTAACCCGCGCCAGCGCACAGCCTGCGCGCAGCAGCGTCGCTTTGTACAGCGCTCAGCAGCACCGGCGGCTGCAGATCAGCCTTGGCTCGTAAACTGGCTTCGCTTTGACAGCCTTCACGGTGTGATCTCTCTTCCCCGTGCTGCACGCTCCTGCCTTGCCAGCTGCAATTCAACCAGGCTCCTGCTGGGCAAAACGGCATCGTAACGAAGCGAGAGCGGAGCTCGCCTGGCACGTGCCTGACTGCCGGCAGCAACGCCGAAACGTCCTTCCGATAGGCAGCACCCTCTCGGGTCAGCTCATCAAAACACGCTCGCGCCAGGCCGTATTTGCTGGGAGCACAGAGGAGAAAAGCCGGGTTTCCCTTTGGCTTGCTTCCCTGGGCATCCCTTCCCCGTGCCCCATGCCCCGACGGTGGGCTCGCGCCGCGTGCGCTCCCTCCCGGCTGTGCCGGCTCCCCCCGCTCGGCCGGAGCGCCCGGCGGCACGAAGCGGGACCGCAGCAGCCGCTCTTGCAGCCCCTTCGCAGCACCCTCCCTCCGGCGGGAGGGCAGCGTCCTGGGGAGCATCGTCCCGGGGAGCATCATCCCCGGCAGCATCCCGGGGAGCATCATCCACGGGCAGCAACAGCCAAAATTCAGGCTTAAGTAGGGCAGTACCTACTGCTCMTCACCTCACTGTGATTTGCTGTTTATCTGAGGTGAAAAGTGGTTTTCTCATTCAGGCRGTGGGAAATCTGCTCTGTCCAGCTGGGCTGCAATTGGGTCCCTGAGGTGCTGGAAACGGGTCGGAAAGGAGAGAGGGGGCAATATGGAAAAACAGACCTGCAAAAGCCCACAGATATTGTTTCCTTAGGAAATTAAGTTAAAAAAAAAAAGCTAACTAATTCCTGTTAGAAATGAGGTTCTCTCTCCTCGTCTCCCATGAGCGTTCTTGATTAGCTAATAAATGATTAACAGCACCGAGAAAAGCCGGCTCCTTCGTCTCCAGCTTTCATCCACCGGCTGCCCCCAGGAGACGGCAACATCGGGGCGGGCGAAACGGCCCCCGCGCCGGAGGGCCGCGCAGCCCGGGAAGGGGTTGCACGCTGCCGCAGCGCCTGCTGCCCGGCGCCTCCCCGGCCGCGTCCCCCGGCGCCGCACGGCCATGCCGTCCGGGCAGCGCCGCGCTCCCGGGCTCCGAGCGCAGCCGCGGCTGCCCCGAGCAAGAGCGGGCACGTCTCGCGGGCTGCCGGGACGAGGGGTCTATCCGAGTGCTCCGAACAGCAATTTTTATTCTAGCAGTATGTGAAGGCGCTCAGATTTCTACGCAGTTTTTAATCTCCTATACTTCTCGCTGATGTCAAAGTGTCACCATCTAATAGTCTTACTGGAAAAAAGAGTGTTTCAGATCTTGTTCTGTAGTCCGCGTTGTGAATGCATTAGAGAACCGCTGAATGATTTAAGAGGGATTTTTGTCCCTCTGAACACGGAGGCATGGCTAACGCGCCAGTGCGCTGCGGGGCAGCCGGGCAGCGGCTCCCGCTTCAGCCTCTGCCCGGGGGAAAACCGACATTTCCGGAGCCTCCAGCTCCAGAAACGCCRCCGGTGCCGCACCTCTCCCAGGCTCGCCACCACCACCCGCAGAGCCGGCGGCGGGACCGCTCCCCTTCTCCCTCGGCGCGGCACGCGAGCGGCTCCCTCCCAGGCAACCCTCCCCGCCGTGACCGGGAACGCGGCTCCCACCTGGCAAAGCCCAGGCAGCCCTTCCCACCGGGAACGCGGCTCCCACCGGGAATGCAGCTCCTGCTTGGCAAACCCCGGTGCTTGCTGCTGCCAGGCTTGTGCAGCCAGCACCGATGGTTTCCGTGTGGCGACGCTGGTTTTTGCATGGTAAAGGTTTCTAAGATGGTTTCTGCACAGTGATGGTTTCTGCGCAACGATGGTTTCTGCACCGTGACGGTTCCTGCACGGTCCCAGCCGTGGGACGCGAGCCCGGGTGGGCCGCCGCGAGCGTTGCAGCAGAGGGGAGCAGAAGAAAAGCCCTTGCTCTTGCCAGGGGACTTAGAAAGCAGCGCGTGCTGCGGGATGGCTCGGGCTGCCGTAACGATGCGGCTCCCGAGATTACCTGTCAAGCCTCTGTGAATTTTAAATGAAAGGTAAAAGGGTTTAACTCGAACACGACACCTCTGTGCATACAGAAATAGCTCAGCTTCTGCTTTCCTACGGAGGCAAGTACGCTGCAGACCCCGAATCTGCGCCGAGCAAAGCTGCAAATCAAGGGCCAGACACGATCGCAAACATATTCTGCGCTCGCTCCTTTCTTCTGCTACAAAGGAGATCGGAGGCGCGCAGGGGCTTTGCTTACATCTCATTTCAAGCAAAATATACAAGCATAAATAACGCCGGCTGACAGCTCGCAGCCTTTCTGACGGCGGCGCAGAGGAACGGGGCTGGCGCGGCGCTTCCACGCCGGCAGCCCCGGCTGCGCCGCTCCCGGGGCCGGGAGCCTCCGCCGAGCCGCAGCACAGCCGCCGTTCCCCGCTTCCAGGTGCCTGAACACAGCGATGTCCGCAAAGAAACGGACAGACGTGCAGGCATGTGCAAGAAAGCTAATTAAAAAAAAAAAAGGCAGAATGTCTTCTAGAGCCCACTAGGACCACATAGTTTCTTATTTATATCCTTTTAAATTGTTAACAGCTGGCAATTTTGCTGAAAAACAGCACCATTTCCAGAAAACAGGCAGAATACCCTGCTCAGGCACTAACACAGCTAAAACGCACTGAGAAATGCTCTACCAGTTATTACTTGAAAAAACTGATAAAAGGATCCCCAGGCGAAGAAAGGAAAGTTTGGGTTGCACCAGCGGCACTAAGGCAGACTGCAAGCCCCTCTCGGAGCGCGCCTACAGCCCCGTCCTCTAAACACCGGCGTCTTCGAGCACGATTTCATCCTTTTCCAGAAATCGCTGTTGGAAATTCTACCACTTTCCGCATCAAAGCTGCGATCTTAAACAGGGAACGCAGGGAACACGAGTTCCATGTTGTGACATGTTTAAATACTTCCAAAATTGATTTCTTCTCAACTACGCTGTTTGTTTGTTTGCTTTTTAAAAATTCTCCTTCCCAGAGGGTTAACGCAAACGGAAGCCACGCCAATCCGAGCAGCTCGCTTCAACCGCAGACGTTAAAAACATCGCGTCCCGACACGGGCGTCTGCGATGCGTTTTGCAAAGTTTCGGACAGAAAAGCCTCTCGGGGGGAGCGCCGGGAAGATCCCCCACCCTGCAGTAGCAGTGTATTAAGTTGTATAGGTTCCGCCTTGCCCTCAGTCGAGACTAACCGTGTTCTATACATCCGAGAAGCTAACCGTAATTTGCTTATAAATAACTGACTTCTCGACTGAGATCTCTGGAGGGTCTCTCGGTTTATTCACAACAAGCCCCCTCAGCCTGCCGTGCAAATTAGGCCTTTCAAACCTGTCTGGTCTCAAACAAAAACGTTACGAAGAGTGATTTTTTTTATCCCCTGTAATAACCTTCAACTAACCTTTAAACTGAAGTGAATAATTTAAATCTTATTTTCATATCAATGGCGGAGTCAAGCCAAGCAATTATCTTTTATCTGTATCCTCTGTCGTCAGAGCAAGGCAGAGCGAAGTTTTCCCAAGTGGGCAGGGCGAAAGGGAGCGGGAAGGAGGGAGAGCGCGGACGGGGAGCCGGGAAGAGGGACGGCATCCGAAGCCATCCGCGCCGCGATGAATTATTCAGGAACGAGCGCAGGGTCTGCCACGGAAACCCCGCTCGCGGCGCAGGGCGGCCGGGGACAGGCGGGACGCGCGGGTGGGCGCCGGAGCCCCAGCGCCCGCCGAGGGAAAAGGGGGGAAACAAAGAAAAAACACCCAAAAGGGGTGTGGGGGGGGGGAAGCCGAGGCAGAAATTCCCCACAGTGCTCATTAAAATGCTACGGAGCGCGTTTCTCCCAGGGTCCCACCGGACTATCCATGATCTTTTTTTATTAATTCATAAAATATTGCAGCCATGATYGAGGCTGCTGATTGCAGCAGGAGACGAACGCCGGAGCCGGCGAAACGTTGCATGTTCCGTATCCAGCTTCTCTGAGCGAAAACACAGACGTTGCATGAAATATTCATCCCTCCCTCGGGCCGCGAGCTGGGGCAGAGCCGGTACCGGGGGGGCAGCGTCCGGCACAGTGAAAGTCATCCTCATCCCCATCCCCATCCCCATCCTCATCCTCCTCCCCATCCTCATCCTCAGCCCCACGTGCCCCCGGCGCCGGCCCCTTCGCCCCGCTCCCGGCTCGCTCCGAAGGCCACCGACGGACGAGCTAGAAAACGCCCGATTGCTCCAGAAATCCGGCCGGGCCGATGCCGAACGGGAATAACTGCGAGCGACCCGGCGGCACGCGGGATCGGCGGCCAGGCCAGCCCTGCCGCCGAGCGCTAAATATCTTCGTGTAATCTTTCCGCTTAAACCAATGATTAAACAGATTTAGCAGATGATTAAACAAATGAAGATTAATGAAACAAGCAAAGTAATCAAATCTTTATGGGGGAATAAATRCATGATTCAAAACAATATTAGGACAAATTGTCTAAAACTAATAGTGAACGCGTCGCTTTTGTCTAAACAGCATTTGTTATGTTCGCACTTAGCCGTAATCAAAATATTTGCTCAGACCGAGATGAATCTGAAAATCTAAAGCGCTAGCCATGACGACAACAAAAAAAAACTTTCTTTTTTCTTTTTCTTCCTTTGTTTTTCTCGGGTTTTTTTGCAGGCTTTCCCGTGCTCGGGGCCGCTTGGGCGGGCGTTTCGCAGCTCCGAGCCGGCGCCCGGCGGAGCGCCCGGAGCAGCCGCCGGCGCCGCGCAGCAACGCCGCGGCTGCCGCTCGTACGGAAAACGGCGGCGGCGCGTTTTGCAGCGGCAAGTCTTCTTCTTTCATCAATTTTGCATGTGGGAAGATCGGGTTTGCTCTAACTACTCGTGTTTTTAAAGCCTCTTAAATTTTTGAAATTAAAATAACAAGGAGAGGGGAGTAATTAAAAAAAAAAAAAAAGACTTTTCGAGACAAACTCTCACAGGGCGGCAAAGCGCCGCCGTCCGAGCGGGTAACGAGGGGCAGAGGGAAGTGAAGAGCCCGACGCAGGGACGGCCGCCCGCACGCGCGTGTGCAAGCTGCCGCTCGCCCGGGCCGGCCCGG
>NW_028185905.1:649040-656878 GCF_003343005.1 Rhea americana
GAAAAAAAAAAAAAAGGAAAGAAAGAAAAGAAAAGAAAAAGCATATGACAGGCCAGAGCTTGCTACGCAGTAACGTAATTAATGCGAGGAGCTTCCTTTGAGCTGCAAAGCCACAAAAAGGCGTCCYGTCCCCAAAGCAGGGCCACCTCGCCGGCACTGCCCAGACGGCTCCTTTCTCAGGGCTATCTGGAGCAAAAAAACCCAAAACACCAAAAAAAAACCCAAAACGAAGCAAGAGGCCTGGACAGGCCAGACACCCATGCAGCGGAGGGAAAGGCCCCAGCAAAGCAGCCCGCTCCCCTCCCGCGCTGCCGCCCGGCCGAGGCCCCAGCCGCCTCCGACGGGACCCGCGGGCCGCTGCCGACACCGCGGCTCTCCCGCTGCGGGGCCCAGCTCCGGGAACTAGGTTAATTAGTGCATTAATAAAGAGCAAATCCTCCCCTCCAGGAGAAGTCGCCGGACAGAAATCCGTGCTGTGCCCTGCTGCAGGCAAAAATATGCATTCCCGTCTATTAATAAATAAAGCCGTATCGATGCCCTAAATTATCAGCGGAATACATTTGCTAACCTAAAGCCGTAGTAAGGAGCAATTACTTATTAATAACGCAATAGCGAAATCTAATTACGTCCCCACCAGGCTCGGCGAGCAATAAAACCACAGTTGCCTCCCCGAGCCGAGGGACCCGCCRACCGCCGGTCCAAGTTTACCCCATCCATCAGCTCGCGACCCCTCGCCAGCCGCGGCCCCAATTAGCGGCAGCGCCGGGTCAGCCCCTGCCCCGCGCCAGCCTCCAGCGCGGCCTCGGAAATCTCATTATCCTGTTAACCGTGCATTTATCCGACAAGATAAAAGAGACTCGGTGACCGAGCTATCATTAAAGATTAATAGAAAGTATAAAAAATTCAGCTGCAACCAGCATTGCTGTTTAGCGCCTGTGATAGGCCTGACAGCATTATTAATCAGGCAGCCAAAAAAGATTTAGGTCTGTGCTCCGGGTTCTCCGCTGGACGCCCGTCGCTTCCCCCGCGCCGCSGCGGCGGGTCGGCCCGGGCTCCCGCTAATCGGTGCCGCTGGCCGGGGCTGGAACGAGCCCGTCCGTGCCCCCGTTAATTTTAACAGAGGGCCGCGAGGAGCGCCGCCGTCCCAGGGCGATTTGCCCCTCATTCTTCATTCCATCTAAGCTTAACATGAAAGATTCCCAGGTAACACCGACACGGGAAGCAGCGAGACTTCCCTGTTTTTAAGTCTTAAGTATTCTTTTTATTCTGCTTTGCTTTCTCCCTTTTGATCATAAATCAATGTCCTTTCACAAGTTTCCCTCGAAGCTACTTTTTCCAAGCAGCACCGCGCTGCCCTCAATTTTTACACCTGTGAGAAAGAAAAGGGGGAGGAAAAAATCAATAAATTAGAAAATGCATTTTCTCAAATAATTTCTAGAGGAGGTAAGGCCATGGTGCTGGTCGCGGGCGCTCGCCTCGGGCGCCTTTTCCCTCTCCTTTCCCCCAAGGCGCCGTCTCGGGAGCCCCACGGGCTCAGCGCGGGATTATTAATCTCTCGAGCCGACGTCCCCGAGCAAATAACCGCGGTCGGGGGACGCCCGCGGGGAGAGTCATTTCGGCGCGGCGGTTTGGGAGCGACGGCCGCCGTCGGGATCCTGCCTGCAGGGAGAGCGGGGTTTCCCGCGAAGCGCTTTCCCCGGGGCCGGGCGCAGGGGCCGCGGCGGGCACGCGCGGACGCGGTCCCGAGCAGAGCTCCGCTGCAAGCACGGTCGGCCCGCGCCGGAGCGTCTGCGGGAGCCCTTTAAATCCTTTTAACGCCAGCTCCGACTTTCTCCCAGGAAAACACCCCGGGGCGAGCTCAGGAAGGAGAGACGCTGCTGGAGGCGCGCCCATTGCCGGCCGGCCCGGCGAGCCCTCTGCCCCTCCCGGGGAGCGAGCCCGGCCGGCCGGGGATGGGCCGCGGGCAAGCGGGCTGCGGGCCGGGCGCCCGCTCGAAGGCGGCAGTCCGGAGGGAAACAGGGCAGGCCGGTACGTCCCGCGGCGGCGTGACAACGCGAGCGGCCACGTGTCTCGGTCTGCACGGTTTAAAATAAATTTAACAGGCGCTTCCGCACTTCGCTGCTGCTATTCCGGGCACAGCCGGCTAATCGACGGCTCAGGCTGGCGATCCAAGAAACCGGAGCGTTGTCGTTCCGCAAAGACGGGGGTTTCTCRTGCTTTTCCGCCGCGCTACAGCCGTCGCTTTGCCACCTTGCACTTCTCCCCGCGTCCCCGCTGCTCGTCCCTGCCCTCGGCGCCGGCCTCGCTCGCGGCTCTCGCCGGGGGAGCGCAGGTGCCTTCTCCCCCGGGCAGGGAGGTCTCCTCCGCGAGGAGTCTCTGCGCTCGAGCCTCGATCGCGGGCCAGCGCTGAAGCACCCCGGGAGCGACGGGCGACGCTGGCTGAGGCTTCCCGAGAGAGCAGCTCTTGTGAACTCCATCCGCCTCCTGCCCACGGGAACAGGTCACGCAGGCGCGTGGGGGAAATTGCTTTCMTCTGCATACGCTTTTGCGCTCAAAAGCAAAAGGTGGTGGCATTAGCCTTGAAAAGCATCTCTTGAAAAAAGGGTTCTGAAACTCCCGGGTTTGCATCCATGCAGGAGCTGTTACGTAGCTACTGCTAAAAGCAAAATAAATCACTCCCAATTCCACAGGACGAACACGGGGAGCACAAGCTGGCTGATTCTCACCTGCAGCTAGGCAGACCTTGGCTTCTTGTCATYTTTGAAGTTTGCAAGATTGCAATAAAAGAATACCAAAACTTTGCAAAAGCAAGCAGAATTTGACCCGAGGAGGTCGGCGCCGGCCGCGCGCGCTTTGCTGTCGTTACCTCTGCGCCCGCAACGTCCACCCCTAACGCGGGCAAAACCTCCAACTTCACCCACGCTCACCCAGCGCTACAAAACTGCTAGTTTCTCCTTTAGCTGAGGCAACGTGTTAACTGGATCAGGTTTGCTCAAACTTCTGAAAGGTTTTGGGCAAATAATTGTGAATCTTTGAAATAACATTTCAGATTTGTGACAAAGCAGGAAGCCAGGAAATATTCACACGAGCCTGAGCGTTCAGCATAGGAACGCCATCCCCCAGGGAAAAAAGCAAATCCTGATTGATATAAATTTCTATTCATCTCAGAGRGGTCCAAACCACAAAGAAAAAGATCTAAATTTCAGTCATTCCCATGGCTCTGTGGTATTCCTATCCAGAGGGCTGGGTGGATCCGCTGCAGATGAAAACCAGGTGCAAAAAACTGTCATGAGGTGGGACTGGACTGCAGTCTCAAAGCTTGCGGGTTTTCAGACTGAGGGTTTAGTTTCAGGGCTATCCAATTCTAAGAAAATACATGTGACTCTTGCTTAAAATATTCCACCACATCCGAGGGAGCGAGGTTTGCCATTTATCCCTATCTGGGCCGGAGTAAAACGTTGCGGGTGCCATTAATGCGTCGCCCTTTACCATATTAATTTCCCCAGCCTTGCCGTAGCATTTGGTAGATACGCYGGACCTGAGAAATCAGATGCCTTCAGTTACAGCAGTAAATTCAGCTGCCGAAGGTGCCGCACCATTTCTAACCGATCTCCGCACGCGGCTTCGTACGGTGCGTGAGGCGCGTCCCTCCTTTCCCCAAGCCAGCGCCGCGCAAGCCGGCGTCCAAACGTCCGAAGTAGACGGAAGATAAAAGGTAGAATTAATTATTTACCCTACATTAGCTCGTGGCACGCTTCCCTGGGAGCCCGCCGAGACCAGCGGGCTCCCAGCTTTTATCTGTTTAGCAGCTAAGATGGAAGAAGAGGATGGAAAAAAAAATGTAAAAGTGTTTAATGACAGCGTCTGTTGATCATCAACTCGGGAAAAATGAATTGCTTCCCTGAACCTGAAAAAATATCAAACTGCATAAATAAATCTATTTAAATTATTAATACTGGAATTTACATTTTGAGTCTGAGCACAAGAATTAATTTCATTTCTTATGCTAAACTGGCCAGTACAGCTGATGATTCAAGAATTAAAAGACGGCGAGATGAARGAAAAACGAAGGTAGGCCGGTTTCTGAACACAAAAACATGCAAAGGGGAAATGCCGAGGCCCAAAGTAAGGCCAGCTTCTAGCAGCTGTAAAATGAAAGCAATGGGGGGGGGAGGGGGGTTTTGAGTGCGAAAGCGGGTGAGGAGAGGCTGGTCCCCCCCCTCTCCCGCGGCTGCCTGCGTTCGCGCCCCCGGACACCTGCCCGCAGGGCGGCCAGCACGTGGGACCAGGCATCGCGGAAAATGAAATAAAATAAAACCAGACGCCCRGAGGGGCCTCTGCTTTGCTTTGTCGCGGCTCCCTCCCCGGTTCGGCTCCCGCAAACGCCCGTGTCGAGCCGGTCTCCTCGCGCTGCCTCCCGAGCGTGTCCTTGCACCACCGACACTGCTCTTCAAATCCCATTTCTCTGAATTAGAGCAAAAAGCTTGGCAAAGCAACAACAGGGAAAAAACCCACGAATAATCTCAGAGCAGAGGTTGACAGAGCTGCGGAGAGGCTCCCGCGGGCGCCGGAGCGGGGGGCGCGAGCTGCGCCCGGCCGCCCCCCGGCAGGGCAGAGCCCCGCGAGCTCCCGCGCACAARCTCGCCCCGCTCGCGGTGCCTGCTGCGTTAGAGAGGAGGAAAGCCTCGGCGCRGTCGGGCGCCCGCCGGCCATCGCGGGGTCACGAGCCGGCTACCGCCGCCCCGATGCATCGCTGGAGGAACGACAGCAGAGGAAAGCCAGGTTTCAGAGAAATTTGGATTTAGATGGTTTTAGGGAAGTATTTACAAATCATAAATATATATTTTTTTCTTCTGTTTGTGTGAATTGTATTGGGAAAACATTATCCGGACAAAACTGACTGATCCTCCCCTTGATCCTGCTGTGACAACACGATTTTTGAGTGGAAAAAAAAATAGCTCAGTTAGTCGAGAAAGACTCCAAACTTGGGCCCGTGGAAAATTCAGAAAGTACGGAGAAAGGCGTGCCCAGAAAACGGGATAAACTCCACGGAATTATGTCAGCAGCGTGAATTCTGCTTTTTTACTGCCAGCTCGTCCCACGGCCGCCGCAGCCGAGCGCAGCGTCGGCTCTCGCGGGCCGCCACGGGCAGAGTTAAAGTTATATATATGTCTGGATCAGCAGGAACGTAACAGGATCTTTGGYTCTCTCAGCTACCCGCTGCTAAATTGCATTGAAAGCAATCGCTAAATTGCTAAACCTTTGCTCACCTCCCGTGTGGGAAAGCAGCCGAGCCCCCAGGCTGGACCGGGAGGGACCGGCGCGGGTGCCCCGGCCCCACGGCGAGGCGGGAGCGTCCCGGGTCCCGGCGTCGGGCGCAGCCCCTTCCGCAGCAGGAGCGGCAGGGGAGCCGGAAAGCGCCCGYGCCGCGGGGCCGCCGGGACCCCGCTGCCCTCGGCCGGGAGGGGACCGAGCCCCGGCACGGCGCTGCCTCCACGGCGGCCGAATTCGCGCAACGGCAGAGTCGCGCCAGCCAGCGGGATTCAAAATCCTAATTTGGCCTGATTAAAGCTTAATGATTCCAGCTTAATGATTAAAGAAATGCCCCAATTTCCTYGTTCCAAAAAGCCCTTGCTGCCAAAACTCAGGTGCAGCAGACCCGCGCAGCGCCGCGGCTTGTAGAGACAGCATGAAAAAATTAGGATTTCAATGGCACGGGCACCGAGAGGCAGATCCGTGCAAACAGATGAGCTGGTTATCTAACGAAAGGGAGGAAYTAAAGTGTTTTAACGAGGGTTTCAGGGTGAACAACCACCTGGTGGCATCTCAGCCCGAAGGGGATTGCCGCGTGGAACAATTCTGACGGCGGCACGGGCCGAGCCCCGCAGCTCAGCTCCGATTCCCTGCCCGACCGTGCCGACGGGCTCGCGCGGCAGCCACAACGCTGCGCGGGGGACACAGGAAAACGCTCCATTTCTTCCCCAAAAGTGGCTCACGATCGCTGGGAGGTGCCGTCCCTGGAGAAGCACGTGCAGAAATAAACCCCCCCACCCGCGCGGGAGCTCTGGACCCGTCAGGTCGGCTGTCTGCGGGGGGAGGCGGATGGATTCGGTCCGCGCAAGGCGCTCCCTTCGCGAAAGCATCTTTTGACTGTGTTATTGCAGCTATCAAAATATCGCAGAGCTCAGGGAGTTCCTCGGGGACCCCGAGCTCTTCAAAGGCCGGAGGACCACGGCTGGGGAGGGAGGAGCCTTTAATTACGCCGGCTTCCGCACGCATGTCTGCAATGGAGCTCCTTACAAAAACGCACGGCTTTAACGAGAGGAAACACACACGGCTTCTTTGTTCAAACGTGGGAAAACGAAGCCGGCGATTTTCCACCCAGGCAGGCGAGTTCGCTGCAGGCGCGGCTGTGCCGTCCGGTGCCGCGGGGCTCCGGAGCGCGGGGCGCGCCGGCGGCCGCGGAGCCGCCCCCGCACCTCCCTTCTGGGTAGAGGTTCTTCCTCTAAATCCCAGCCCGGATCCAACTGATGCTCCCTCGATTCCGTACCGGTTTCACGTACTTCAGCAGTGTTTTCCTTCTTCCCAGCTACTTCAAACTGTGCAAAAACACACTGCAGGATAATAAGCTTTCAATAGGGTAATCCGCTACAAACACAGTGATTTTGTTCAGATGTTCATTWGAATTTAAATGTAAGGGCTCATTTCTTTTTCCCCAAACATAAATAGCAGATAGCGAAGCCACGCGTTACCCAACGGAAAGCACAGGACAACCCAACGCTTTAAAGACCGCACTGAAGATACTCTCATAAATTATCCTATCTAGCAAATCTAATTAATGAGCTACAGCGTGTGGTTCAGCCTGCTGAATAAAGCATCTCTCCGAGATCTGCAGCGCGTCTGCAGGCTTCGAGGGCGGATGAAGAGCCTTGCCCGCGCGCTCGGGGCCGCGGGACGCCCCGTCGCAGCTCCCCTGCGCCCAGGTCCAACCTCACGTTTAACGGGAACGCCAGCAGCAGGCAGCGCGCTGACGGAGGACTGGGGTCGGGGCACCCTTCCAGCCGACGGCATCCGCCCGCACGAGCGCTCATCGAGCCCGCCGGAAGGGCTCGAGCCGCAGGGTTCCAGCTGTGCCGTCCCGAGCTCGGCAGCAAAGCCGCGGCCCTGGGGAGGAACCGAGGGGACCTTCCCTTCCCGCCCGCAACACAGCGAGGGGCCACCAAGCAGAAAACTCACTCGCAATGGGAAAAAAAAAGAGAGCGAGAGAAAGGGAGAAAAATAAAGAGGAGAGAAAGAGAGAAAAAAAACCCTCTCATCAAAAATAACAGATTTTCTGGGAACGTTTCCCTGTCTTCCCTCAACGCAACCAAGCAGAGTGGAATTTTTCCCCCTTTTTCTGCRGGATCAGGTCCCTGTGCAGATCGGAGCTTCACAAGGCAGCGAATGGTGCATGGCACTGTTTGGCACCCAAATCCTCCAGCCGAGTAAATGCTTACGCATACAWAAGAATTAGTTTCCCAGAGAATCCTCAGGGACGGAGTGCCTCCTCAGCAAGTTTGCTGATGATCCCAAGCTGGAGGAGTGGCTGATGCGCCTGAGGGCTGTGCTGCCGTTCAGAGAGACCTGGCCAGGCTGGAGGGCTGGGAGGAGAGGAACCTCCTGAGGTTCAACAAGGGCAAGGGCAGGGTCCTGCACCTACGGAGGAATAACCCCATGCATGAATACAGGCTGGGGCTGACCTGCTGGAGAGCAGCTCTGCAGAGAAGGACCTGGGAGTGCTGGTGGATGACAAGCTGACCATGAGCCAGCAATGTGCCCGTGTGGCCAGGAAGGCCAAC
>NW_028185905.1:657778-659354 GCF_003343005.1 Rhea americana
AGAGCCGCGTCCCGCTATTTTCTCTGAAACACGCGCGCGTTGTGTCGGCTGCAAACACCGTGTTTTCATTTCATCARGAAGCAATGCTGCGAACTTCGGTTTAAAGAACAACTTATTTCTTCCAATTTCCTCTCCTGGTAGAAGCGGTTCTGATTTTATTTTGGAGAATYGAGTCTTGGAAAACTGAAAGTTAACCATTGAAATGAAGTAATCCATTTCCACATTTGTTTCCCTATTACTGCACATCAGAACTTAGATTAAAAATGGAAATGGGCACCTTTAAAACTTTAATAACATTTAAATGTTCCCGTCTCACTGCCGCACCAGATCGTTCAGTAAAGTAGCTAATTAAAAAATGGCTGCTGTGATGACAGACTAGATTAATAGTTTTTGAAGAGCAGCCAGTGCACCAACTGCTCCTGTAGCCATGATGAAAGCTAATAATGTAGAAAATTCTGCCAATTCTTTTAATTCATGAATATTTAAGCCTGTGAAAAAATCTGTCAGATTATAGCACTTTTCTGGTGATTTTCTGCTTAAGTACGTTTATGGGCAAATGCCAGTTGCTCAAGAAACTTCAGCGGGACGTGGAGACTTCTGGCTGCTGCATTGCCAGCGCCCGGCGGGAGCAGGGCGAGGGCGCGCGGCCGGACCCCCGCGCCGGCGCCGCGGGCGGTTTACGGGCAGCGGCTTCCCGGGCAGCCCTGGCGCCCTCCTCGCCGCTGGGCTGCGTCCTGCTGTGCAGCCAGGTGACTCACTGCACAGTTATTTACAAAAATAAATGTGCCCGGCGGGAATGTCAGYGGCTTCGCTTTCCCCCAAAACGCAAAAGGAAGAAAAAARGTGAAAAAGCAGCAAACACCGAGGCACAGATCGGCAGCGGATGCCCTCGTTTTGAAACATTTCAGAACGCGCCGAAGCGCTTCAACGCTGCAAAGAGCGATTTTGAAACAAAACCGAGGAATTCCAGGCAAGATTCGACTYGGGATTTCATTGCTCCGATGCTCTCCGGCAGAAACCTCCGAGTAACAGTCGTCGCCTGCACGGCGCCTCC
The DNA here is from genome assembly GCF_003343005.1 of Rhea americana. NCBI lineage: Eukaryota > Metazoa > Chordata > Aves > Rheiformes > Rheidae > Rhea > Rhea americana. The sequence continues at coordinate 658,833 of NW_028185905.1, forward strand.
TGCGCCCTTCCCGCTYGCCGCCCGCCTTCCCGCCGCTCCCAGGCTCTGCCGTCCTCGCCGCGGAGCCGGCAGCCACGCGCCCGCCGCCGGGACTCGCCGCTCGGAGGCACCGCGGCAAGTGCCGCTAATCCGTAAGTATTTAACACCCAAAYCTGCTGCCTCCCAAGAGCCTTTTCCCGAGTTTCCGTTCTCAGGCTCGCCCCCCCGCCGCCTCCCCGGCCGCTGCGCCGGGCGCTGCTCCAAGTGCTGAGACGACTGTTTCGCTTCCCTGCTGTCGTCGGGTGTTTTTATCTTATCCGGACCGCGGCGGGCAGTCAGCAGCCCGCCGCGCTCTCCCCGGCTCCGCGAGCGGCCTCGAGCCCTCCCGCAACGCGCAGATGCGGGGACTCGACTCGTCCATCGGCGCTGGGGGCGGGAGCGGGGGAACAGCAAGAGGCGGCGGACGGAGCACGCGGGCTGCAGCCGCGCACCCGGCTCCCGGGCGCTGCGGCACGGCCGCTCCCCTCCGTTTTCACCTCGCGC
>NW_028185905.1:659630-664419 GCF_003343005.1 Rhea americana
TTCCTCCCGCCCCGACGCCAGCCCGGCACGCGGCCCGGAGCGCCTCGCGCAGGGCCCTTCCTTCCCCTCGGAGCAAACAAACCGCGGATCGGCCCGGGACAGGCACGCGGCAGCAACGCTCTCGCCGCGCGGGAAGGCCCGTCTGGAAGAACTGTACGTTCAGTTTGTACGTACGGCAGCGTTTGATGCGCCTTCAGAAGGAAACCTTGAGACGCGTGCGCTCGACGTTTCACGTGCGCTTGCTTGCCCGCGCCCTCAACCAGCGCATCCTCCCCTCGCGTTCCCAAGAAGAGCGTTCGCACCACGTTCATCATCCGCTGCCTGCTCGCCTTTCCCCAGTTCTTGTCCCCCAGGCACAGCGGCCGCTCGACCCTCCCGCAGCGACACGGGTCGGCGACCCCGAGCCCCTCGGCTTTGCAGGGCACGAACCCGAAACGGCAGGCGCCTTGCAGGGGAGCCCGCGCCTACCGAGCCGCCGGCGGTCTGTSCCGGCCCCCTCATCTCGCCCGCTCTGCGGTTCGGGCCGCTCTTCTGGGATAAAGCCCTTGGAAGAAGGGAAGCCTTTTCCCGTCCCCTGCCACCGCTCTGCGGCCCCGCCGACGCGTGGGAAGCRCCTTCCCAAGCGGCCGGGGACGCGTCCGCCTGCACCGGACCGCGCCGGGGGGTCTCGGACCCGAAACCCGGCCAGCRTCCGCACCGCGTCCAGGGCGCGGGGACCGGCGCCTTCCCGCTGTTTGCGACCAGAAGCGAAACAAGCCAAGACAAAGCCAGGCGCCAGCCGCCCTCCTACGCTCACAAACTGCCCTCCGGAAGCGTCCCGGAGGAGGCATCTCCCATCCCRAGGGCACCGCCGCAGGCGCGCCGAACCCTCTGGCACAGCCCCACAACCCGGGCCCCCGCCGACCGCCCCCGCGAAGCACACGCAGATGCACTGAGCTGGAGCAAAGGCTCCTCCACGGCCTCCCCCCGCTCCCGCCCCCGCCCCGCAGCATCCCCCAGCGCCGGCCCGCGGCGCGGAGAAGGGCCGAGCGCTGAGCCGGCCGGCCGAGCCTCGCGTGCGCGGTCCCCGGCGGGGAAACGCGGGAGAAAGGAGGGGACGGATGGATATTTACTCTGCCAGCAGCTCTTGTTGCTTTTGCATCAACATCTTTGTTTTCTGAGAGAGGATTTAAGATCTTGTTGTGTATAAACAATGGGGACTAGAGTAACGTTAGTGGTAACTAACTGTAAAAGTTTATACTGAAAAATGCTATTAGCCTGCATGAAATAAGATTCTTCCTGGAAACATGACACTGAACATTTAAAGGAGGGGGAGGAATAGCTGTAAAATAGCTATAGAAAAAGGGTTACAAATTAAATATAATAAAAAGAATCCTTCTGAATGAGATCTTAATTTAACCTCAACGTCATGACCGTATATTTCAGGAAATTAATCCCTCAGCCTACAATAAATCCAGAGTATAATAAACCATTTGTGGTTCAGCAATGGACCGTTAGCATGGGCTACAGACCTTCTAGAACCGTTAGTCCCAGTATTTAGGAATGTGCTGAAYTACCCCAGTATAGCGCAGCCCACCAGAGAGCAGGACTGCCGGTCTGCCCGCGCCGCAGGCACCTCGCGTAACCGCCCGGCCGCGGATCGAGGGACGTCCGAGCGGCGCCCGGCGCCTTCCCGCGCCAGGGACGAGGTCGCAGCAGAGCGCGCCTTGCAACGCGCCTCGAAGCACCGAGCCTACCGCGACGCGGGGAGAAGGTTTTAAAACGAGGAGACCAGAGAAGCTCTTCTCCAACGAGGAGAAGCACTGGAAAGCATCTTCGCAAAACGCTCCATCTCAGCGTGGCGCTACCTCCATCGGGGCACGCGTAATGTGGGACTGCCCTGGGGTGCAAACCTCGGCTTCACGGGCCAAATCGYGTTTGCTTAGAGGAACGAAACCCCAAAGCCATGCTCTTGGGTTTGCCTGGCACAGGAACCCCAGGTGAGATTGCATGAACCAGAAGTCCATCCCTCTAACTGAAGAGGGCTGCTCGAGAGCCCCGCAGCACGCCCGACAGCGACGCTGCAGCCCCGGCGCCTGCGGCTCCCGTCGTCCCCCGTCCCGCTCTTCRGAGGGATCGGTGGGCTCGCTGCGGGCTGCTCTCAAACCCAAGGGACCGAGGACAGAAGTGCAAGTGCAAACTTCCTCCAGAGCCYCGCAGAGCCCCCTCTGCTCCCCCGCGCGCTCGCCAGCTTGGCACGAGGCTGTTCCACATACGCCCCCAAACGAGGGAGCTGACTCTAACGAGCCGAGGCGGTAACCCTGCTCCGAGAGCAAACATACGCCAGCGCAGCTCCCTTGGCAAAAGCTCCTCCTGGAGCCGTTTGCTGGCGCTTTGCGAGAGCCCTTCCCCTCCAGCCTGCAGACACTTTGGGGCTCTTGATAAGGAGCAAATGGGCCAGGTGAAGAGCACTGGAGCTTAGCAAGCTTCAAAGGGGCTGCTGGCAGCGCGCTGCAGCTCTGCTTCGTGTCACAAGCAGCAGGACGCGCGAGCAGCCAGGTTCCTCCAAGCGAAATGGCCCCGCAAGCCGCCACGGACGTCGCCGAGCGAACRGCCGCTTGGGTGGCACCAGCCCACCGAGCGCGCTTAGACGAGGCAACGCAAYGGCCGGAGCGAGCGCGGGAGCAGCAAGCGCGCGACGCGGCGCTGCCGACGCCTGCAGCAGTGCCCCGAGCCCCCCCCTGGCGCGGCATCGAGAAGGGCTGCCCCGGAGTAGCTCAAGCTGGAAAACGCTTTTCGACGAGGAGTCAACAGTTTCACGGTGAAAAGCTAACAATAAACCTAAGCGTTATCGCAGGGAAAAGCACGCGTGCAAGTTTCGACCGGGAATCCCGGGCAGATGGGCGGGAGCTTGCAGGTTCGCACGCCTCCCCTCTGCAGCCCTGCAGCCTCCGCCGCGCCGCGGGACGGGACGGGACCGCCCGCCGGCGCCGCTCGCCGCCCTGAGCGCGCTGAGGTGCGAGCGGGCGGGTTCCGCTTTCTCGTAAGCCGCTGAAAGTCTCACTTATTGCACAGCCCTGTCCCCAGACCGCTTGCGCGATTCGCGCTGAAACGGATGCCGCAGTTTTCTCGTACGAAATAAATTGTGCAACAATCTCAACGCAGCATCGCGAAGCGTTAGCTAAAGCAAAGCAGCTCTAACGGTGCCGGTCCTGGAGGTCCCACTGGGGSACTTGCAATTGGTGAAGTTACAAGAGATGAAATATTCAGTAGGATTAAGAATTTGGAGGAGGTGGAAATCAAAGTGAAATAGAAAACAAGTAAAAACAGCTTAATCTAGCCTTCGAGCACTAATTGTCATTGGGATTCGGGCTAAACAAACACAACAAAACGAGCTGCCAAAGCGAAAGGGGAAGGAGCAGCGCGAACGCAATTCCCATTGCAGCAAAAGCGACTTTGCACGTCTCGAGCGAGCGGGGGGCAGCAGCACGGGGGCAGGGCGCCGGGCCGGCCCCGCCRGCTCCCGCCCCGGGCATCGGCCCCGGGCTGGCCGTGCCAGCAGCAGGCAGAGGCGCCTCCGCATCCCCGGAGAGCAGGTGCAATATCCGAGGATAGCTCCTCTTCCTCAAGCAGCGAGCTCCGGCGCGCTCGCCGGCCCCCCCCGCGGCGAGCAGCCCCCGCCGGGCTGGCGCAGGTAACGGCTGCGTTACCCAGCGCTGCGATTTAAGTTGACGACCGCACGGTGACGGACTTGCACGCAGAGGGAGGCTCTGGAAGGACTCCCAGAGTACAGCACGCTGACGGCACCCACCCCGTGTGCTGCAACAGCGAAGAATGCCGGAAGATGCCCCTTCGCTTGGCATCTCGGGGTTTTACTTATTTATTCTAGGCTAGGTGGAGAAACGCAGCCTGCCAGTTAGGGAGCACGCTGTGCCTCGAGAGCTCCGCGGGAAAGCCAGGCCGACGCGCGGATCGCGCCCTGGCACCCAAGGAGCCGAATGCACCGCGGAAAGGCATCGGGGGGGGGCTCAGCCTGCAACGCTTCCAGCCTACAGAGACGTAACCGGCCGGCTCCGAGAGCTCCCCGAAAAGCAGCCTTTCGGCGGGCRTCGTGGCGGTGCGCTCAGTTCCGCCTGCCGCCTTCGCCCTCCCGCTCCGGCRCCAGCGAGCTGCGCTCGCCGCCAGCACCGGCATCGCCGAGGAGGCTTCCCCGGCCTGCGACGCACAGGAGACCCGAGCAGATCGTCTCGGACCTCAAAACGGAACGAGTAACGGGCAAGCGGCGAAGCCCAGCCAGTCCCGGGAGAGAGGTGGGAAAACCCGACCTCGGAGCTTCCCGTTTCCGAGCGGCACCCCGGCTCGGGAAGGCCCCTCCGCAGGTCTCGGCACGTTCGAGCTCTCCTGCCGGAGAGGACGGACTCTGCCCTGCACCGGCTCCCGCGCTGCCGGGGCACAACCCGAGGGGCAGCGCAAGGGCCCCGGCACGCTGCTGCCGTGCACCCGCCGCCCCGGGCACGAGGGGCACCCGCCGGGCCCGGGCACCCCGGCTGCAAAGCGTGTCCCCCCCCAGTGCACGGCACAGCGACGGGGCAGGGGTTAGTCCGTGCATCCTCCTCGGCCTCGTCCAAAAGCGCGTGTCAAAAGCTTAGCGGCACAGTCATTTCTGGGGACTTTTTTTCTTGCGGCTTGCTTCTGGGGGAAATTAGTCAGCTTTCCAGAGCAGAAACCTCAAGCAGCGCGGCCGCGCTCCTGACCCGGCTCGTCGCTGCCGCCGCTCCACAAACCACTTCCTTCCCGGTTACCGGCAGCC
>NW_028185905.1:664478-787249 GCF_003343005.1 Rhea americana
GGTACGCGCCCTTCCCTCGAGGGCTGACGCCTCTGCGCGCCGAAAGCTTTCACAGAAGGGCAGGAGCGAAAACGGAGGAAATTTCACCCCGTAACGCCAGGGCGGCGTCACCACCGTGGGACCCGCGAGCAGCACCCTGCGGGCGTTTGCACGGCCCCGCGCGCCCGCCGGCCCCGAGCAGGGCTGCAGCAACCCGGCTCCCCGCCCGCCGCCGAGGCCTCAGCGCAGGGGTTTGTGTTCTAAAGAAGGGATTTAAGTTTTAAAAACAAACAAAACAAAAAAAAATAAAAAACACAAAAAGGGGGGGGGGAAGAGAAGCCCCAAAAAACAGAAAAGAGAAAGAAACCACGGCCGCATCCTGCCTCAGGCTGTTGCTCCCGGCGCGTCATTTGCCTGCGAGGCRGCGCGGGGCGGGCGCTCMGCTCCGCTCCGCTCCGCTCGCCCGCGCAGCTCCGAGTCAGGCGGCTGCAGCCACAAATCCGTTTGCTCGCAGGTGCAAAACCGCAGCGCCCGCGCTGCACCCGGGACCACGTGCGTCGCCGCCGGCGCGGCCGGGTCCCCACGGGGCTGCCCGGGATGAGCCGGGCCGGTCCCGCCGTGCACGTGGGTCGGGGACGGCTCCGGGGCTGCAGCGCTCGGCCAGCCCGGCGCTTTTSCTGCGGTGGGGAATAAACGGCTCCGTGGCTGGTGTCCGAGCCGTCCGCTCCATCGCGGAGCGCCGCAGGCGCCAGCGCCGAGAAAGGCGGCAGCGCGGCTGCGGGGAGGTGCCGTGCAGCCCGCCGGGGCCACGTCGCTGCCTCCCCGAAGCCCCGGCCCGGCCCCGCGTCCGGGTGACGCGGCACCGAGTCGCTGCCGTGAGCGGGAAACGGGTTCTGCTCYGAGCAGCGTGCGAGGGGCCGAGCGGAGCGCCCTTCCCGGCACGGAGGCGGCGGCGAGCGGAGCGGAGCGGCGCTCTCGGGAGCCATCACGCGTTTTGCCTGTTTTCCTGGGACACCCCATCATCAGGAGAAAACACACGCTCCCAGGCAAGGCCACGTCCTGGGGGTCAGACCTGCTGCCTTTTCCCATCCCGGGATAACGCCAGAGACACTGATCCCATTCGCTGCCTTTCCCCATCCCATAGGAAAGGCAAATATCAGAAATTACACATTCCTGGCTGAAGACAGGGTGAAGTTAGAGAACTGTACGAGTAACAAAACGTTTGGAGAATTTTTGGTACGTGCCAGCACTAAGGTAAAAGCCCAGGCGGATGAGGCAGGTCTTGAGCTGCCCAGCCTGGGCCGGCCCCGGGTGCCGGAYCTCCCCGCAGCCGCGCGGGCGCTGCGCGGCGGGGAGGGACCGGGCAGCCTCTTCCCTCCCTGCCACCTCCCTTTTCTCTGCGTTAACCTTTTTGGCTCTTTTATTAAAGCAACCGAACAGTTTAGATGTTTTTCCCCCTCTCRTGCGGTGCTTGCTGCAGTCTGCCTTGAATATTTGATGTGGAATCCCCTGCGAGAGCGCGRAGTGTTTTTATGGGCGCTGGAGGAAAACTCTTGCAGAGAAGCAGTAGTAATGAGTACCCCTGAGTACCCTCTCGGTTTCACAACTGCCTGTGCTTAAAACCGAGCAGAAATTGGGCAAGGGGCTCTCCTGGGGGAGCCGAGCGAGCCGCCGCGCTCGGAGCAGCGCTCTGCGTGCCAGCGGCTCGGCACAGTCGGGCAACGCTTGTTTACTCCAATTGAAGCTGACACCAGAAGCAATCCAGACCAACCAGATGAGCTCACATGTGTCCTGTTTTATTTCCAACTCAGATTAACAGCATTGCTTTAATTTCTAATGGCCCATTCTGGGACTTGCAGGCAACGTTCAAACAACATCGTGGGCTGTGTCTCTGCATGCCCCTCGGCTCTCGTATTCCCTCTGCAACCAGCGTCGTGATTTTGCACAGAGCAAGAGCTCTCATCCCAATTACATGGGATGAACTTGCAGGAAGCTTTTCATCCCTCCCCCCCCCACACGCGCACACACGCATTTTATTCATATCCAGGTCTCTGAATTTAAYGCAGCAGACATGATCCCTCTCCTTTTCAAAGGCAAAATATTCCCTTTCATTTCCAGACCCCTGTACATCATAACCCAAAGCAAACTCTGCGCGGAGCTGCACAGCGACTCCGCRCTTCAGCGTCGGCATCAACAGCTTTGAGGAGCCCTGCAGGCACCTGCGCGCGCCCCGAGACGGGTCCGGCCGCAGAGCCGGCGCCCGCCCCGCGCCGCCGACGGAGCCGGGCTCCCGCAGCCCGGAGGAAGCAGAGCGGGAGGAGAGGCAAATCCAACGAGTAAACGAGTCCTTGCCGAGGTCTTTCGAGTCCTCGCCGCGCCCGGGCTGCCCGCAGAGAGCTAGAGGCAGGTCGCTGCGGCGCTCGGCGGCGCCCGGGGACAGCGTCCAGGGTCAGCCGGGCTCCCGGGCAAACCGGCGGGGCGCGCGGCGCAGGCAACCACGCGCTTTCCTCCCGAATTTGCTCCCRTGCCCGCTCTGCTGTTCTGCGGCAGGAACGGAGAACGCTATTAAAATAATGTCATGTTACTCATCAATAATAAATGACCAGAATAAATTCTCYGCTCCGTGCTTAATAACCCCACCAGATTTCCATTTAAATATCCACAAAGAAATTGGTCCTTGTTCAACGAGCCTTTCAGACAAACGCAACGGCCGCGCTTGCAACCCGCRAGAAAGTCGTCAAACTGCTAACGGGAAGCGCTCTGCTCCTCCTGCGGCACCGGGCTGCGGGGAGGGAGCAGAGCTCCTCTGCCCCACGCGCCCACGTCGAGCGCTGCGTGCCCGCCCAGACGCGGCCCGGGCGGCCCCGCGCTCGCAGGCACGAGCGGGGGCCTGGGGAGGCAGCGGGGACCGCGCGCAGCCCGAGCTGCTCCACGTTAGGTTTTGCGTTGCGAACACGGCAAAGCAGACGGTTTCCCTCCCATTACTCTCAGACGTGGCCGAGTCCTTCTGGCCAGGACTTCCCAAATGCGAAGCTTCAACCTAAAGCAGAAATTACCCACAGAGAAAATTCCCCCTCTCCCCAAGTTAAATGCAAAGTTAGAAGCAATTGAAAACTGGATGTTAATAATGGGAAACACTATGGGAAAKGCAGACACGTGTGAAGTAAGGGCCCTCAGCAGAAGGCACCCCTCCAGCGAGGCAGGCCAGAACCGCGCTTACCTTCACCGCYTCTTCCCACCAAAGCGCACGGAAGGCCAGGCTGATTTCCCCTCCGCGTGGGTACAGCCTCAGGGCCCTGTTCAAGTGCCCCCCTCAATGGTTTTAAACATCACGGAGACGCCGCTCCAGCAGCCTCCCCCTCCTGCGCCCGCATCGCTCCTCCGCGAGACACGCCGGCAGCGCGGAAACATCACAGACTGCGCGGACAGACAGACAGACAGCAGCCCTGGCGCATCCAATTTGCTGTCTCCTCATCGTCACTTCCACTGCGAGCAAAGTTTTAATTTGAAGTGGTCCTCAACACCTCAGAGCGCTTTGTTCTTCACATCTAGAAGCTAATTAAATCTGACCGAGAAGTTTTCAGATTCCATTTCTTTTTTATTGGAAATCATGAGAGAAACACCATTGAGCATAAAACTACAATACAGACTCAACAGCCATGTAAACGTTGCAAGGAAAGCTTCTCATGACGTGGAGTCTTGAGACCTTTACTAAATGATCATAATGAAATTGCTTTGAATTACACGGCTTCCTTAATGCAAAACCCTCACAAGAGCACCTTGCGCCGCAGGAGCCCTGGAAGCGGCAGCCGGGAAGCAACACGCGTTTGGGGCAGGACACTCTTTGGTTTTGCGTTTGGATCTGCAGTAAGTCGTGATGGGACGTTCTGCAGCTTACAGAGGGTGTAAGTCACGTCCCAGAAGGGACATGAAGCAAGCCCCATGGCTAATGCTCCGAGGCTGCAGACCCGGTTACTTACGGTCACGCAGGACAGGCTGGGCTCAGCTCAGCAAGGCAGAGACGGTGCTCTCCAGCACCCATAAACACCYACACGTTCCCCCAAAGCAACATACCACCCACAGAGGCGGGGGTATATTTGAGCTCTCACAGCTGGAGAGTTTGAGCCTYTGCATGAAGCTCATCGAGGTGTTTGGAAAAAATAACAGGGAAGATATAGGTCCACTTCCACAAAGCACAGCCCACAGACATACAAAAGGTGAAAAAACAGCAACGCTCCAGGTTGTTGCTCTCACTGGGATGAGGCGCAACAGACAGGACCACCGTAAGTGCGAAGAGCATTGCACCCCCCCAGCACACCCACCCTGCAGTGCTCGCTCCATGCAGCGTCCAACGCCTGCAGGAGCGGCTGCGGAAGCACGGGCACCTCACAGATTTCCCTCCCACTGAAACTGAGCTCCGAGACCACACTACAAGGACACACAGGCAGCCCGTGCGGTGCTGCCTGCAAGGGCACACCACCTTCCCCATCTCCAGCTCTACCACAGCCAGGGCAGGATCCCGGATAAAAATAACTGCAGCAGGCTCCGACACCGGCAGCCTCCAGGGCCCCGAGGATGCTCCSCAGTCCCCCAGCTCCTCAGCAACTCCCAGCCCAGACTCACTGCAGAATTTGGGGTAGAAACAGCAGTTTGCCTTGCCCACTTACAACACATACTGCTTTACCCCACGCCCTTGGGCCACGGTGAGATGAGATCCTGGCCAGCAACGGCCTGACCTGCTGGAAATCACGTTTGGCACGAGCCCTCGCCCTGCACAGAGACCCGGTCRGGACAGGGTGCGTTGGAGGTGCAAGGGTGGCCACGATGCACGCTCCCGCTCGCTGTCCCCAGCAGCGGGCTGCTCGCCAAGAGCCCTTTGAAGCTGTCTGGGCAGGCAACATCTCCAGGCTCCTTTGATTCCAGGAGCRCCGCAAAAGATGAGAAGACCTCAGCCTCACACTGGGGCAATTTCGTATTCTCTTTGGTCCGAGAGGCCACGTGCCCGGGGAAGCGCAGGCTGGGGCTGCTCGCAGCACAGCGATGCTCCGGGGCCGGCAGCCCCGCGCTCGGCTCTGCTGCGACCCTGGGACTGCTCRGAGCCTCCGGCCTTTCCGTGCCAAACGCCGCATGTGTACGAGCAACCAGCGCAGCTTCAGGAGCGGGGCTTGCTTTCGGGAGGTGGATGGTGACCAGAAATGCCCCTGCACSGGGCAAAGAGCGGGGGACTCAGCATGCACGTGCCAGCGGGGAAGAGGGGTTTTTTTGTTTGTTTTTCTTTAACCATGCTACAGCCCCTACCTGCGCTGCAGCCAGGGGAGGAAGAGGAGGAGCAGGCGCTGTGTCGCCCGAAAGGACGGAGCATCCTGGAAGCKGCGGCTCTCGGGAGCCGTCTGCCACGCTCTCTTTCGCGATTGCAGGTGCTCAGCATTCACGGCGTGCCGTTTCRGGGACGGGTGCCGTGGGGAAGGTCACGCTCTGTAACCTAACGTYGAGATAACTCCCAAGCTGGGGAATTTATTATTCTCACTGATAAGCTTTAATCCTTGAAGAGGCTTCCCTGTATCCTTCCATCTTACACAGCTCCTCTCTGCCAGCCTGGGAGGTGCTTTTAGATGCTGCCTCTCTGGTTTAAATGGAGGATCACAGAGAGGAGGTGAAAATGCAGCTATTTGGAAGTGACAAATCTCCATTTCCCCAGGAGCATCTGGAAAGCACAGGCCTCCAAGCAAAGCTGTTCTTCCCAGAAAAGGAATAGAAGAGAAATAACGTTAATATGAAAAAAAAAAATCAAAGCTTCCTTTACATAAATTAAAAGAAGGGAAAATATGCAAAATATCCCATAAATTTTCATCTCTCTAAACAGCACAAGCACAACGATGGCCTCAGACAAAGCCATGCAGGTGAGAGCGCGGTCACCCGGCGAGGGCAGCCTGGGTCGCAGGGCCCTCAGCGCTCGTAGCACCCTCTCCCCCAGGGATTTTAGATTTCAATATCAGAGGCACAGATCATTTGACAGCTGTAAGAGGGACAACGTCTGCACTCTGCTGTCAAGCTGCAGCAAAGACGGGCAGCTCAGATTGAAAAGCAGGCATGGCTTTTAGTTTGCTCCAAGCGCACTCAGCATCCTTGTGCACGGGCCTCCAGGGAGCTGCTGATGGAAACAGAAGTGCTGAGCATTGGAAGGGGGGAGCTGGTGACTCCAGGACGCTGGCAAAGACCCTGGAGCCTGATCGAGTATTAAGCGAGAAAGGGGCCGGGACTTCAGGTGACCACCACTGGAAGCACGTCCAGCACAGGGCTCCGAAATACATCGCYTCTGCAGCAGCCTGTGCTTTTACGTAATGGAGGAAGCACAGGACAACAGAAGCCTCTTCACATCTCCAAGGCCCTGCGGCTGCCAGCACCCTCGTCTTACTTGTCATTGCACAAAACATTCACAAGCCTTCAGCACTCTTTGGGTCTACGGCCACATGCCACCCCTCGTCCTTCGCTTCAGCCCCTTTCACGTCAAGGGGGATTTTAGAGCAGAGTTACCCAGAGAAAAGTTGTCCACGCGGCACTGCGAGAAGCTATCACTGTGTTTCCGATACTCAGACGGGGAGAGGTAGGAGAGAGATTTACAGACTCATCTGTGCTTCTTCTTGTCCAAAGCAACCAAGCAGTTAAACTCCACTGCTCTAAAAAGTTATTTTAAAAAGGCAATAGACACTTCAGACCTAAGAGCCAAGTTTTATCCAAAATGAGAAAGTCTCTTCATGCAGTACAAACGCACAGAGCCACAAACACAGCAGAAGGGGTCCGAGCATGGGAAATTCCTCTGCCTTGATCAGCGTTTACTGCCACCTTTCCTTCCGGAAATTTAACGCAGCCATTAGAGGCTGAAACCRCAGGAGGTTCCTGGGAAAGGCAGCAAGTCTTCATTTTACTCCAGAAACTCCCTTCTCAAGTAGCAAGTCTCAGTCGCCAAACAAACACTGCTGCATCTTTGCAGGAACAAACGCAGTGATGTGCACATGACGGACAAAGTCCATCAGGTTTGCCCAATTTCCAGCTGTGGTTAGGACATCCCAAGGCGGATCCACACCCATGCTTTTTCCACAGTTATGTATTGACCTGACTCAGCTCAGCTTAACTGTGAACACACTCTTCAGAACAAGCTTGAGGTTGTTTTTTTAATGCCCCTTCTCAAAAACTAGAAGTCCCCCTGCTTACAAGTGTCCAATTTTATTCACTTCCTCTCCGCAGGCCTAATGAAAACGCGTCTTTCGTTGTCAAAAGCCACTGGCAGGTAACAAACATAAGGTTTCAGATCCATCAAACAACTCCTGGTGAACCCATGAGCCTCAGTACCCACAAATCTGATCTCCATGCTCAATTTAACAAAAAAGAGGAGCATCCCCATCACACAACTACAAGAGGAGGAACTCATTGCTACATCCACATCCAGTAATATCAACAAGCCAGGGACATCTCTACGCACAGCACACAAGGAAAGGCAGCAGCCTCACGTCTGAGGACTAGGTCAGGTGCTTTGGAGGCACAAAGCATCAGCAGCCACATGTCCCAGGCCACCAATCATGCAGCCGCTCTGCTGAGGTGGGAATGGTCTCACCAAGTCTCCCCCATTGCAACTCCCAAGCCATAGCCAGCTTTTGCCAGTACGTCTCCTGTCCCCACCAAAGCCACGCTGGGTTATTAGCAGCTGAATCACAGTCCCAGGTCACACCAACCACGTGTCCTGGGGGCAACAYTATGGGCTGGCTGTTGGTATCTGCTCAGGCATGCTCTGTCATCAGGCACCCGTTTGGGCACAAGCCCAAGAAGCACCAGCACCTCAGCATCTTCATAAGATCCCTGTTCATCATTCCTGGTTGATGAGCAAGGAACAGAGTGAGACACTGTGACCTGGCAAAGATCATCCAAAAGACTGACCCTTCTCAAGAAGGGAACGAAATGGATGGAGCCATCTCCAGACATCTCCACGTTTGCTGCACAGCCCTCTGCCTCCCTGCCTGGCCCCGCAGGGACCACGGGCACAGCTGACCACTAGTACTGCTGCATTTCAACCAACTGCAAAACAAAAAAAACAAGCCACATAGCCTATCAGCCCCAGCCCATCGTGACAGGTAGTAGATTTTCCCCATTTGAGAGTTATTCATCTGAAGGATTAGTTGAATACTTAAAAATAAAGAATTTTTTTGCAGAAATCAAGCTTGTAAAAAAATATATCAATCAATAACCTCTTACTTTGGGCTCAAGAAGTACTTATTCTAGTTGCTTGGAAAAATATGAATCATCTCTCTGATGTTATTGTTAAAATCCATGCCAATTTGTTATTAATGGATACCAACTGTTCTGATGAAAAGCATCATGAATAAAACCTTAAAAAATATTTTTATATATAAACCTCTTTCTAAATACTAAGCTGATTTTTTATACTGTAAGCCTAAAAAGGAGGAAAAAACCCAGAAAGCTTCCTATATTTCCCTCAGAGAGGAGTGCAATAGCTCATCTATTTGTACAAATAACTTCTGGAAAGACTTGTATAAAACTCGAACGGCCTCACGTGTAGCTGCAGGATCTCACTCCAGCCCTAACACGCGTGAGACGCTGACGCCCACTAAGGGCACGACTTCTGCCTCGTGTTTGCTTGCTGCAGCGGACGCACGCGAGCACRCAGGCACGCGGGTACGTGCACCACCGCCCTCCGCCGCTCGGTGGGACTGGGCTTGCTTATACAAGCAGACTGGTTCAACCCCTTGGAGGAGGACCCTCCAAGGAGGGCAGATAATGAAATCCACCACTGCCAACAAAAAGCTCCCGCTCATCGGGCTGGCTTCGGAGCCTCTGTTCTCGCTGCCGAAGCACAGCACACCGGTTAAAGGGCTCCCGCTTGCTACCTGGACACGCGCAGCTCCCAGCCTGTACCTAAACCACCATATCGCACACCAGGCTTTCAGTAAGGTGGATACACATCTCAACCACATACTCTCCCAACACATACCTTCTTGCTCCCTTGAGCAAGGGCTTAAACAGGTGGATTACRTTACATATAACACCACTGAATCAGGCCCAAACCTGCAGAAAATGATTGGGCAGTGAGGGAAAGACTCAGCATGTAACAGGCTAGAAAAGCAAGGCTTAGGCTGCCTTAGGAGATGGAGTGGGTGGAGAAGACATCTCAGCAAGGAGGAGGTTCACCAGGGAGATAAGTAATCTACATGCACAATCAGAACCTGCTTTCGATGGTACCTGCTCAGTGTATTGAGAAAGAAACCCCCTCGCAGGAGACAACCATGGAGCACAGTCAGCCACAGAGCATCAAGGATGACAAAGTTATCTACCCACTGAAAGTGCAACAGAGGCGGTCAGGAAGGAGAACTCAATTAACCATCCATATGTACCCCGAGCATCCACTGCTGAAGTTTAATTTCATTGCAAAGAGAGTAATAAGCCAGCYTGGCCTTGTAATGCATGCATTCGCTTTTCATTACAGCCAGCCTCACCAGCCCGCTCACTGTCCACACAAAAAAGCAAGAAGGAAAAACAGCAAGAAACAGAGATGAGTATCAGGAGCTCTGCTTGTTCTAAGACACCTCTAACGAGCTTGCGCATGACTCRCTCCCAGCTCTCTGCACTGCCCTCCCAGGCACCGGGCAAGCACACAGCCCTGCAGTTCGAGCTTCTGGCTTGCAGGAGCTCTCTGTTTCTGGATAGTCATCAGCGTAACAGGTGAGAGAGAAAGAGTTACCAGCTGCTGGTAGCCAAGAGCCCTCAGGGAGGCTCACAGGCATTGCAACTGAGCACAGCTCTCTGCTGCAAGTAGTTGCTTTTGCACAGCTCTTCAGGTTACCCCTTAGCATGGGGTCTCACAGGCGTTTAAGAGCCGCACAACGCTATACCTCCACAGGCAAACGGGAAATCACCGTGCCCTGGCCATTAGGTACAGACAGAAGACTGCTCATCAACGTCGGACAGAGCTTGTAATTAGAGGGTCAAAGAATTTKGGAAGAACTGAGATTAGGGTGGTGCTAAGGTGATTATGAAAGGAACATCTATGCCTCTATCAAAAGCCAACAAATCAACTCAAACAAACACATTCATCCCTGGAAGAACAGGGTAGGATGCTGCAATACTCAGCACTGGGTACAGCAAGCAGGATTCTCCACTGCTCAGGGCACTAGAGTAGAAATATGCCACAAGCTGATCCTCATGCACCAGGAGAGCAGTAAAGGAAGGTCCCAAGTACCAAAATAGAAGTTGCTACTACCTGACCCCCAATACTAAGCATGAGACCAGGAGACGCGTTGCAGTACCACTTAACGTGCCAGCACAGAGCAAGGCTCAGAGCTGAAGAGCTTCCCAGGTCTGCTCCTGCAACTTGGCCAAGAAAGAGGCAGGGAGGAGCCAGCCCTCATTTTCACCCCACTGCTCACCAGGCCACTAACGAGTAAATGCAAAAACACCCACCCTTATTAATCTACCCCAGCACCTGGCCACTCCACGGGCTGGGTCGATGGCTGTGGGACAGGGTGGACGGGCAGCACCAGCTCTCCTGCCCCAGGCTCTGCTGGCAGCGATACTGCGGGGAGGCCAGTGGAGAGCAGGAGCCGAGCACCGAGCGCTGCCGCCAGCCCTTTGCTAGCACCTAGGCATCGGCAGGAGCCCTGCTCACACGCGCGTGCAAGGAGACCGCGTCGGGGCACGGACCGCGTTTCAGGGCTGCAGCTGAGGTTTCGCACCCTGCCTTCCCTCCTCCTTCTCCCTCTCCAAGTGGGCGGCTCCAAATGCCAATGCCGATACCAAAATCCTGTAAAACGTACGCTGAATTCTGGGGAATTAGGAAATTTCCATTTCAGTTCAGATACAAATTAAACTCAAAGTTGTCATCAAAGAAGAGAAGAAGACAAGGATCAAAGTGATGCAACACTCTGGGAAAGGAAAAGATTAAAGAAAGTAAATTGGACAAGATTTTAAAGAGATATTAAAAGGTGTTAATGCAAGCTAATGCAGCTAATGAAGAAAAAGGGAGGCTATTCAATTAACGCTTGCAGTAAGGAGAGGAGAGCTTTCTACACCTCCGCCGCAACATCAAAGGGTGGATGCTGCCTCTTATTAAAAGCGAACATAGGATATTTAAAAGGCAGAATAGATTGAAATAGATTTCAGATAATTATGTCTACCTCCGTAATGGCAACAGTTTAYCATTATATTCCAAAAACAAATCTAATAACATGTGCCACATACTGCAGTTAGAAACATTCTTTGAAGTTTCAGAAAAGCAGCAATTAAGCTAAAGTACAGACGGGTCTGTGGTTTGTCTGGGTAATGGGAAACTTGAGATGACCAGCTGAAGCCGGGAACTTCACCGTCTCCGCTCCCTAGGGCCAGGCTCGGCCGCCCGCTCGCGTCCCCTCGCCGAAAAGGGAGCCCGGACGGGTTATTAACACGAGGCGACGGTCGCACGCTGGCCGCTGGAGCGTGCGCGCGCTCACGGGGACCTTCAAGAGAAATTAAGAGACTCGTGTTATAGCCAACAGGACCAAGCGCTCAGCTTCGACCTTCGACCGCAGCCTCCCGACACCCTCCCGAGCTGCAGGCTCCGACGGCCTGGGCAGCCGCCGCCGCCTCCTTCCTCCGAGCTCTGTTTCAAGGGAGCGGGGGGAAATCCTTGCAAACCCCAACAGACAGACCAAGCGGTCCGGCAACCCACCAGCGCAAAGCCGCGAGCCAGAGGCCTCTTCCCAGTYGCTGCCCCGGGGAGCCGGATCAGCAGCACGCCGCAGCCCTTCCGCGGGGCTCGGCAGAGCGCCCAGCACTAATCCTGCCCGCTCGGCCCAAGCCCAGCACCCTCCCTGCCTGCCCGGCTGTGCAACCTAGCGTTCGAACGCAGTGGGGTTAACGCGCACAGGGGTTTCTGGCTGCTTGTTTTTTCAGCAACAATTAAAGATAATTTTAAKTATTTGCAAACGCACCAAAACTAAGCAATTAAGACCAAGTGCAGTAATACCTGCTTGGATCTTGGTGGATGCTCTGCGCGTTGATGTATTTTTACCAGCAGAGATTGCTTGCRGAGATCTTCACTGGTGAAGGTATTTTGTCGTCAAAGGGAAAAAACAAAAACGAGGAAAGGAGCCGAAAGCACGGAAGAGCAGAGGGCCGCGAAGCGGCGCCGGGAAGCGCCCCGGCCCCAGCGCGAGCGCAGCCAGCGCGAGGTCTGAAAGCCCTTCGGGGAAACGCTGTTTTTCCCGCGCCGGCAGCGTTTGTCGGCTCCGAACAGGAATCTCGTTTCCAAGCGGAGAGGGGCCCGGGCGGGCGGTCCCCTCTCCCCGCGCGGGCCCCYGGGCAGGGGCTGCTCCCCGGCCGTTTCGAGCCGCCAGGCAGACCCCCCGCCAGGGCCAGATCCTCGCTGCTTTTCCCRGCAGCTTTGCTGCAGCCCGGCGCCGGCCCCGACTCCCGGCACGCTTCCTCGGAGCAGACGCTGCCGCGCAGAAACACAAGCCAGAGCTTTYGAAAGTTATTTTCTTTCTGGCTAAGGGGAAAAACAGACACCGTGCACACCCCCAGGCAAGATGTCTGGGAATTAGAATCAATGTATTTTTAATTTCCTCCTGAGAGAGGCTGAGCAACGTCACCTGCCCCCGGGGGCAGCGGGCCGCGTTCCCGCGCACCCCTGGGCCCGGAGGACACGAAACGCCCGGAGCGGCAGCGGGAACCGGGGAGCTTGGGSAGATTCAGGCGAGTCTCTGTACACTGCCGCTCTAGCTGCCGGAGTCACCTGCTGTCACTGGGATCTTCAGAGGCTCGCGGCGTTTTCGCAAACTTGGCTAGAAAGGAAGGCAGGCGGCAGGGGAGATCCTTTTCTCCTTTTCTCYTTTTGCTTTTTATTTTTTGCTTCTTGTGATAGGAACAACAGCGCAGAGGCATATTTCAACACGGAGGCAGCGCGGACAAACGCCGCCCGGGTCCCGGTGCTGCCAAGACAAAGTCACGTTTAAAGCCGGACGGAGAACCGTCGCTGCCCCCGCGACGTCGYGGCCGCTGCCTCCCTCGCCAGCCCCTGCCAGCGCGGCCGCCGCTGCTGCTGCGGCGCGACGTCCCCCCTCCGGCTGCCCCACCGAGGGGTCAGGCACAGCGCTGCACCGCTCCGGCGCTGCGCTGCCGCGGCTCGCCTCCCCGCGCCGAGCCGWGCCGAGCCGTGCCGAGCYGTGCCCAGGGCAGCCCCGCGCCCTGGACGCCGTCCACGTCCCGTAGAGCTCAGTTCCTTAGGACTCCCTCTTCCCCGAGAGCGTTTCTGTCCCTCTCCCGTCCCTGAACGCTTCCAGGTCGTTGATCTTGCCGCTGAGATGATCCACGTTGTCCGGATCTCTTCCGTCCGTCCTGCGTAACGTTCCCGCCCTGCGATTTCTGTCTGGTTTTGACCTGCCTGCAGCAGCACAGAGGAGGAAGAGGCACAACCCTGGTCCAGACCCCCGGCGGAGCTGGAGACCCTGCTCCTCGCCGCAGCGGACACCGCCAACCCCGTGCCGACCGCGGGAAGCCCCGGGAGGGACCCTGCAGAGGCACGGGCCTGCTGCACTCCCTCCGCGTCCGGCAGCGCTTCGGGCAGTTCCCCTCTCCTGGAAGGGGCGTCCCAGGGAGCTGGCAGAAGCGATGCACCTTCCCCTCCCCTCCCAGCATCGCCCTTCCCGGAAAACCAGCAGAGTCGTCACCGCTTTTTGCTCAGGCGGAGAAGCAGGTGGACAACGTGACGCGCACTACCAGCAGCTGCATCGCGCCGACCCCTGCTCGGGGGGACAAGGTCCCTCCAGGAGCCGGCGGGCAGCCGGGCCCGGCCTGGGCGGGGGCAGCCGCGGCTGCGGGGCAGCGCGGCAGCTCTGCCCCGCGACGAGCTGGGCCGCGACAGCGCTCCAGGCGAGCACGTCAGTGCTGTTCCGCTTGCAGGAGCGTCACGCTCCATCTCGTCACGTCCCCTCGCCAGCAGGTCCTGACTACGCCGCTCAAGCACGCTTCCTCCCTTGCCCTCCCCGGGCAGCCCAGAACCTGCTCCCGCACGTCAAAGTCTCTTAGCGCTGGGACACGGACATCTCCCGGGAGCAAGAACAAACCATGCCCTTGTGTCACAGGAGGAGGATTTGATCAGGAAGTCTCACCGCTAACACGGGTCTGGTGTTGCGGGCGAGAAGTCCTCTTCAGCGTGTTTGATTTTCTGCTCCTTTTCCCCTTCCCCTCCGGGAATTCGCTGCAAAGTCGCTCTGAAACACTCCAGGAGGGGTGCTGCGCCGTTCCACAAGTGGGTGCTTCTGCAGATTGGGCTCTCCAGCAAAGCAAACCTTTACTTTGCAATAATTGAGCGTTTCCTTTGCACAGAATTAGCGAAACCGGCAGGTTTCGGGATGGACTGTTCAGCCTGATTAGCAGAGGAAAGGCAGGCTCTCGGCACTAAGCAAGGGCACACAGAACACACTGAATTAGCAGGGCTCGTTATTTCAAGTGCCAGAGGATTTTGTTGAAGAGACGCAGCAGCTTAATAGCACAGCATTAGTCTGGTGACCCGCTCACCTCTTCTGGAGGAGAGTTGAATCCACACCTTCGCTGCTATCAGAAACAAGCTAACGACACATCTGAGGACACCCCTACCGCCCCTCGCTAACAAGCAGATCATCTAACAGCAGAACCTGCTCAGATACCCAATGTGAAAAGCTCTCACCTCTGGAAAAACTCTGGGTTTTGGAATTCTTTCACAGGCAAATGTCAGCGCTGATGAAACATTTGAATTTTCCTATGGGAAGTGTCTAAACAAAACATTAACATTTTGACTTAAAATGTCATTTCATTCTGCTTCTTCAATTAAAAACAAAGTGACATTTCAAGTCAAAACGTCAATTCAAAAATAATTTTTATTTTAGTTTAGAAATCAAAATTGTATTTCAAGAGACACACAAATGGCTTGTTCAGAAGTGCTGCTTTCTCTTAGCTTAGCTGAAGAAGCTCCTCAGGAAATATTCTGTGGACAACCAGTTTGGAATAAAGATTTTTCATTTAGAATTTTTCTGCCAGAAAGATGCAGGCTGTCACGCTAATTTGCATCACGTGATAATTCACATCCCACCACACCAGCAGGAACCAGGCTTGTCCCCGCGCACGTCACGGTCTCGTCTCCTGAACAAGAGTTGGCTTGGTGGCAAGAATGGACCGTGCCTGCTCTCTTGGTTGAGGAAGATCTTCCTCCCGCTCAGCTATGGACGAAGAGCTTTAGCTGGCCCAGCTACTGGTAAAGCGAGAGCTGGCGAGCCCAGGCTTGCTGGAATAGCGACGCAGCAAGACTGAATCCTGGAGATGCATCTTTTCCTATCACGTTCTCACTGCCACCTCAGTGCTCAACAGCAGAAATGCTGTGCTGAAGGGGGAACTGCCCCCGGGTTTCAGCGTACGTGAACACCGCAGGCTCAGGACTGCAGTGATGGGTATAGTCTTGGTGATGTGGGCTGAACTTCCCAGCGAAGGGGTGGGTGGACGGCCCTGGGAACCTGGCTATCGCAACAGCACAGAAGGCTGCAGCCCGTGAAAAGTCCGCTCCGTTGCTAATGCTCAGCTGGAAACTGTTGACACTCTCCATCCTATTTGATGCAAGGGACACACTGCACGGAGTAAGGTAACGCGTGCTGAGAGAACGCTTCGTTTCATAAYCCTTTGCTCTTCCCTTCCAGCAAGAGCCAAGATGTGCAGTAGCATTCAGCTGCTGGGGAGTTTTTCAGCTGTGTTTGCTTTTGTTGGAAAACACCCACTTGTCAAAACTGAAACATTTTGCAGAGACATACTTAACTGCATGAAACGCAGAGGTGGCCTCAGCCCGAGACTAAAGTTCTGAACAAAAACTACATTTCAAATCTGTATTTCTTTTTTTCTGTCAAACAGAAATGCAGTTTTCCAATGCCCTCCTCGAAGCTCCATGTTTATAATCCCCCAAGCTCTGGCCTGGCCCGTCTTCTTCAGTGCTCCGCTTCACTGTTGCGGACACAGCCATGCAACTCGGTGCTGCATGCCCAGGCCTGTGCACAGCCCCTTGCTCATCTTCCCCCTTAAACCGCTGGTGACGCAGGACAGCCCTGGCTCTTTGCTTCGCACATACCACTGTGATCACAGTCAGAAGATTTTTCCTCCAGCAACATCCAAGTGAACGAAGCAGCAACAGAGCTGAACAAAGATTCTCTGACCAATTTACTGGCGGAACTGAACATCCTTTCTTTGCCTCTTTTGTTCTATATATATAAAATATTATTTTATACACTACAAAAATACTTTGAAACCAATTTATCCTTAAGCGTTATAAGGACGTTTTCTTCCAGCTGCAAAAACATCTCAGAACAGGTTGAACTTTTYCCCCAGAGGGCTGTGGCAAGTGCTACGCAGTACCTTATGGCAAATACATAAAGCAAGAGGAAGATTGCAGACTGCATTACAGTGTCAGAGGGAGTATCCATTGCTGTAATTTAAATACCAAATAAGCAGTTACCAGAACAAGTAACTATATGTTAGAACCTGGTGAAGTGTTCACAATAAACTTGAAACCGTACAAAATTCTCCTGGTTTTGGCCCTCACTACAGACTCARATCTCAGGTTTTATCTGTCACAGGGTGCACGGGGGCTAGTTTTCGAGTGAACTCAGCCTGCTATTTTTATTGTTCTATGAAGACAGAGCGTGAGAAATTTTGCTTCACATGGTTTTCACGTGAAACTCAGTCACTGCAACCAAGTTTGCTTGAGGCTTTGGGCTTGCTAGAAACTGAATCTCAGAGACAAACCCATAGCCACAATCCCACGCTGACCAAAGGAAACATGCTTCCAGGCCAGCAGTACGGTCATGTTGCTGGCCAGGCCTCCTCTGCTGAGAGGACTGGCAGCAACGCATGGTTTAGGCTGACATTTGGAAACGAGGGAGACTGCGAGGATGGATGCCAGCAGCACCTTTGCTTCTCAGGAAGGTAGGAGGCACGATTTTAGCTAATCTAGATTTTTAAGATGAAAGATTGCATCAAACTGGAAAGACRTGAGGTCGCAGAGTATAACCTGAAATTCTAAGAGCTTCCAAAGAGATGAGAACATATACCCTCAGGCCATGGGAGCARGCCTGCTATGCAGAAGCAGATTCATGAGAAGGGAATGTGCTCTTCTTATTATTCCCATTAAAACCATACCACCTTTCCCTCCTCTCCTACCAGCTGCGCCAGGAGGGCTGCTCTAGGCATCTCAGATCTTCCCGGATGGGGCCACTGGATATGATGACTGAAGGACACTAGTCCATGCATCCCCAGAGGGATGCAGGCACAAACACTTCAATACATGAAGGGCTCAGATGTACTGGGAATAGCAAGTAATAGACATCTCAGTGCCTAGGGAACTCTGCTGTCAGAAACATATGTTGCTAACAGATTTTATGGTCCTCTAGGGTTAGATCACACATGAGCGAAGACCTAAGCTTCAGATCCGGATGCTCAAAGAAATAGTAAGGCAGTATTTAGATGTGGCTCCAAACAAAATCAGAACTCTACTGTGGATACATACAGACATGTTTCTGCTCCAAAGAGATTACTTAAAAGGCAAAGCTGGCAAAGAAGTAGAAAAAGTGGCCTAGAGCTGTGGAGAAATTTGCTTGAGGCCATACTGAACTGGTGCCAGAGCCGAGAAAAGCATCTAGACCTCCAGATTACTACCCCAGGCCCTCAACAACAGAACCACATCCAAAGGCTTCCCAAGCACRCAGCCAAACCAAACCACAATCTCAGGCAGCACGGATGCCCCAGTTTATATGACGCTATCAAGAAGAAGGTGAAGGTAAAAATCCATCCTTTCCATTTTTTTCCCCAAASCTTTCTGACTCAGGAGATACATCAGCAAATGCCAAGTCCAGCTCACTGTACTAGCATTCACTACCATGCCCCAGTTGCATTTCATCGCACAATGTCTTCTCAGGCCCCAGGCACCTGATCCATCACTTCCCTGCCAAGATTTTCTGAACTGATCCAATGCAACTACAGACTGCGTTCCCGTGTCGCCAGCGGTGGGCAGGAGGACACAGACCTGACTTGTGACGTGCTCCCGGAAAAGAGGCAAAGCAGTGCTTGGGGCCTGGTATCAGCAGGAGTTAAGTTCTCCGTCGAAGGAGTTTGTCCCTTCAGACCAGGCTGATGAGGCAGCTAACGGACAGCACAAGGTTACAGGTCCACCCGGTTCCTCCTCCACCACTTGGTGACACCAGCATTGGCAGGGAAGAGCTTTGCAGATTGCCTGTCACTACATGGTGTTCTTTCCACACAAAGTGAAGGAACTGTCACTTTGCTCTAATTAGCCAATTAGATCCCCAATTAGCTGATGTAATTACTCCAAAGAAGCGATTTAAGAAAAACCTTATTCCTGAAAACAGGCAGAGCCAGCCTGTCATCGGCGAGAACGGCCGGTGACTGCTGACATCAGCATAGTGGCTGCGTGCAAATTCACCAACTGCCTGCTGGGGCCAGCGGAAGCGTCTCGGCACATCGAGAACAAACAATACGTCATCCCTGCAGCCCGATCCGAGTCAGCGCCGGGCGCGCTGCGAGCCCACAAAGATAGCTTCTCATCAACAATTTGTTCTTTCGAAAGAGATCAGATAATCTAATCAGTGCAGCTCCATCTGTTGAAAGGATGAGGGGGAAAAAAATAATACTGCTTATTTACATTTTTTCCCCTTTCTTGGTGTAACTTTGAGATCTAATCAGCACCAAGCTGTGCTTTAATTAGAAATATATAGCAGACGTGCATTTCCCTACAGCTCATTTGTTTCTTTAGCACAGAAAAACGTTAGTCAAGTGGACAAAGCAGCACTCTGTTCTCCTGCCTGGCCGTGGGACAAGCCCTCCAGCTCCTGGCAGTAGCCGGAGCCACCCCAGGGACATTTCTGTCCCTACACTGTCCCCAGCGCAGACACAGAGAGGACAAGGAGCAGAACCAACGCTATGCTCTGACGGTGTGCTGGCAACCAGGTCAAGACGTGCCTAGACACGTGGAGGAACTGCAGCAGTCCGAAGTCCCTCCACCCAGCATGACGGATGGTCTAGGCAGGCTGACACGGAGCGAGCAGAGGGCTGCCAGTGCTGAGAGGCGACAGCAGCCCAGCACGGCTGGAAGAAGCCAGGCTACCTGGCCAGGCAGGCCCAAGGTCGGGCAGAGCAGCCGCAACACAGAAGGTGGCAATAGTGAAGCAGGAAAGACCAAGATAGCTGGAGCAATTAGGAGCAGTACGARGACAGAAGCCAGGAGGAGTTACTGCTTGATTAATGAGGGAGCCAAGTGGATGCAACCAGAGACTTTCAGAGGCCRGTTTCTTTCCTGTGCTGCTTAAGAGTCAGAAGACGGAGGTGAGATGTTGCGAGGGACTCACTCAGTTAAATAACAACCACGCTTGCACTGTGCTGTTCAGCGAGAGCTCTGGAAGAGATCACGCTGCCGTGACTTGGAAGCCTCAAAGCAGCTCTGCRTTTTCGTTTGGATTCTGCGTATGCCGTGGCAGACGAAGGAGTCTGAGAAAGAAGCATCCTCCCGCAGAACAAGAAAATTTATTTCCGTGTGACGATGGGAATAGCTGCTTTCTACTGAATGTGACTCGACAAGCACACTATCTTCCCCAGCCCTCCAGCAGCTTTAGCTGTAAAAGTCTATGCAGATATTGTGACCTTTTAAGATGGCACAGATCTGTGAGGTTTAACGAGCACGCCACAAAAATCCCAGGCAGCGTCTTTGCCAGACAACTCTTATACAGAACACTCAAAGAAACATTTTCCAGGTCAGCAAACATAAAGGAAGAACAGTGACCCTCCAGAGGGGCACGTTACACAGCCAAGAGCCCAAAAGCCTCAGGCGCACGGTCCTGGAGGCGYCGCAACCTGGAAGCTGTGTGTTGAATAGCGTGAATCCAGGTCATCACTGTCACACACATGTGCACACTGTAGCTTGCTACCAACTGTTCTGAGCTAAAAAATTAGCAGCCAAAAGCTGTTAAACGTTTGAATTCAYCCACAGTAATCAGAAAGGGAGCAGGGATGGGGTTAAGATACACCATCTTCTCCCCAAAGGTTCATATTAAGGCCTTTGATGATGCAGGTCTATTAGCCAGGTCGTTACAGGGCATAGATGTTTGCACTCATTCTTTCCCGCACTCCTGCTGGGGGCTAGGCTGAAAAAAAATCCCAAAGACAGGCAAACACTAAAACACTAAACTGCAGTTTATGTCACCTAGAGCATTTTSCAAAGTCTCAGTGATCTGCAAATAATTAAAGGAGAAAGCAATCAATCTTGTTGTTCAAAACAGCGATTAGCCTGGGAGAACCCGGCATTGTAATTCAGTAGGCACCTAGGGGGAAGATGCTGCATGCATAATTACAGCTGCTAGTCGTCACAAGTTCAAGGACCACGGGGGTCGTTCTCCAGTTGCGATGGGAATTTCTTATCGGTCTCTGAGGCTGTGTCATCCCATGTTTCACAAGTACTTTGCCAAAGAAGCAGAGAAACAGCGCTGCTGCTTGTCAGGCACAACCTGGGCCCAGCTGCCTCCAGGAAAATTGCGCTTGCACGTGTTTTTTTTTTTTTTCCAAGGGCATGACCCAGCTGTGACGCAGAGGCTGAGACGCACTAGACGCTATCGACAGAATCACCTAAGCACTCGCCACTGCTAAAAGCCGCGGTAAGAGGCAGCGCTAAGGAGAGGTCAAGAGAGGGGTTCACCTGAACGGACCGGACTGCCAGTGCAAGYCCTACCCCTCTTTCAGGGTGCGGCGATCAAGTGACTCGTTCACGCAAGGGCTGAAACCCTCATCCGTGGATCCCACCCGCCCTTTACCACCCATGCGTGACCAAAGTGACACCTACAGAGTAGCACAGGCCGAATTGAGGACAGACCTCAACCAGCAGCCCCCAGTTTGCTCTCCTGGAGGGCCTGGTAAGCCAGCTTTCCTCCAGTCTCATTCATTATTCAGCATTTCAGCTTGACGTAGAAAGCCTAGCAGATCCTTGAACAAATACCTCTTCCTGATTATTCTGGAAGAAGAAGAAGAGAAAGAAAAACCCCTCTGCAACCAGGAGAGACCAGCATACACACACATGGAGGTCTGTGTAACACTTCCTACCCACCTTCTGCTGTGCACTTGGATGTCAGGCTTCGCATCTGTGGCTAAAGCAACCCACAGTGATTTAGAAGTGATTGCAAAGCATTCCGTACTGGGTTGGTTAGAGATTTCTATTTTGTATATTATTATACCCAGCAACAGTGGTTTCTCAGGCTTGGATCTAGCCTTACCACAAGACAAAGAGGAAATTGCAATTATTTGTTGATGGTTTTTCAAAGCCCTCATCCAAGCACAACGTACGCACAGCTCCCCTGACATCATCACCAGGCAGTCCATACGCTCTCCAAAAACTACCAACAGGAGCTTGCGACCTCTACTCCACAACTTCGCAATGTACCTGCTTCTCACAAGGGAACGCCCTTGCCAACCCACTCCCCAAAGGCTCGTGGCAGCTGCACGAAAACACAGCTTTAAAAAAAATCATATTTCTAAACCAAACATAAAAGCAAAAAAATCAAAGAAAGCCAGAAAGCAGATGCGAGACAGCTATTCCCCCCGCCCCAGGTCCCTCCCCAGCCCGAGACACGGGCTGTATCCGAGCCCTGCGCACCGAGACGGCCGGGAGGCATCAGCTTGGAGACAGGAGGACTCCCCGGGGGAGAGGAAGCATTCGGTGCCCAGGCTCAAASAGCACGGAAGTCACGAGGAATTTCCACCAGCTCTTCTAGGGCAGAGACCACGCTTCTCATCCGCCCCGGCACACCAGCGGACGTTGAACGCGGACGCCTCCTGCATCAGACCCAACGAGCAACGGGAAAGCACCAGGCGCCTCCGAAGGCAGCGGTGTCCCTCCCGAACAGCRGAGACCGTCGGTCAGTCCGAGCTCAGAGCCGCTCGGCGCTCTCGGCCCCAGCGGTGCCCGAACCAGCCCAGCCGCTCGGCTGCCGCCSCAGCGCGCACGGCTAACGCCCCACCGACGCCGGGCCCTGCCGCGCGGGCCCTCCGCGAACGCTGCACCCTCCGCCGAGCCCCGAAGGCAACAGCGAACCGGCACGCGCGGCCGAAGCTCCGGGGAGCAGAGCTGGTGTTTCGGATGGGGCGACGAGCAGGGCCGTCCTTGCCAGAAGCAGGGCCGAGCTGCAATTAAGACGAGAGTTTTCTGTAATGTTTTTATAGGGAGTGTTTTGCATGCCAAAGGTCTCAAGAGGCAGAATTCATGCCTGCGAGGTTTTGCATCTCAGCCCATCCCTTTGTGCAATACTTAGTTTAAGCGGTATCTGAAAGAATCAGCCTCTCTTATTATCAAAGCCACAAGCCATCTGGTTCCACTTTCCTGGGGAAAGGGAACGAGTGGAAATCTGGTTTCACTTGGATTTTCCTTCCCCGGGTTATGGTTTGCTCTGTGTTTAATGTTGTTACTGCAATATGATATTTGGGCAGTGGGTGGCCTGTTTCCCCCATTTGAAACTAATTTACAGCTTTGTCTGGCAAAATTGTTGCTTCCAATCAATTAGCACTGACACAAAAATTAAACCTTGCAGGGGTCCTGACACATAAGGGAGCAGGTCCTCATTTGTAGGAAAAAGTTTCTGTTCAGTGGGGAATCTGGTGGCTCACTCTTCCTCTCTACCAGGCCAGACTTTTATTTATACAGATCCAGACTGCAATTTTTAAGAGATTTAATAGGCAATACTGAGATCTAATTTGGATGCTGTTTTGTTTTGCAGCCTTGACTCTGTTAGGGAGATGAGCAACCAAAACCAAAAATGGAACGTAAATAATAAAGCCTGAATCCATCAAAACATCTGTTGCAGCCTCAATCGTTCCTACTCCCAAAACACTATGGTGAGTTACCCAGCATCTTCCTCCSGACGTTTTCCACTAGCGTCCTCAGACAGGCTCCCTTCCCGCGAGACACGCACACCAGGCACGTGGCTCTCCCCAGCTTTGCATTCAGCTCCCAGCTCGGGCAGGCTTGCCTCCGCCTCTCGCTCCTAGGAGGGCCAGCACCCTCCCCTTCGCCTCTCCTCCTGCACGGATTCRGATGGCTCCAAGAACACCCCCACCCCGTCCTGAGGCCTGGGTGCTGCACGGTCTATCCGTCCGGCGGGCTGGAATTCAGAACCAGGTCAGGAGCTCCCGTATGAGACAGGCCGAGACCTGCGTCTGGTCAAGGCTGAAGCCATCCAGCCGGCTGAGAGCAGCTCAGGTGTGCTGCAGCAGCACCCTCCGCCCTTCTTGCTGCTCCAGCAGGAAGAMCTAGGAGAAGGACAGCTTGCCAGCAGCCTCCACGCGGCAGAGCAGCACGATGAGCAGGAAGCCGGAGAGCTCTGCGGACTGCTCTGGGAAACAGGCACCACCACGCTGCAAAGCGGGAAGAGCCTGGTGGGGACTGCAGAGCTGGACTGCCTCTCCACTGCAGCTGGAGAGAGGGGCCAACCACCATTCCAAGGGCAACGTGCTTGGCAATAAGCATTTTGCTCAACATCAGCCTTGAATTGAGCCCTTCGCCCTTTCTGAGCTCTGAGCCTCCCCTGCCTGCAGGYGAGCTCGTGCGCTGCTGCTCCGAGATGCTGCCATACAGCACCAGCACTGCAGAGACGATTCCTGCAGCATCTCTTCCCTCAGACCCAGCAGCTGCTAAAAACTAGARTTTCTAAACCTTTCTTGAGCATTTGGACCCTCAGCAGTGCTGCTGGAGTATGGACTGTTAAAAATAAATAAGGTGAACCTCTCTCCCAACAGGAAGAAAAATATTTTTTAAAGTACTGAGGTTTTTACAGCTGGTGAGAGAGCAATGGAGAAGGCTAGAGGGCAGTCCTGGCCAGCAAATCCTAGCCAAGGTAAATGCACAGGGAATATTGAGCCGGGGGGAGGAAAGAGGAGATGAAGAAGCTGAGACAAACACAAGACAGCTGACAGCTTGGTGCCCAAGGAGAAGGGCACCAGAGCCTCGTAGCTGAAGATGCACCAGTTGGAGCTGTGAAAATTCCCTGGCTTTGAAAACCAGATCTTCCTGGAGACAAGAAGCTCTAATCCACACTCCTGAGTAATTCTCTTTGGCAACACATCATACCAGCATTGATTCAAACCTCAGGGCAGCTGTACTGGATTTAATCTAGGTTTTATTTTTGTAAACTACAAAGTTTCGAGGAGAATGCTTGCAAAGTAGGTYTGGGGATGGGTGGTGGGGAGCAGAGCCAGAATTGCTAATGGCTGCAGTGGAAACACTTGAGCTTCTTCAAGTGCAGGGACCAAATGTGAAAAGCTTTGATCCAAAAAAACTAACAGAGCCGTCAGAGAGAAGAGAGGTCAACCTCTTCCACCTTTTTTACGGCAGCTCTCTCTGCTGCCTGTGCTCACCCACCATTACCCAAAGATGCATAACAGTACCAGATGGGTTCACAGCAGCATTTCATCAACATGTAGTCATTAGTCTCCTCTGTAAAGTTATCACCTACAAAGAAGTAAGTCTCCACAGAGACCTAATTTGAAAAGAAAAGTGTCACCCAGGCTACCCCATCCAGCAACCAGCTGGATAATCCATAGAAAGTAAATTACATCCACAACCTACTGCAAAGCCAGATAAAAGCCAGTCTCTGTTTCTCACCATCGTCTCCTTCATACATGGCTTYGTCCATGAGGATTTAGCAGAGCAATCAACATGGGATACATGGTGCACGGCAGGTACACTGCAAACAAGCACATCTTGACTAGGAAAGCCAAATCCACAGTGGCTGGTTTAGTGCTACCACTGACCAGCTCACCCAACACCACACRCAACAGCCCTTCGGGCTCTGTGTCCTGCAAGGATGCTTCCTGTTTTATGGTGATCGGATGGGGGCCTCACAGTCTGGGGGGGAAACTGGAGAAGGCTTCACCTCTGCTGGAGCTGAGGACATGCATCCTGACTCTGCACTAGAGGCTCTTTCCCAAGACTGTGCTCATCTGAGCGGGTCCACTGATTTGGGGGTGAACAAAATTCTCCCACATCAGGCTAGTGCTTGAAGTAGAAAATCACCAKCACCAGAAGAGGAGGGACCAGGGTCATGTCATTCCCCCCCCATTTTTAGTGACTGACCCTCAATTCTTACTGGCTGCAAGTATTTTTAACAGGGAAACAAATGGTCAATCTGAAATCTTTGGGAATTAAGAGGTTAAGTATTTCTGCCTTGTGATAGTTATGACCTAGCAGATGCACTGCTGCTCTCTAGACATCCTTGCTCTCTCACTGAAAGAATAAACGAGAAAGCCCACCTGACTAGTCTCAGTTTCTGTAAACTCTGAAGCAGCTGATGTTGTAAACCGTTTTAAGCACTCAAATTGAGAGATTAAAGAAAATGTCTTCAAGGATATTCAGAACCTGGAGATGTGCCTGGGGAAGGACCAAAACGGAGGGGATGGATAAGCAACCTGGTGTGCGAGGAAACTGGCACACACGAGGTGGATGGCAGACAAATCTCCTTTAGATACTTTCCTTTACAATATGACAACTAGGAAAAAAAAACCCACAAATCCCAAGCAGTCATGTGCAGCTGATGAACAGCCCTGGTCACAAAAGCCGCTATTGCTCTGAAGTGCAAGGTGGTACGTGGTGCGCTGCAGGGAAGCGAGGGCTGGCAGGAGGGGTACCGGGCTCGGAGCCAGACCTCGAGCACAGCTCAGCCCGACTCGAGGGCACTTAAGACTAAAGCTGGCTGCTTTCCGTGCGTACATCACCTCTCATCTCTCACGCAGGAACCAGCACTAGACCTCACTGGTACCAGAACAGACAACGCAGAAGGACAGTGAAGATGTGAAGCACCTGCACAAGAAGTGAGGGCCTTTTCCACATCCTGCTCTCGGTTTCAATGTTTCTCCTATTTCAAGACAGTGTTTTCAACAATGTAAGGCAGTACTTTGTTTAAAAAAAAAAAAAAAAAAACTTTGTAAACTGTTTTGGTACAGATTTCCTCTCGACTTCCAGCTACTTCCCCGCGATAGCCGCGCATCACTTCCGCGCTGCCCCGGGGAGCGTGGGCTGGAGGCTGCGCGGGGCCGGCCAGCTCGCTCCTGTCCACGGCTCTGGCACCATCTGCAGGCGGCCGCACCGCAGGGCCCCGCACCCCCAGGAGGGGGAAAGCGACGGATGCACAGGAAGCAGAGGGATCTCCACGGTTTTCTTTTTAAATGCAAGAACAGCACATGCCCGGTGATTCAAAGCACAGCCAGCACGGACGGAAGCTGCAGCACGCAGCGTAGCAGTCTCTCCTACTAACACAAGAATCACTTCATCGAGCTCGTTCAGGGAAACAAAAGAAACCAACAGGAGCACGTATGAGTAGGGCAGTGCTGTGCTTAGAGATGTCAGCAGAGAGCTATTTCTTGGCATTAGCCAGTCCAATTTCCATCACATCCAGCACTGCACAAACCTCTAGTGTGTTTATCCCCACAAGCCCCTGGAGAGACACGGTAGYGCTTTTATCATCAGCGCACAGATGGGAAGCTGTAGCAAAGAGGGATTTGGAAACCAAAGCAAAAACCTGTCTTCAGTAAATCTGAGTGTCTCTCCCAGCTTCTCAGCTTACCGTGAACAGGTCCATTGCCACAAGAGCACCAGGACTGCCCATGCAGATCTTTCTGCACAGGGTAATTAAACACTTTCAAAGCCTGTGAGCTTAAGAGAACTTCCAGAAACATTAGAAAATTGTAGATCTGATCCTACAGGCTCTTACACACATRGGCAAAGCTGCCCATCTCACAAGGGTTCAGCAGAAGAGCTCACAGGACAAAGGAAGCCTGGGACACTGGGCCACGGACATCAGCCAAGATGGGGCTGAAAGACACCCTTGAGGTTCTGCCAGCACCAGYAGGAGAAAATGCACCAAGTTACAAAGCCTGAGTTCATCCAAATAAAGCCYAGTATGATTTTTTTTTCCTTTTGATACTATTCTCCATCCCAATTTCCAAATTGCGAGTGAACATGACTAAGTATTTATGCTTGGTGTTGAAAAGTACATGCCACTGTAACCCTCCATTAGCTCTGTCCACCAGCTGTGCACACCATGGTCAAGCCCCTGGACACCATCTAGACCAGAACACACAAGGCAGTTCAGCTGAAGGTGCATCACTGCAGTTCCTGAGAGCCCCAGTCCCACTTCTGCACTCTTTGGCCTTACAGCTTTCCCTCTACCATAGCAGATGTGGGGTTCAGCTTCTTAGATGAAGAGAGCATGACCTTTCCAACACTGGCAAAAAGTACCTGTCACTTCCTCCCACAAGCTGCTGTTCCACTTGTGCCATTGCCTATCATAATCCCTGCTTAAAAAGCCATTTAGCAGCAGTTATCAGACTTCAGCTGGAAGTAGGGGAGTTGATTTCCTATTCTTTGGAGAACACAGCTGTGGTAGTTACAGGAAGGAATTATGGTCAAAATGAAGCACTGGCAAGGGACAGAGGAGGACTCAGCAGGTTGAAAATATCAGAAGCCCTGATTTGCTCAGGATAAAGGTGCAGCAAGGCTGGTCTGATCCAGGATATCTAGGTCCTTGTCCATCTCACACAGGCAATAAAACCATGCAAGGATTTCTACAGAAGATAGGAAGCCCACCTCTCAGCTCCTCAGGCTCTGAGCCAAGGCCAGTGGAAGATGGGGAGATTTTTTCCAGCAACTTGAATAGGCATCAGTTCAAGCTCACATACCACATATTTGGGTGGGAAAAGGGAAGACAAATTTTTCACTACACTGTCTTTGTCATAGCAGAAGCTAGCTTAGTTAACTGACATTAAGCTATTAGGCAGCACCTCCAATTAGAGGAAAAAAGAGTATTCATGCTTCTGGCTCCAATTTTATCATGGAACATGTTGAAGACAGCATCTCTAGTTTACATGCCTCTGCTTTTCTAGAGAGCTRTAAGGATTCCCTCAAGTAGACATTCAACATAGCTTAATATTGAGGAAATTTCCATATTTGAGACTCACACCAAGCTATCCTGCTCAGCTGCCCCAAGTCTCCACCACGTTAGCTTTAGCAGCATTTAATTTTATTCTGATGCTAGATATCAGCTTTACAAGAGGCAGAGTTCAGGCAAGGAAATGGAAAAGCCTGCATTCCACAGGCTATCACCCAAGAGGTTTTGAATTTAACATCCCCAGCACAATGAGAAGTGCTGAAGGATTGGCTTATTTTCTTTCTGAAGAGAAGTCTTTGCAAAACATACTTTCTTCCCAAGCAAAATCAAAGCCAGACTCAGCATCAAATGATTAAAGGTTAGCTAAGACTTCAAACAAGTGTTATGCAACAGGTCATTCTCCTAAGGATTATAGAACATAAAATAGGCCTAAATTTTAATACATATGTTTAATTATGACCATGTCTGAGGGTGATGAGCAGGAAAATACAAGCTTTGTTACAGATGTGCA
Organism: Rhea americana; assembly: GCF_003343005.1. Taxonomy (NCBI): domain Eukaryota; kingdom Metazoa; phylum Chordata; class Aves; order Rheiformes; family Rheidae; genus Rhea; species Rhea americana. Next base: position 692,961 of record NW_028185905.1, read on the forward strand.
TTTCATCCTGAAAATTCTTTGGAAAGAGAAATGTTGCTGCACCTGTTAGCACTGAGAAAACATTAGCGTCTTGTGCCTATGGGGAAAATGTCCCAAGTTTAGAGTTTAGTTGAAATTAATTTAAAATGATTCCACTAAAATACACTGTCTTTTTATTTTATGGCAAACAAGTTCTACTGGCTAGGGACATGAGAATGCAAATGCAGAACAGTGTAGAAGAAAATTTTGCAAGGCGTGCTGCACTGCAGTCCGGCCTCACAGCTCCTTGAGAAACTTGGCCTCTAGAARACGTAAGCAACTAACCTAACAGAGGAAAACAATGCTCTTCACACTAAAAACTAGCATCTTGTTCCAAGCACATCCTCTTCACGCTTCCCTCAATCCTTCACTAAAGCCTAATCACACCAGACTTTTAATTAAAAGTGGCTCAATGCACCTTTTTTCTATTGATCTAGAGCCAACAAAAACCATAAACCAAGAAATTAAAATAATAATTTATAGCCTTTGGCCTGGCTGCCAGTTAGCTGTTCGCCATATTGTACAAGATTGTTTCCTGTTCTTGCCAGTACATAAGCCTGATACAAGAGTTTCCCCCACTGCCAAAGCGTGTGTGTGTGTGTTGAGGGGAGGGGGGGAGAAACCCACCCACCACCCATATCAGGCTTCCTCTAAAAACTAGCTCTGAGGATGGTTTTCAGCTCACTCTGTCTGATCCGGGGCCAAYCCTCGGTTCCAATCATAACAGACGACAGAGAAGATGAAAGGCCAAACTTTGCTTCTTCCCGCATGGGCCAGGTGTACAGCTGGCATCAGCAGCCTCCAATGGTAACATGTTCCAGTGAAGACATGTTAAAGCAATAAAAAGAAAATGAGTAACATGTGGCTAAAAAGGTCTATTCATTTCACTGATTTTCTGTGAGCGAGTTTTCCCAGGGCAGTCTGGGGGTTTCTTTCTAACAGCGCTCTGTTCCATAGGCATTACAGGGTTTCCAAGACAGCGTGAGCCCTCTGAGAGTTTTGAAATGCCAGCAAGCATGTCTCTTATAAACTAATAGCCTATTATTTACAATTGTGAGTGGTTCAAATAGCCATTTTAAAACCTCCAAATGACAAAAATTCCTCTGAGGCAAGATGCCAAAGTTGAGCAAACAATTTGTATGGTATGTTAAGTGTAGGGGGAAGCCATAGAGTTTGTAATGAAGCCATGTCTCATGTTTCCAATCAGAGGCAGGCAGGACTAACTGCATTACGGCAAGCTACCGAGTGAAACAACAAACCACACTGGGGGTGGACTGGTAGGAGGAAGAAGGGGAAAGCAAGGTTGGATTAAATTATAATTTTCTGTGGCTTGTTAAACAACATAACAGTTATTCCTTGCTATGCAGATGATGGGTGCTCATRAAGAGCACGGAGCCATCTGTTGCTTGTCAGATTCCAAAGGAGATTACAGAATTTGGGCATTTGGGTTTTTAATTGCTTTTTAATTTCTGGTGCCCCGCATACACAGTGAAACCCACAAGTGACAGCATGAGGAAGAGAACTGAGGTTAGGGCAATCCCTACATGATGCTTCCAAGCAGATTCTGAAGAACAGTTGACGTGATGGAGATAAATGGGGAAGTGGAACGAAACCATCCAAAGAGCTTTGTCCTGAGGTGGTTGTGCAAAGCTGTCCCAATAGGAATCTTTGATAAGAGCACTGACCTTCCATACAAAGAATGTGGCCAGTCTCAGCTCTTCTTCCAGAAGGCACTTGATGAYGTGCCCCAGGGAACTAATTAGATACAATGGAAAAGGTAGGGTAAAGAACCAATACAAGAGCAGAGAGGAGGCCTGAGAGTGACTGTATCAGACTCCTCCCTAGCACACTCTGGTGTCCTTCAAGAATAGTCTAGGACTGAGCCTTGAGTTAAGACAAYAGGTTAAATGTGCTCAAGATACAGAAGAGAGAGTCTAGAGTCACTGCCACTCCCCAAGGAGAGAAAAAAAGAAAAAAGGTTTCACACATCTAAAAGAGCCTCACCAACCAAAGAGCACCAGGCTGCTATTAAAGAGCACAGGAGCGTGCAGACAGTAAACACTGAGGGTGAAGAACAACATCTAAGCGACAGGATAACATTGGTACAAGACCAAAACAATTACAAAACAAACAGTGAATCAGTTCAGGCCAGAAGCGAGGAGCACCAGAACCACCCACACAGCTCAGTTTAGTGGCACCACCTCCCAGAAGCAGTCAAAGGCTTCTAACATGTTCTTRCTGCAAAAGAGATCACCACCTTGGCCAGTGAGCACCAGAGTCTGTACCAGGCTTGCCATAATTTGAACCCTGCCAGAAGTCTGCCTGAGCTACTTGCATTTGCAAGAGGGATATGCTTCAAACAGCTCTTGCAAAGACCTCCTTCATAACCTCTCCCCTTGCAGGCAGAGAGAAAAAAAAAACATGACCCCGGTGAAATATCCAAAAGAAAATGATTTATGGAATAGAGTTTAGAGAGGTTTAATCTGAGCTTTACAGAGTTTATGGAATAGAATTCAGGCCTTTAGCCTTCAGATTTTTTCCCCATGAGTATTTCCAGGGTTTGAGGGAGTCCAAATCCTGTTCTCAGGGTGCAYGTACAATTCAGCTGCTAAGTACATGCCAAATGTTAAAAGTTATGAGTAAGCCCAAAGCGCCAGGTCTCTTGCAGGCCTGAACAGCTCTGCTTCTTAAAGTCTGTATACCACCACCCCTTCTTTTTCATGAAATGCAACCAAAATAYGACAAACTACATTTAAATCACAGTTAGTTGTAATGTCTTCCCCTAATCAAAATTATTTGAAAGTCCTTCTTTCCCTAACTTGCTTACTTATGGAAACTTGCACTTCAACGGAAGCTTTAGAATTACTTATTTCTTTTCAAAGAACCCAGCAGTCTCCCACTTCTCCATCTCTTTCTCTTCAGACCATACGATATTTCCATAGCAAAGACTCATAGGAAGTTTTGAAGAGGGAGAGGAGAAAAAGCTCCCATAAGTGCTCAGACACACACCTCTTTTCACAATACCTTCAACCAGCTGTACAGAATACACATACAGCATGCATTTTTCTTCCTACATAGCTTAGGCCTAACAGCATTCCTTTCCAGTTATTCATCCTGGATGTCAGTCTAAGTCAGGACACCTCCTGTCTTGGTATTTGTCTGATATTCACATTAGGCAATGCTTACAGCACTTCAAACACCAGGGCAATTTCAAAAGCTTATGAACTAGGAAATAGGTTGCATAGCCAGGCCTTCCCTATTCTGAACTTCCATGAACTGTTATTAATTAATTGAAACAGCTTTCTTTAAACACAATATTAACRTACAGCTTTCAAGAGTTTTGATGGCTGGATAATTTGCAGCAACATTAGTATGAGTTCAACAGCAGTACATGGTAGCAGCCGAGGTTGTAAGAACCTGGCAGTGTGAGCACTAAGCTGTTCCAAAGGAACACAGACCAAGTTTTACCTTCTGCAAATCAAGGAGGAAGGCAAAAAATTACTATCTGCAAGGTTTTTAGCCTCTCCTAGGGATCCTTACTTAAAACAGTACCAAACTACCTTCTGCTTGAGGTGGGATTACACCAGACGATGCTTTTGTATCAAGGGGAGAGCTAGAATCTTCTCCCGTCAGTTCTTTCCTTCCCCCACAAAACTTSTTCCTTTATGACTTGCCAAATAGCGCAGCATGAACAACGTCAGTTAGGAAATACAGCTGGTGTAAAGCTGTCCTGCAGGCAGAGGTAACCTCGGGGCCCAGGGCAGTGTTGGCAGGACAACGTCTCCATTGGATGCCGAGTGCAGGATCTGCGTAAATCCACTTTAGTGAATTGTATTTGAAACTAATGRGGGAACATATGCACCTTTCAGAGATAAATGTGATAGGAACCTCAACATGGCCAGCAAGACRCCTTACCTCTCCCTCCTTGGTCCAGTATTCACCTGCTGAAAGAGCAGGAAGGTTGCCAGCCAAGGTTCAGAGCYCTTTTAGGTTCTCTGCCTTACCTAGGAAGCTACACAGCCTTGCCCTCTCCCCCCCAGCCTCCTCCTGTTCCCAGACACTGAGCCGAGAACCTAACTCCCCATTAGCATACAGAAATCTCATCTAGATAATCATGTGGTCAAATTGGCTTTTACCATGTCCTAAAGAAACTACTTGGCTCAGCAGCACTTCCTGACGAAGAGCAGCGTAGAAAAGCAGCAGCAAACCAGATCTGTGCAGTGGGAATTGCCATCTCCAATTCACATTCAGCTCCAGGAAATGGGGAATAAATCCCACTTGYAACACATCAGCCAGAGATGGGCTGCACTGGAGACCCTCTTTTAACAGCTTTAGTTCTGAGGTGTCTGATAAGGGATGGAAACACGTCATAAGCACATAGCCCCAACGTGCTGATCCAGTATAAGCTCCCTGAGCCAGTTCAAATGCATTCCAAATGGATTGGCACATTAACTTTGCCCTGGCAGGCTCTGTGCCAGATCAGGTAACCTCTGTCTTCCGTCTAACTTGATCTGATTGCAGAGAAGAGAGGTTATGCCAGAGCAGGCGCCATCTGTTATCCCATAGCTGGCACAGAAACCACAAAGCCAGCACGAGCTCAGTACTGCCTGTCCTAGCTAATCTGACAAATACGATCACAGTATCATGCTTGAGCTAGACAAATTTGTACTGCCAGGTGATCTGAGGGCACAGACACATCATTAATGATCACTAACCCACAGCCTGAAACACTGGGAACATGGCCTAGCACGCGAAGCTATTGCCATGAGTTTTGTTAATCCCAGGAGTATTCAGCAACGAGCAGAGTGGAAAGCTCTGCCCCAGAACAAGGGGGCTAAGAGCTTCGTTAGATTTAAGAGGTAGGACAACATAAGAAGGTAGATCAGTGTGCCCTGAACAGAACGCCTCTAGTAGACTTTCCTCCCTTCCAGGCCGGCAAAGGGAGAATTGCCAGAAGTGGCCCTAAAGAGACTTTCCCTTCCTTGCTCTCCACCAGACACRCAACACTGTTGTGTGCCAGTAGGTACTAGCTGCTGCCACAATTCAGATCCTGSATCACAGCAGACAGGCTTTTGCAAGAAAGCAATTGCAATGTCCTTACCACTGTGGCTGTTTGAGCAGGCTGGCATAGATAAAATGTGGGCTTCTGAACTGACACCCATATCACTGAGGCTTTGTTTGTTTGTCTAAGGTCAACTCAATTAGAGTGAATAGAATACTCTTAAAAAAAAAAAAAAAAAAAMCCTGCAGCTAGTCACACCAGCATTTCCAAAGGCACAAGAGCACTTTGCAAGCAGATTGGTTTATTTGTTCCGTGTAATTTACTTTAAAATGTGTCCCTGGATTCCCCATCAATTGCATGTGAGATACAGCAAAGGTGACCTGAGAAGCTTTAAAACACATGCTCTGCAGAAAGACAGAAGGAAGCCACCACCAGCCAGTGGGATGTTCTGCAAGGGAGGTGTGTGGATTTGGCTTTTGTGGTTGGGGGGGGGGGGGGGRGRAGAGTGCTTTTCCCCAGTAATGTCACTTAGGCTGTCAAAGTCACACTTCTGGCAAGGACAGTACTAAATACCTGCACGCATCCTTGACTGAGCTTCAAAAGAAAGAATTTATCAAGTGGAAGAAGAGTAATCTGCAGCTAGTGATCAGCAGAAGCAACGAACATTTTAAAGCTGCAACTCTCCTCACTTATCCCCAGCCGAGTTCTTTGCTCTAGACTGCTCGAGATAATAAGCAGATCAAGTACGTGGGTAGCATTTGCAGTGAAATTAAATACCCAGCTGAAGGGCTCCAATGCAGTGTCACACATCTTCCTTCTCCCCCATAGCCCTCCAGCCAGATGTACTCCAACATCCCTTGCACAGCAGCTCCTGAGCAACACAAACCACTTCGCCACCAGACCCAAACCATGGCATGCTTCTGCCACCTGCAGAACAAGCCTGTCCAATGCCCCGGTTCAGCCTTTGCTCAGGGTGGCAACAGCCTTGACCACCCACAGGTGAAGAACAGTCTTTCATACCACCACCCCCCACAGCAACATTTAAAAGTTCAACACTAAAAAATTAAAAGGTGAAAGTTCTTTTGTTCTGCGCTGCAGACAGAAGAGCCTTTTACAGTCATTCTGTGGCACTTCTGAAGCTGCAGCCTTCCTGGAAAGGGTCACAGAATCACAGAATGGTTGAGGTTGGAAGGGACCTCTGGAGATCATCTAGTCCAACCCCCTGCTCAAGTAGGGTCACCTAGAGCATGTTAGACAGGGTTGCATCCAGACAGGCCTTGAATATCTCCAGAGAAGGAGACTCTGCATCCTCTCTGGGCAACCTGTGCCAGGGCTCTGTCACTCYCACAGTGAAGAARTTCCTCCTCRTATTCAGGCAGAACTTCCTGTGTTTCAGTTTTTGCCTGTTGCCTCTTGTCCTGTTGCTGGGCACCACTGAAAAGAGTCCGGCCCCATCCCCTTGACAACCTCCCTTAAGGTATTTGTAGACRTTGATAAGATCTCCCCTCCCAGTCTTCTCCAGGCTAAACAGGCTCAGCTCTCTCAGCCCTTCCTCAAAGGAGAGATGTTCCAGTCCTCTGACCATCTGTGCAGCCCTACACTGAACTCTCTCCAGTAGTTCCATCTCTCTCTTCAGCAAGTACTCGTGTACATCCTTTCAGCAGTCCCCTCTGAAGAAAAACACATTATTCTGGACCAATTCTCACTTCATATTTGAAATACGTGGATTATTTTAAGAGGCAAGAAGTATACGCACTTCCATTTCTTACTAGAAGAAATGGAAGATTTCATTATTTCTTCATGTTACTCCGGGTGGTTTTCTCTAAGATTCAGTTGAGAACTTCCAGGCTTTTCCACTTCCCSACACTAGTAGCAATGCTTCCTTTCCCCATCATACAAGCCACCAACACTGTGTCCAAGAGATGCAAGGTGCCCAATCCCTGAACGTACTCCACAGGTCTCCTGATACCCCTGACCCAGGCACTGCCTACAGCACCCTGCATCTGCATGTGTTCACCTCAGCACAGAAACAGGGAAAGGCAGGCCTGCAGTTGTTTAGTTTACTCTTGAACTAAAATTCAAGCTTTTCAAAGTGTGATACAACTCACACGAGCCCACCTACATTCAGCCCTGTTCTTGCTGTAGCTTTCAAGCCTGGAGAACAACACTCTCCAATTTCAAGCCATCCACTGCTAACCTTATTATCATTTTTGTCATTTCTAGTATATTCCTGTAATAGTTCACCAGCTAGAACTTTTCCAGTTTCACAATTTTAAGTCAGGACCCTAGTATTTAATAGGTATTTCTCAATCTGCTTGTTTTAAAAACCTGTCCCTGCTTGCAGCTAGTACTCTATTTCTTATAATTCCTTGGCCTCCTAAACACAAAAAGTAGCTTTTATTGCTTCCCTGAAGCTGKAGCTATTTTCATATTCTTGAAGGGTTTCTAACTCTGGTACCCCACAACTGGCATGTTCTCCTGTAGTTTCTCTTCCCATTTTTTCCCTAGGAATTCCCCTCTGATTGACAGAAGGATCATTTCTTTCACCTCTCTTTTTCTTGCTTCCCTCAAAATAATTGTTCATCACTTGTAGAGGAATTTGCAAATTGGAATATATCTGAATTGTCTGAAAAATCAGCTTTTTCATAACAGTGATTTTCATATAAGAAGTTTTTATCAAAGGCACAAGTTGCTTAAAAACAAAGAATTGTTTAAGTCTGTCACAACTAGGTCCCACTACAGCTTTACTTGATCGATGCTCACCATTTGTAAGCTTGAACGATGCTCACCATTTGTAAGCTTGAGTGTGGGTACACAGTGCAGCGTCTTACAGTATTTAAATTCCAGCAAATAGTAAGGCAAGACAAGACCCCAGCTAGAAATGTCATTACACCTAAAATACTCTCATGCTACACTTGGCCCTCGACACACTAGGAGCCATTAAGAAGATGTTGCCTTACTTTGAAATACTGCCTTTAGACTATAACATTCCAACTTGATACTCTGCAGATAATTTTAAGTCATCTCCACTATATTCCAGAAGCACGTAAGAAAACCAAATATTTAATGAAGTGTAAGAATAATTATTATGAAATAAAATTAGCTGCTCACAATGTGGCAAAAACACTTCTCATGTCTTATCTTCCTTTAAGATGTACGCCTTTCCTATTATCTAATATACTCTGTAAATGTAAAAATAAATATTCTTCACAGTGGAGTGCTGGCTTGAAGGCCTGTAAGTCCAACAATAAAAAAGCTTCACAGTTTAATGGCCCTTAAATACTCAACATTTTTTCACTTAATGTAAAATCCATCTGACCTAATAGCTGTGACTAAATTATATGCATGCTTTTTCTATTAAAAGTTAATTTTCTGAGTTGGCAGAGCAACACAAGCATTAGATTAAGCCCCAATCTCTATAAACTTTCCAGAATTCAGAGATATTTCCAAGTCAGCTCCCCCCCTCCAAAAAAAGTCACATATCCATTTTAAAAAGGTCTTTTATCTAACAGCAACATTGTGCCAACAATCAATGATAAGCTGCATTACCTTACTTACGTTGCATTACTATGCCATGGAACAAATCTCAAAGCATACATCTCCTGTGAAGCATCCCTCATGCCTTTTAGATACACTTCATTTACATCTGACTTTTTGTAACCTCCCATTTCTTATCCTTTCATTTATCATCAWCGTTTGTCCATGAATGCATAAATATGGAAAGCCTCCTTCACTACACAGGTGAAGCCTCCTTCACTACACCTCATGCCTGATTACACTGAACACATGGATTATCACTGTCTTGGGAGCCTCCCTGAGGAACAGACAGCCCAGATTTTACCTTCACCTTYATAAGTCAGTCAAGCCAAAAACCTCAGATACAGCACTGCCAAGAGATTCGCTCAGTTTCAGCTTACAGATTTCCCCATTGGTAAAATATTTACGCAGCCCACACCTATTAAAACTCAAAACATAAGCTTATATTTTCTTGTTTGTTGTGATTTTATAGCACCACAAATAACAAGGTAACAAAATCTGAGTATGTATAACAAAACACTGAATTACAGAGAATCACAAGGGAATCCAGATTTAGCCTCTCAATTTCTAAATATTTTAATCTTGCATTCATTTCCAAATTACGTCTCTTCCCCCCAACAACTACTGAAACCAAGTAAAATCCTACTATTAAGAATTGTTATGCATGCGGTAAACTAACTGCAACTAAGAACTCCAAAATTGAGTGCTGATACCAAACTGGCAGAAAATCTGCAGAAGTACTCCTCCAGAAGGAAGCTACTTTCTGAAACGCAACTGATGTTACTATGGAAGACAAACAATTTTAATTTCTGCTCCATTGATTATTTGGAAGATGAAGAAATGAGGAAAAAAAATACACATACAAGCAGAAACACCACTATAACAAACACGGCTCAGTTTAACACAAAAAGGAACTTTGTTCAATAAAGACATGTTGAATTCCAAATGAAATGACTTTAGTGTGATGTTCTGGGGATGGAAAATGGGTAGAGCACTCAAACTCTCAGCACACATAACAGCCAGTTAGGCAGAGATCTATCAGATTCTGTATTCTGATGATGATCAACTGTCCTAAATAAATAGCAAAAAGCAACTTCTGGCTTTGTGCAGGTTACTCAAAAGCCTACCGGAACACTGTTGCAATAAAGACTATTTCAGACAAGTATCAACTTTCAGTTTAATTAACTGTTTAGCATAGTAACATATAATATTAGTGGAATATTAAGGAAAACTTTTAAATACACACTTCACCCCAGCTGCCAGTAGGTGTTCCAAAAAATTGTAATCATACTTTTAAAAAAAATACATGTGTATATATGCATACATACTGCAATGAATCAAGCCAGTAATCACATTCATGCTTCCAGTAACACGACATCAGGTTCAGGTTGCATAAATGGTCTTGACTTAAGTCATCGAACATGGTGAAGAACCTCAGACTCATGCTACTTTGATTCAGTGGCTGGAACAACAGTTACAACAATCAAGTCTTTACACAACAGCTCCGCAATAAGGAATTTGAAGTGTACAACCTAGGCGTCTCCAGACACCTGTTCTGACACGGGTCAAGGAGTGGGAGAGCAGTAAACATTTTCAGCTAGCAGCTTGCTCTTGAAGTTTCAAGCTGGTGTTTAGCACATTAATCTCTTTTTAAAGAGGATGACAGAAATAAAACACTAGCAGAAAATTACTTTGCCTACTAAAAAATAAAAGATACAAATGTCATTCAAAAAGTTTTTAAATAATCAGCCTCACTCTGCAGTAGAAATCATAACTAGAGATAAGACTTACATAATACAGCTGAGAACAAAGTTATCAGGAAGTCATCAAAAACCACTTCAAGATACCCTGCAAATTAACACATACTGCAAATTTGGCAGAACCTATCTACTGGCCTAGGAAATGTTTAGACACATCAGATCATGAAACAGTTCCATCCAAGTGGCAGTTACTTTTCAGAAAAACCTCATATGTCAGTACTTCCCTCCCTACCCCCTTCACCAAGGTCAAATTTGAGATTTCCAAGAACCCAAAAGAGTACTTTTGCATGCTGACTCAGAGCAGAAGGAATATGCAATTCTTATAAATCTTCCAAAGTTCCAAGGAAGAAACCACTATTCCACTCACTATTTAAATATGGTTAAAGTTGTTAAAAGTGCAACTTCACAACTTATAGCCTTTCTCATTTTGGCATCTCACAGATGTTTACAGGTAAGCCAAACAAAACAAAAAACAAAAAAAAAAACCACACTCACACAGTCACACCAAACAAACAGACTTGAGTGCTCAGAAATCATCCTGTAAAGATCATTTAGTTACTCCAAGAAGTCAGGTAGCAGGATAAGGTGTTATATGAATGCATTTTCATCTTTTCATCAAATATGAAAACTTCACTGGCTCACCTCAAATCCTGATGACTGACAAAACAGACAGAATACCCTGTTTGGTGTGGAAGTGGCCAGAGTAGATTTACTCTGAAAAGTCAGTTGATAGAAGCTTTAAGTTCTCTGTATCTGATTCTCAAGTAACACTAAAAAAATTTTTAAACCAACTTCAAACTCTGCAAGTAGACAGAACTACTAATCATAGCAGACATCTAAAAAGTAAACCTGTGTTACCTGGCATTCAAGAGCATTCAAGTGAGTTCAATACCCTTCACTACTCATACTATTTCGCCAAATATTTATACTTCTTTATCTTTTACAGAATTGACTACTACTACAAAAAAAAAAAAAAAACCACACTTTATTGGTAGGCAATATGGGAGAAGTTTAAAAAAATTACATAGAGCTCTCTCAATAAGGAAAAGTACAATATCAAAATATGCCATAGTTAGTGTATCAAAACAATCAGTTTCTCTCCAATAAGAGTTTCAAGTAACACAATCAGAAAAGAATTTGACTAAAAACTATTGTAGATTATATTGAGATGTCTTCTGTAATAATCCTCTAAGAAATAAAGGAAAGCAGCAGTAGATCTGTTATATTACAGATATATTTAGTAAATATATTAGGTATATTTATATAATAAAAACTGTCCTGCACGTTCATCATTATGTCTGCATCCTCTCATCTGTGGCAGTTTCATTTCTATTGTATGCCATGACACTGTCAGAGAGAGAGACCTAAGCCTACCTAGGTTCCTACTTACTAATTACGTACAAATAATTTTAAGTAAATTGTCTGAAAATAACAACCCTTTTGATAGCACTTACAGTGTTTATTCTATTAAAACAGCAACACACTTTAAGGAAAAGTTATTGACAAAGAAGCCTAATAATCCAAAATGTTGTATTTTCTTTCATAAAACTTACTTCAGGTACATTATCCTATGGAATTATTGCACCTTCACTTAAAAATGAAGCCCYATCTTGTTTAATAGGTAAATTCCAAGCAAATTAAAATCTGCATTTTATTAATCTTGCTATTTGCATCTTTCCCCATAAATAACTGGATTATAGTACATAACTTATATTTAAGAGGAAAATACCTTAAGCTTCTGTAAGTGTTTTAAAATCCAGTACCTGAATTATCTAATGTACAGCTTAATGAGATGCTCAGTCTACACCCATATTATGCTTAATGAAGAATGAAATTATACAAAAGGACTACTGTATTTAGACTGAAATGCTGTCCTACAAATCATGACAGTCTAGTCCTACTCTTAGAACCTACAGTAATCAACATTATCAAACAGTCATGAAAAATCTCCCAGGGGAGGTGGACATAAAAAATAAGTATTTTGACAGAAACCCTGATTTAAGTCTTGTAAAAAGCAAAGGCACTACATCTTAAGTTACTTAAATAAAGTCTGTAACTTGGCCAGCCAAGTTACAACATACATCTAAATACRTTCCCTCTTGCTTTGCAGCTGACTTAAGTTGATCAAGACATTACAACATGCTTAAGTGAYAAACAGGATAATCATTTAAAAGAAAATGTGGCTAAGAGAATTAAACAGCTAGAATACTTCAACCAAGCTCATTAGAATGTAGTTTATTTTCAACCATACCATGAGAGTTCAAGTTATAGGATAAACTAGAATTTCTGGGAATAGGCCTTGTCTTACAAAATGGTCAATCCGACATTGAAATAATTTATCTACTATGTCATCATTTTGACTTGTAAACCAATTGTTAAGTAGGTTCTATATCATTTATTAATCTACTGAAATAAGCGTCAGGTCAAATTTTGTAGTCCTATTCTACTGTTTTAAAGGAAGTATTTCAGTTCCATAAATCGTTTCATACTTGGAGTAACTTTTGGGGGGCTTCAACTGCAGTTATGTTAATATAAATCTCATGAAGGTTATCACTCCCATAATCACAGCACTCCTACAAGCTGCGGCAGCCCTCAAGAGAAATGGCACTAAGCATGTCAGCAAACAAGTCCCTGTCTCATTTGAATGATCTGTAGTAAAGCAGCTTGGACATCTTCATCCATGTGACCCTAGAGCAAAAAAATACTTCAGTTAAAAGAAAGGCCCATTAAGTATCACCTTTCACAGCTAACATCAGATTCTCCAGAACTGCCCAAAAGTATTAACTCATTTCTGTTTCTTCACCACACTCTAGGCAAATCTGAAATACTTCAGGACTCCTTTATTGTTTTCTCACGAAAGAAAGAAGGGTCCACCTCAACGGCACATGAGTTTCCTATTTGAAAACACTGTTTGGAAATAATTACTGTTCATATCCTCGACTCCATAGCTTGCTKCTGTAACAGCAGTCCCTGTTTTTTTGTGCTTAGGAATCTGAAATCAAGATTTCAAAATGAGTTACTCAGTTTTGTTCAGTGAGAGCAACTGGGTTAAGTCTGTATTAAATTTCCAACATTCACTTGGCTTCTATCAGCATTATTTGAGATGATGCAGAATTAACAACACACATCACCTGATACCATGACCCTCAAAATAAGTAGCTGCTATACATAGTTATAATGTATACGGACAGTAATAAGGAAATAGAATAATAAACACACACCATTCCTATAGTTTTACTTTTTTGATGAATCAGTTCATTCTAAAACTCTCAACTTGAAAACAGATACTTGATTCTAGGTTCAAGTCTATTTGAGACCTTCCAATAAAACAGAAACCAGYATCTTCAGAATCTCTGCATTCAGGCAGCGACAAATTAACATACCTGTACAGCACTAAGAAGATGTGTCCGATAAACTGAAATTACTTCTTGGTGCTGCCTTTTAGCATCCTATTAATTAAAAAAAAAAAAGATTAAAACAAAATTTTGAACTTAAATCCCCACATAATTCCAGCTTTTCATGTTTGGTTTTATATGCACATATTTTAGACTAGTAAAAACAGAATTKCAAGGTTACATTTTGCTCTACTCCCTCCATTAACCAGGAAAAGTCACCTCTTCCTCTTTTTTTATTGCTTACTGGCAGCAGACCAATTTCACTGAAAAMAAACTTATTTAGACTGTCTGATTCAGTGTCATTTCCAGCTATGATCAAAAACCTGCTTCATCAAAAGCATGTGGTATCTGTTTAAAATCGCCCAATCTAAGAATGCTTCACCTCAATAATATTTGCAAGATTGACCTTATTAAGGACATACCCCAGGTCTGTACAGATTTACAAACACATACCTTGGTTACATAACTTGCTTGCATACATAGCTTTAATTACGAGAAGCTTTACTGAAGTCACAATGGCCCCTAACACCCATGATTGAACACAAAACCACAACTCAGAATCACACAGAATCACAGAATGGGTAAGGTTGGAAAGGACCTCTGGAGATCATCTAGTCCAACTCCCTTGCTCAAGCACGGTCACCTAGAGCACATTAGACAGGGCTKCATCCAGGTGGACCTTGAATATCTCCAGAGAAGGAGACTCCGCATCCTCTCTGGGCAACCTGTGCCAGTGCTCTGTCACTCTCACAGTGAAGAAATTCCTCCTCATATTTAGGTGGAACTTCCTGTGTTTCAGGTTTTGCCGGTTGCCTCTAGTCCTTTCGCACGGGACAACTGAAGAGTTTAGCCCCATCCCCTTGACACCCTCCCTTCAGATACTGATAGACATAGATGAGACAAGACTCCTACCATGAAGTATTCCCTCTACTGAGACTACTTCATGATAAGCATTATACTGCACGGTATTTGCAGACAAGAGAATGCAGAATTAAATCCTTTAAGGACCACCTCTCTTCCTGTCAAGGTGAGAAGAGACATGGTTGGTGTTTTTGTAAGAAATGTTACTGTGGAACTTGCACACAGAAATGGTCTTTGCATTAACTGTCACAACACACCTAGTAAGCACAAATTCTCTCCAAATAAATTGTTTCTATGTCAACTTCATCTGGAAAATTTCCCAAACACTGCAACTCTTACATGCAGAAGTTACCTCCAATACACCGGATTAAAGCAGGGGCAGCACATTAGTACTCTGCTTGTCCTCAGAGTTCAGGCCCACAATCAATTCCACTGCTCTAATGACCACATAGATATTTCCCTCTTTAAGAAAGAATCATTGTAAGCAACATTACTGCATTTCAGAGTAAATTTCTTGCATAATTACTTACAGCTAGCTGTTGTTGCAGCATTTGCACTTGGTTCTGGAGCATTTCARCCTGCTGGTTCTGTCTTTTTGAGGGAATCCCACTAGTGTATGTGAGCTGAGACAAGCCATTAAGGGCTTGTTTTAATCGCTCTACATCATTAAGCAGTTCTGTTATCTTTAAAAGAACACAAACTTCAGTTAGAGATGTTTCACTTACTGAAAAGCAACAGTCTTGACATTTTTAAAGTSTAATGAAGATCGACAAACATTGAGGAATACTTGTCACTGCATACCAATCACGCTAGCTAAGAGCCTGTGCAAGAAAAACTTCATTTTCTTGACAAGCCATCATTGGTTTACACTCTGCTTCCTARCATTGAAATCCATATGGTTTGGACCTCAGTCTGCCAGTCACCCAAATGACTTGTGGTCTAAAGATACTCTAGGTCTAGTTTCCAAGGGGGACATTGAATGGTCAAAAAGCAAGCTAGAGAAATTAAACAAATCAACACAAATATAATTATCCAAARGAGAAATATGGTCAGTAAACATTTAACAGGAGTATAAAATATATATAAAATATAGAAGATTTAACATTATATTCTTGAACTAGAATTGAGTTAGCACTGTGTTCCTTAATCCTGTATTTTACTAAAAGAAACCATTCTTGTCACAGAATCACGGAATGGTGAATCTTAAAATGAACCAGACCTATTTAAGATAATTAATAAGCCCATTTAGGCATTTCAAAGCCACAATGGTCACAAATTCATGATTTTGCTTCATATTCCTGGTGTTAGGCTGGCAATGTCTTCTGCACAGAAACTGAGAAAGTAACATATCAACAGATGGAAATCGAGCTATAAACTGGAAACTTGCAAGTCACCCAACTGATGCAGTAATCATCTCACACACACAAAATGAGCTGATAAACTCACGTTGGAGTTCTAGAAGGTTGAGTTTACTTACAACATATACCTGACATAGATGAAGAATTAGGAAAGCTTAGTATAATGCTACCAAAAACAAGACTTCAGCTTTGCAGATTTGGCCCAGCCTTAGCTACCTAATGCTCAGTACAAAGTCATTCTTGAATATCTAGAGTAGCTATATTTGAAAATCTAGTTCCTTGGACCTAAACCGAGAACATTAGGAGCATTAACTGCCTGACATGTCCTACCTTGTTATCCTTGGCTTCCACCTGCTTTGCCGATTCCTGTATTCTTTTCTGCAGGTCAATAATTGTTGTTAATGATTTATCACACCTTTCTTTCTGGTCTTTAATTTCTTGCTCAATGCTGCAGCTTCGTAACTGAAGCAATTCCTTTTCATCTTTTARAGAAAGCTCATTCTTTTTAGCTTGCAAAGCCTCCTCACGTGCTTCCTCATACTTTTTATTCACACTGAACAAGTTTTCAGTTATGTTATTAATTTGGGCCTCCAGATTACTTTTCATGGATKTGTATTCTGATATGTCAATTACTTCTTTGCTCTCCAGCTCTGTTAGAGCTTGCTGAGTATGCTGAATCTCAGACTGCAGCTTCAAGATTTCCTCATTTTTAATGCCATTTTCCTTTTCCCTCTCTTTTAAGCTATTTTTGACTGCTATAATTTCTTGTTCTAGCGTTTCCTTCATTTGCATATACTCTGCCAAAGGTACCGAAGAACTTTTTAGATCTGACAATTCCCGTTGTAATTCTCCTACTTTTAGTGTCTCTTTGTCATAACATTCCTTCTTATTTCTGAGAGCTTCCTTTAGATCTTCTATAGTGTTACCAAGAGCCTTCTTCAAGGTTTCAAATTGTTCTACTGGAAGATACTGACTCTCCACATGAGCCTGCACAGTTAGGGCCCGCTTTGTACTCTCCTGCAGCTTGTCTTTCTCCTCTTTTTTGCCTGTGTACTTCTGCAGTAGTTCTCTCAATTGCTTATTCAACTCTTCCATTTTGTTTGTGAACRTTTTTTCCAATTCATGTGATTTCTCAGCAAGGATGTAGTTCTGTTGCAAGTCATTTTGGATGGACAAAACACCGTTTTTGAGCTTTTCGTTTTCCTCTTTACATTTCCTGCTTTCTTCCTCATTTTCTCTGCACCTTTGTGTTTGTTCTAGTAACTGCTCTTTTAATTCCTTCACTGTGGCTTCAAAGCTTTGTTCTTTCTCTTTAAAGGAGAGAACTGGAGCATATTTTGACTTAATGCATTCTTGAATTGTGTCAAGTTCCTGCTTTTGGGCTTCAATTTCTGCATGTAACTGCAAAATTTCTTGTTGACCCCTTTTATATCCAGTCATAATCTCAATGTTATTTTCTTGAAGTTCTTGTATGCTTTTATTTAAAGTATTCACTTCAGACTCATGATCTTTTAAACTTATATACTCAGTTTGTAGTTGATTCTGCAAGAGTTTAACCTTGTTTTTCAAAGCTGCATTTTCTTCATTTACCTTCATGAATTCTTGCTTTATCTCTTCAGTTTTTCCCTTCAGATCTGACAGCTCTGTATTAGTCTTTTCTAGGGTGTTATTCAAGACTGTTTTAACCTCTTCATGTGTTGTAACCAACACATACTGATCCCTGAGAGTTTCTCTTATTACTGTGTTTTCAGACACTAGTTTGCACATTTTTGCTTGCTCATCATCATATTTTTTATGAAGCTCAGCAAGCTGTTTTTGAAGCTCAATACCACCCGCTTTTAAAGCTTCTACTTCTTTTTTGTGCTGCTCTGGGGACAGGTACACAGCTTGGAAGTGGTTTAAGTTCTCACTTAAGCTATTGTTCTCTGCCAGCAACTTTTCAGTTTCTGCCTTGCTTTCATTGTACTTCTTTGTTATTTCAGAAAGCTTTTTAGTCAGATCACCAACGGTCAGTTCACTTGTTTTCTTTAATTCTTCATGAATTTTTAAAGGCACATTCTGGCTTTTAATTTCAGTTTTTAGTATTTGGATTTGCTGCTTAAGCATCTTGTTATCCATTTGAACTTTTTCAACTTCCTCCTGCAGAGTCCGATTCTTCTGTAATAATTCAGAAATTGTTTTCCCAAGTTCCTCATTTTTTTGCTCAAATCCACTCCTCATTTGTTCGTGTTCTTCTGGCTTTACATGATGAGCAAGTACAGCTTTCTGACTCTCAGATTCCCTCTTTAAAAGGCAAACCTCTGCCCACAGTTTTTCATGTTTCCCTTCCAACTCTACTAACCTCTTTGCTTTCTCATTCACTTCATTTGATAACAAACTCTTCATGTTTTCAAATTTCTCTGCAGTTACTGAGTGGGCTAACTTCTCTGCTGTTTCTTTGAGCTGCTCTTCTAACTCTACCACGCTTCTTTCCCCTTTATCTCGCTCCATCTCCAACTTAACAAGTTCCTTCTGCAACCTTTTATTCTCTTCTACCAGCTTTCCTTCATCTCTCTTAAATTCTGCCACTAACAATTCATTCTGCTTAATCTGGTTCCTTAGTTTACACACTTCAGCAGATGCTCCTTCGTACTTCGTTTTCATTTCTTTCAACTGATCCTTCAGCTCCTCTGTTAGCTTACTGCTTCCTGAAGCAGCTTCATTAGTCAGGTGATCTCTCAGGGCAAGAAAGTGGGTCTGCATTTGCTTAACTTTGCCTTCCGAGTCAAACATTCTCTTCTGCACATCTTTTAAAGCATCTTCCAGTTGTTTTATCTGTCCATCAGATTCCTCCTTGGTTCTTTCATACTCTGATGCCAAAGCTTTACATTCAGATACCTTGTGAGACAGTTCTCTCTGCAGTTTGTTTACTTCTTCTTTTGCTGCACCATAGCATATTCTCATATTCTCGAGTTCTCTCTTTAAAGTTTCCTTCTCTGAATTGGATGATTGATTAGGCAGRGATAGCTCCAGAGGTCTCAGCATAGACCTGGACTGAAGATAAATTGGCACAGAAACAGATACAGTTTTAGAAGTTTGCCAGTTCATCCACCATTATATAGGTGTGTGCGCGTGTGTATATATAAACACACACACACAAATTGCATTAAATTTGTATCAATATGAGCATCAACCTCACTTCTCAGAGATTTTAGGTTAAGTACATTAGTCTATTCTTGCCCATATTACAGAACATATTTCAGCTTTTAACAGATAAAGTTATTTTGATTATTGTCCTACATTATTGTTTCTCAATTATCAGATCCTACTGACATAAAATACAGGCATAGTACATTCATTTCATTTTGCCTTATTATTAATATTTAATCATTCATCTGCTTGAATTTATTAACAGATTCCATCCCCRCCAATTGTATAAAAATCTTTAAAGGAAGCAGAACTGACTAATTATATCACGATTAACAGGAYCTTCCCTCTGAAGAGAGATCATCAATTTACTGTCCAGTAAAGTATACCTCAAAACAGGTGTGTCCTATCCCTCCTTCCCTGCCCTGTGGTCTGGAAGACAGGCTACYTCATTACCAAGCATGAGTGTAATTACACAGTACAGACTTCCTTTAGTGATCGTATGTTCCTCCAACCAAAAAGCAGCAACTGCCTGACATGACCAACTCAAAGCCACTTAACACCTGCTTGAGACAGGATCCTTTCTTTACAACACATCAACTCTTTCCATGTTTCAATTAAAAAAAAAAAAAAAAAAAACTTATGTCTATTTAGACAATCTCATGTAAAATGTAGCAGAAAACCTGAGTTTCTGCATTTTCTGTGTTACCCTAAGAACTCAGACATTTAACAGAAAATTAAGAAAAGGTTTTCTCTCCCTGTCTTTAAAAAAAATCACAAAAGTTGCCAAATCAAAATTTATATTACAGTAAAAATTACTTGGCAAAAAAAAGAAAGTGTAAGATATGCTGATTTATTTCTGGCCAACAAACATCTCGAAGCACAACAGATAAGAGTCAAGTATCAGAAAAATTTGTTAGTTAGGACTAATCCCTGTCATACATGGCTCACTAAAAACATGCTGAACCTCATAAATAACCAAGTTGTGGCTTAAAAGTGTGGCTAGATACCAGCAAATAGTTTTCTGCCAATTTTGTTTTGACTGACAGGAAACTAAAGGTTTCTGAATCTTATCTGAATTTAAAGGGAAAAAAATATGGAGAAGAAAAACAATGTATTCTAAACTGTGACTTTTGGTCCAGCAGTCTGTCGATTCAGTTTTAAGAATGGTCATTATATACCATTCAGTAACATTTCACAGCATTTAAAGCTATGCCCCACAAGTGACTCTAGAGGGCACCAAGCTATAAAATAATATACTGAGGCAAGTATTTACAGATTTTCTATTCAAAAGCAATGTTTAGTGTGTAAGTAAATACAGCTTTCCCAAGCATATATGACATAAATATTTACCACCTAGAGAATTATGATATTTAGTTATTACCTGTGATTCCACAGCAAATACTTGACTTTGCTTAAGTAGTAATTCTTCCTTTCCTAGATTTTCACAAAGCAAAAAGGATTTAGTCTTTGTTTAAAAATAGCAAAACAATCACAAGAACTGTTTTTCCTTCCTACTCCTATCCTCAATGGAACTGCAGTAGGTAGCAGTTTGGTGTGGATATCAAGACTTGCCATCTATGCAATACTCCTTTAATGCAGTCATACAACAAAGCCTGTACAAACCTCCCCTGAAGGAGAAGATACCCCTAACATCACGGGCTAAACACAGTTCTGCAAAACAGTATGGAAGCCACCTTGATTTAGCTGCATGGCAGTACATGAATACACCAGGAAAACACTCCAAATAAGTGACCTGTTCTGATAGGCAGTAAATAAAGCATTATTTAGCCTGCCATGAGCCATTAAGTTACGTAAGTGTAAGACAGGCCTGTAAACAAGTTGGACACACAAAGCTTCAGTTTGTGGAAATGGAATCATTTCTGATACAAACAACAGCTGAGGTTTTGCATTTGAAGTGATGCCCAAATCCATCTATACTGAAATTTTCTCTATGACCATCATTCTCCAGCCTAACAGGAGGAATGAGCAGTCAGAATACAAGACATGAGGTAGAATGAGTGTTTAAGATATGAAGAATTGAAATGGAAGGATTCAGCTTGGATCTCATATCTCACTCAGATTGTTCTTCATGTCATTAGAGAACATACAACGTGGGTTTCACAGTATCAGTCACTCTTAAGTGAGACGATCAACAGTGCCCTTAGCACTCAACTACAAACACAACCAGGCCAGTTGACCACCTACTGAGGTCTGAGGTGTGAATACACAAGTTAAGTCTCACTATGGTTAAAATGACCAAAAGGAAAAGACAACAGAAAAGTTTAATCTGTGTATTCTAACACTGCATCATGCATAACAATTTATAGGAATTGAATAAACTTACTATTACCAAAATTACTTCCAGGCCCCACAAAGTCAAAAAAAAAAAAAAAAAAAAAAAAAAAAAAAAAAAAAAAAAAAAAAAAAAAAAAAAAAAAAAAAAAAAAAAAAAAAAAAAAAAAAAATGTAAAAGCAGTTTACTTCAAAACTTCATATTATAGTTAACTATGGATTAAAGAGGAGGGAAGGCTTTTATAATAAGAGAGTTATTTAAGACTTCCAGCAATTTAAACTAAAATTGCTTCAATATTTACTACAGTAGGTAGCAACCATATTACATTTCAAGTCAATTGACGTACTTCGTAATATTTGAGTTTAGCTTTCAGAGCTTCAATAGTTCTTAAGCTTTCTTCCTGCTGTTTTTCCTTGGTTGTTAGGATTTTCTTCAACTCATCTTTCTGAAAGAGAACAGAAGTGTCAGACAGCCAAAGCTAAAATAACAACAAGTTGCTTGATATCTTATAAATCTGGCTAAAACAAAACTAAATTTAGAATTTCTCAATTCTAAATTTCTTCTAAAAGGATGAACAGTCATGGGAATATGCACCAACCTCATATTTGCATTTACTGCTTTTGCATTACTGGAAGTCACTACTTAAAGAGATACTCCTATATAAAGTTTGCTTTAAAGGTACCACAGGGACTAGATATATCATTATTTGTAGTAACAAATGCTGTACAGCTGTATAAACTGAATATGTATCACTAGATAGTTCATTTAGCATTTACAGACAGCTTCTGCATAGTTTAAACACTAACTTAAGCAAAATAACCATTTTCCCTATTTCATAGTTTCACAGTTTTATTACACTTAAAGGTGGYATATCCTACCTCATTTTCAAGATCATCTGCAAACATTTGCTCCTGCAAAATAAATACACCCCCCCCCAGAAATCATTTTTCTGTGGTGTTTTTGAAGGGGCTTATATACAGTTCATTAGCTGATTAGTCTACCCCAGTTTAAAAAAAATACTTCCCCCCCTCCATTTACTATCTAACATCTGGAAAGGAAAAAACACACATAGAAGTTAAGGATGTTTGACAGAACAATGTGACTTGAAATACGTATTAAGAAATAGGAGTATGTTAATTATGCAAATCATATGTCACTAAGGAAGAAAAGTAGTTTTTCAGTAGAAACTTGTTGATTTTGGAAAATTTCAATATTAAAATTTTGTGTTTGCTTGTTTTAAAGCAATGTTCAAGATAAGCTCTGTCCTAGAAAGTCAGACTATGTGAAGATGTATTGATTTTATTTGTGCTCCATTTAGGGAAAGCTTCCATTTAGGGAATGCATCTTCTGCAGAAAAATGAAGTGCAGGGAAAAACGTGAACCTCCAGAAAGCAAGGAAAAAAAAAAAAAATCCTGTTTTGATTTTTCTCCTGAATTGTACTAGGCATCTTGAATGCTCCAAATACAGAGAACATTTCAGAAGAAGTTCCAAATTAGGGTGACAGATTCTGTACTGAAAATCCTTTTTCCTATTTTTGCCAGTTGAAGAGTTCTTTATAAATTTCTTATTATAGCAGTAGCTGGAAAAAATAAGCATCGAGCATCATACGTACTGACATRCATCATCTACATTTAATTGTGAAGATTAAATTCACTCTGAATTATAATATACCAAAACATACCACAATTACATTACAAAGTATAATTGTAAATGCTGTTACTCAGACTTGAGGATTAACAGAAGAAGTTGCAACAAGTTTCATCATATTTTAGCTATCACTATAAGACCAAATGTTATCTTCCTTTGCATCCTTTGTATCCTTATGACAGTAATACATAATAGAAATAATTTACAGGAAAGCAGCGAAGACCACACTCTACTTATACGAGCTTTCCTTTCCACTTTTCAAAGAGTCTTTAAAATCCACGTAATTTTACCTCATTCAGCTGCAGCTGTAGCCCATTTATTCTATCCAACAGCATCCTTTGCTCCTCTTGCACTTCTCTCATTCGATCTTTCAAGTCTTGATTTTCTAGTTCCAGTTCCTAGAAGAAAAAAAAATACATAAGGAAAACTAAAGAATCTGAACCAATAATTTTAAGTCATTAAAGACACCAAACCTTGATTAACAAATCCTATAATCACTTTGTAGCCTGACTTTAGGTCCATTTCCTTTTGAATGTTTACAAATAAGTTTAAGTTTCTTCAAGTTTTCCATCTCTACAAAGCCCATTCTTGGATAAATGTAAAATGTAAACTTGCTCTACTTTCATGCTAACAGCAGTTAAGAGGCTGCTCATCTGCCATCTGTCAACATGTAGAAATAACTGATGTTAAAACAGTGTCTGAAACCCAGCTGCTGCAGTCAAAGGTGCAACAAGAAAATGCCTCCTCACAAGCATGAAGTGAAACAACCTTTAAATGGACTAACTGCTCCAATAGCCACAAGTCTCACCCTAGTAACACATATTAAACTTAGTGTAAGAAAAATAACAGGTCTTTGCACCATCAGTCCAGTGCTTACAACCAAACAATAAAGCCCATTTAAATTTTGCCAGATTAGATCACTGCCTTAACTGTGACAAATATTTTAGCTCAAACCAGAAGTTGCATTCAGAGATCTTTATCCTTTTATTATAAAAAAAAATACTGCAAAACAGTCTAAATTTTTCAGTGGCTTGTTTCCTATAGTTTAAAAAGCTATCTACCTTCTTCAACTGTAATGACACAGTAACTAAATGAGATAATAACAGTTAACAATTATGATGCAAATCATTTTTAGTAAGACACTTAAATACACATCAGCAACATTCTCAGAAAAACGTTAAATGTCTTCCTGTTTTGTGATCTTATTTCTCCTTCCAGAAGCAGGAGCTGAGGTACTGCATGTGAACATCACAGACAAGGAGTTAAAAGATGCGAAGGGCTAAGACATAGAGAAGCGCAGCTATTTATTACACACACGGTTTATTTTCCCCAAAAATGGTCTACGGTTTATCTGTGGAATTATTGCACTGGATACTCAGGCAATTAAATTTTAATTAAACAACAATACACATGACCTTTCTTAATGGAATTGCTAATGGTTACTTACAAGCACATCTTGTCTTTCATATGTCTGGTTCATTATGCATATAGGAATACATATCATAGAAAATCTTCTGGTTTACCTGAGCATTATGCTCTTTCCGATACACTTTGACATCCGCCTCCTCCTGTGCATGCAGACGACTCCATTTTTGTGACACGTTAGTAATCTGTTATTGCAATATTAAAATATTAATGTAGGTCTGTCGTGTTCTGAAGATACCCCTTTCAGGGGACAGCAGGCTGATCCACCTTTGATTTTTAGCTTCCACTGGGTGGCAATACTACTAAACATTCACAATTTTGCTAAACCTGTTTCTCTTTATTAGTTAGCTCTCATACAGACAGAAAACAGGATGCTTGTCAAATCTCAGACATGCATATCAAAGTGTTTTTAAACAGAAATACACCTACCATCTGATTATAGAAGGAACCTTCTCAGCTACATATGAAGTTAAGAATTCAAAAATACTGAGTCAGCTTTGCACCACAAAATAATCTTAACCAGTCTCTCAACAATACCAACTGTATGCTTGCTTTCAGTGGTCAGGGTAAGCAGCTTACTGCCTACCTCTTCCAGGCTTGGTATAAGGGTAATGCCACAGCTCTATAAGAGTCCCTCCAAAGCCTCCCTGAAAGGTTTAACAGACCCAAGAATCATGCCTCAGAATTCAGGAGCTGTATTTCAATATACAGATGTGGAAAGAAGCCACTCTTTAAGCTACAGAAACACAGATTTTGTTTGACATGCAGTACAAACATGTAGCAAAAAATAAAGTAACAGGCCTGCTGGGCAGCATCAGGCAGGGTTATGAATCTTAACATTTTGAAGCCTCAAAGTACTTCGTAATTATGACACTGTCCTCTACCAAATGAGGCACTAAATGGAAGAAAATGTATGCATGCATGAGTAGCTTCAGCATGGCAACTTTACTCATGAATTACATTTACAGGCCAACTATCAAGACTATTTACTTAGCAGCAAAGACAAAAGTTGTAGTAAAATTTACACCATAACTTCTAAAATCTTTTCTTGTGTGATATATAACGAACACTGCATTTAAGAAAAGCTTAGAAAATGTTACTAGGACAGTTCAAGACTACACAATTTCACTCCACACCCACTTTTAAAACATGAGGTGTCCCAAGCTACTTCGCAGAACAACAAGCTTTTGAAGAGGCAGTAAGGACATGCAAAAGCCAGCTCCTCATTCAGCAACAGCTGATGTCCAGCTATAGACAATGGAGAAATTACTGAAGATAAACACTGGCCAGAATGTTGGGCTCAAATACCCCATCCATTCTGTGCCTTGCTTCTCCTCACCTCATCCCCACAAATAAGAGGAACATAGAAAGGAATAACACTTCAGAGTGAAAGTTAATTAATGCTACGTGCCCTCTCATATCTTCTTCAAAAGATAAGGTTAGAAATACATAGTATAAAAAGCCTCACCTTTTGTTCAGGTTGCCCTTTCTTCATAACATCTCTTGCTGAAAAAGGAATCACAAAAATTGGGAATTTAAAGTGCATTTCATTCAGATTTATGCAATGCATACTCAGCTATTTAAGTAAAATTTTTATCTTGAGAAGATATTTCAAGAAACAGGTATTTGCTGGGTTTGATCAACTGAAAAACAACATTTACAAGTCCAAGGTGAAAATCCCATGTACTACAACTCCAGATTCAGAAAGATTAAAGCTCTGTACCTCATGACAGGCAGCTTTTTGTTTAAAGAATTACAGTTGCCCTCCAAAGAGCAGGTTTCTGAAGAATTAACAGTGAGAAGATACACAATTCAAAAGAAAGAATAATAGCAACCGGTTACAGCAGCATTCTTCATACCTTTGCTGGAATCCTCAACGGCAGCTTTTATTAAAGCCAAAATGTCAATATTGTCACCAATTCTGGCATAGTAAGCACAGTCATGACCAAGGCCATCAGCCAAACTAACATCCGCATCATTTTTGAGCAAAACTTCTACTGCATCCCTGCAGCCATATTCACAGCCTAACATTAAGGCAGTCCTAGGAACAGGAAGAAAGATTGCATTCAGAGACTCTCAGATCTCACATTTGCAATGGAACAATCAGTTATAGGAATAATCCTTCATACACACCTTATGTCTAATCATAGGAACTTCAGTTAAAAAAAGTTCCTCTATCAAGAGAGGAAAGAAAGTTTTAAGTCATGTAGTCAGCTTTAAATATTTTTATAAAAAGAAATGAGCAGAAAAGCCCAATCCAAAAACATCTTTGCCTTTGAGAGCTACCCTGTATCTTGAGAACTCTCATGATTTTTGGCTCACTATTTAAACAGTAACGATGAGCCCAAGGTGAAAGAAAGTTCAGACAAAGTCTGAGCAAGTGTTTGGAAGCTCTGGCAATCCCTTCCAAAGGAATACCTGCCAGTTCCAGCAAATGCCATGCAAGCGCCTACACCCTGACCAAGAGCAGCCTCATGCCCACTGATGCAGTCATCCTCTAAGAAATAACTGGGAAAAGAAAGAGTTATGCATAGAGCCACATGTACAGATAAGGGACCTAAGTGCTCTGAAATGTTTCCTTAGGAACCCCAATTGGACTTGAACATTTCTTGACAGACTACCACTTTTGGAATGAATACACAAAATGGATCATGACAAGTGCAAGGTGCAGCTGAAATAAGAAAAGAGGAGAGGTGAACCTTTAGCACAAGCAGCTTCTGTTTCTCTGCAGCCAGCGACACATAGTACTTTCACAGAAGTCAATACATATTTTAGAAGCAAGAAGAAGCAACTAAAAAAGCCAAGTTTATTTGCATTATTGAATTGTATATCCACGTCTGGATTAGGTCCCAGTTTAAGATTCTTATTGAAAACCAAGGACAGTTGTCTACTTTGAAAACATCAGCAGACATTCTGACAACACTCTGCAGGCATTACCTGTTTTGTTTGTCTCTGGCATTAACCTCTGCTCCCCTGTCTATTAGAAGCTGACAAATTGTAGGACGACACATCTGAGTGGCCAGCACTAATGGTGTCCTCCCATCCTGAAGACAGAAAAGGGGGAAAGAAATAAGAAAGGGGAGAGAAAGGAAAGAAAGCACAAGAACTCTAATGGGGTTTATATGGGAGAGAGATTTAAGCAGCAACTTACTCCATCCTTTGCATTCACAGAGGCCCCATGATCACAGAGAAGCTGTATACTGGAGGAACAGTCTGACATAGCTTTGAAGAAAAGAAAAAAGCAAATTATATTGCTGAACAGAGCCTTCATGAAACCCCAAATGCCTCCTTGGGTACACTTATTTCACAATTTATTACACAAGTAAAATAAAGCATGACAAGGTTCTATGGCTCTCAAGAGCACATGAAAAATAATTAGTTATCACTGTTCAGGACTTTAAGACATTGCATGGCATGACATGCGGATTCAGACAGACTCCACTATACTTGCTAACAAACTCTAAGTCTTTTCCTAAGACAGTTAATGCAGTAAATAGGTTTGCTACTGGATTTCATTCCACAGCTACGAGAAAATTAAAGCCTTTTACCTGCGTCATGGAGAGCAGTTCTTCCTTGAAGATCCACATTTTCAGTTGGACAATTATACTGTTAGAGTAAGTAATTCAGCTTTAGTTAGGATTTAAATTGCATTTATAAAACACCACATGAGGTTTTAAAGTCATTTAATAAAAAAATGTGCTTTTATAGTTATCAAGTATGCTGACACACATGAAAAGGACTAGGGGTGCACTCTAGTGCACTCTAATATTTCTAAAACCTTTTTGATCAGTGTGTTTGAAGTAAATTAAGACTACAAAAAATTTTGCAGTGACACACAATTTCCACTAAGACTTTCAAGCATTTGTGCACTACAGCTAGGATTCTCTGGTATTAGTTTTTACTCCTCTGGTACCAATATCACTACCAGTTCTGGTGTTCTACAGAAAACGCACTGTTTGCATCAGCACAGACACGTGCATTAACAGAACAGACCCTTTAAAAGCATCCTTGAGCTTGGCAAAAGTTCAAATGGGCACAAAGTGACCAGGAATAAACGTTAATCTGACATTACAAGCCTTTCACGAATTCCTGGGGTTCTACAACTGCAACATTCAACTAGTTACTCCTCACCCCCAATATACAATAAAATATTGTTTCATTAATTAAAGATTATGGATATAATTGCCTGTCTGTGGAAGAAAACACTACTCTGCAGCAGACTTTTCAGTCCTATTACTCCTAAATACCCATATATTTAG
The DNA here is from genome assembly GCF_003343005.1 of Rhea americana. Taxonomy (NCBI): domain Eukaryota; kingdom Metazoa; phylum Chordata; class Aves; order Rheiformes; family Rheidae; genus Rhea; species Rhea americana. Next base: position 721,646 of record NW_028185905.1, read on the forward strand.
AAAAGGAACATTAATCTTTAAAAGACCCAACTTCATTTCCTTTTACCACGTTTAAACTAAAACTTAACTGTCTATGTGAAAAGACAAAGAAACATTTTTCTTCATTTTAGCTCCTTCAGCCACAACTTATTTTATGTGAAAAGGAATTTCCCCATGACTGCCTCACTTTTTTTTTTTTAAGAAAGCAACTGCTTAAAGAAAGTAGAATACTTTAACATAAAATAAATATATTTAAGGACTCCTTTCTCTTCTTTGTAAGAAGTAAAAGAGAGCGTCAAGTTACATTTTTCAGTACCTGCAATAGCTTCTGCAAACATAAAGCATGTCCATATTTTGCAGCTAGGTGCAACGCATTTCGACCTGTAAGGAAAACAGTATCAAATTCAAGACTTTTGTATATGCATTTGAAATACCATACACAAATTCAACATGCCTACATTGTTTCTCAAAAAGTCTATTACTAATCAAGTAACACTAACTCATAAGAAATGAATTTGTCTTTCACTGAAGGCTTTATGAAGAGTTTATTTCATCTGAACCTAAACTCTGCCTCCTCCATAATTCCATATGCCTCATTACTGATTATCATGTGCTACATGTAAGGAAACATTGAGTCATGTAATTGCCTTTAGAGTGCTAGACTGATTTCAGGACAAGAGGCAGTTTATGTCAACACCTACATATTTTACATAACGATCTCCGTTCTTGCAATTCAGCCGGTACTATAACTAAACCATCTATCTCATACAGACTTCATTCCCTTTATTAAACAATCATCATAATTTAGAAAAACGGCAGCTGAGGATTCAAATTCAAGTATAGTGAAATTAATCTCAAAATACTACAAACAACTCCACATATGAGTTACCAAAAAAAAAGTCTGGCAAGTAAAAAGACTAGGCTATTTCTGAAATGATCATAGAAATAAAAGAATATCACCATGTTAAATAATGAGGTAGCACATACTCTTCAGCAAAATTAGCACCCAGTTCAACTCACTTTTTTGTAACACTTTCACACAAAATTCGATCTCATACAGGTAAAGCAAAAGGTAGCACAGWTATACATGAAAGTTTTGAGGGCTCAGTACAAGTGCACAAACACTTACCATTTAAATCAAACTCTTATTGTGTACAGTACAAGTATCCATGAAATGCACTTGGTATTTAAGGGAACAAAAATTCATTTAAAACAGTTCTTACCCTGTTATCCTTAACCAGAGAAACAGATCTCACCAGTGAGACTGGAGTAGACTGAACAGTTACAGCAGCACAGAGCCAAAATTAACAAGTGCTGCTGGACCCAAAGAAATTCATGAACCCATATGACAGAACACGACCAGTTTCCTCTAAGTTGAGCCACAAGTCACACAGGTAAGAATCAGTTTTATAGCATACACAGGAAACTCTACAGAAGTGAAGAATCTATCCTACACATTAGTTTTGTGGTAGGATTTAAGCCAAAGCCACGCTGAGAACTTTTGAAAGTTCACTTTGAACTTCAAGGAAACATACCTGCAGCATCGGTGGCTGTGATATCAACTCCATGAATAAGAATAGTATTCAAGCAATCCAGATTTCCCTTTGATGCTACAACATGGAATCTAAAAATAGGAAATAGTTTGCTTAACTCTTTTATTCACAAAACAAAAGGTAAAAACATCAAGCAGGAAAGTCAAAGTAAAACACTGTATACTGAAAACACTATACAGTACAAATTCAGCTTTATACAGCATCCAAATATAGTGAAGAGTTCTACAGATTTTACTTTAAGGAACAAGAGGACTGTCCAAAGTAGTAGTCATCTGCCTTGAATCAGTGAATCAAGCAGAATTTCCATTTCTAGTACACTTCCCATTTTTTTTCACATTCAAATTTAGCAAAGAAAACATTTAAATACTAGAAGTGAAGATTCTTTATCAGAATTTGACATTGTGGCTATCTGGAATTTTGATGGTCTTTTTTTGCAAGCAAACCTTCCAGAAATTGAATGAGGAGGAAGGGTCAATATGAACATTTTCAGAATCTCTATATAGTATAGATGACTATCCAACACCTAGAGCAAGAAAGGGAAGAAAAAAAATGAGTTTTTCATGTCCCTTTCATTAAGCCTACTAATTCCATCTTTATTTTCTGTTCCAGTCATCCTACTGATGGACAGCAACACTTTTAATCAGTAAATTCATCTAAGGACTAGATACAGTCAGAGGCAGACATTAACACAAGCTTGATGAAGATGCTCAGTGCAAAGTAAAGCTACCATAACGGTTCATTGTCAGCAGTATCCGTCAGTACTCGGAGTCAGGATGTGTTAAACAATCGTTCGTAAGTGGTCAAGAAGCAGAAATGTAACGTGACTGCAAGTTTTAGAACATCTACATCTCATGACCAACTAGCTCTAGATTTACAAAAGTCAAGAGTAGATCTTTAATGCTTAAAAAAAAAAAGTAAATAAGCTAGGAAATCAATTTGCAAGATGCATACACCTTCCTATATGCATCAATTCAAAATACCTCCYACAATGTAAGACTGCACAGCGGAAGAGGTTAAAAGGCAGGCAGGGTACAAGTCAACAGCTCTAGTTCATTTCACTAACAAATAAACAGAATCTCTAACGCAACAGTTTCTGGAACCAAAAGTTTAGGAAGTTAAAAATTAGCTTTCCTCATAATTCACATTACACCTGATACATCTAATAACACTCCATTCAAAACCTATTTACACTTCAAATTACGGCTGAGATAATCTAGCTAGATTTGTCTGTAATCTTGAGGATGTTAATTTTAAACAAAGACCAGCTCAATCAATACTTAAAAAACACTGCCTACAGTCCTTTCTTAAAAAAATAAATTTAGTTTGACTGTTCTAAAAACCACAAACTACAAATTGACAAAACTTAAATTTCAGAAAGCTTTAAATAATTGAACAAAATGGCAACTCTCAAACTCTTCTGCCTCTTAATTAGGACAGCCATCACTGATTTACATTAATAAAATCACCTATGCATAGAAAAAGATGGGGAATGTAGCCACAGATCTCTACCAAACCTGGCTAAATCACTTGTTTATAGTGAGTCTTTGCTGCTAAACCTATCTACATCCATATAAGCCATTAGTTCAAATTTCTGTTCAAATAGGTTTTCTCCCTTCTCTGCTTCTTTCAGTACACTCTGAAGTGTACTGATGTGCTTTTCCATGCGCAATTGTTGATTAAAAGCTTCCATAATATCGGTTTAGATGAGGCTACAATACACCACAGTATTAAAAAGATTTAAACAAAAGCAGTTTTTCAAGCAACAAGATTTAGGACTTGAACAACTTCCACTAGCTTCCCCAACATCCATTACTGGATTCCAAGAGTTACTTACGCAGATCTCCCTTCCACATCCAGTTTAGTAGGGCTGACTCCTTTTTTGGCAAGGATTGATGAAACCTTTTCCACATCGCCCCTTTCTGCTGCTTTCATCAACCTGTCGTCATACTTGTTCCAGTCTGAACTCGGCTGTATAAGACATAATTAGAAAAATTAGAAAGCTTATGGTGCAGTATTAAGCTACTAAAGCAGATTCAATAAAAGGCCAAATGATATGCTACTTCTGAGGAAAAAAAAAATCTTAGTTTACAAATAAATTGTAGCTTTCAAGACATCTTGAGTTATTTACACACAACACTATAGCATTTCAATCAGGCTAAAGCCACTCAGTTCCTAAAGCAAATCTTTGGGGTATAAAACTGCTTTGTTCTTCTTGCTCTGCCTTGTTCTGTCCAAAACTTAAGCAAGTCTAAAGCTGCACACAAGTGATGATTTCCTTGTGGCTTTAAAGCAAACTCAAATTAAGCCTTCAGACATTTTCTCATATTAAGTTGTCCTTAGTGATCCCCTTCTGACCCCATAACGCAATCACAAGCTATTTATCTGCCATGAGAGGCCTCTAGAAGAGCTACCTTTCCACTGGATCTTTGCCCTCTAATCTCCCATTATGGATTCTTCTATCCTGAACAAAAAAAATAAGTCTCCCCCCCAACAGTGGCTGCATGGCAAAGGAAAGAACTGCTACGCAGGGCTGTGATAAACCAAGGACTTTATAATGACAGAGGAGATAGCATATGTATTTGCACGCATACACCTCCAGAGCAGGGCAACTTCTAGTATCTCAAAAACATGACAGTAATGTGTTTAGAAAAGATTTCACAAGGTCACGTAAGCAGTGAGCCCCATACACATCCTGTCTAACGTGCTCTAGGCGGCCCTGCTTGAGCAGGGAGGTTGGACTAGACGATCTTCAGAGATCCCTTCCCACCTTACCCATTATGTTATACAAGACCGCCAATACTCATGCAGTTATTGAGCTATTTGTCCAACTTAAAAGATCTACTGATKGAGAGGCCAAGTTGTCCAAGGAGAATTCTACTCAGTGCTTCATTTTGAGACTCTTTTCCTAGTATCTAAACTTGTTATTGCTTCTTAACATATCCACTGCGCACGTTAGGAACTTATTTCCTTTCTCTTTGCAGAGCTTCTTGTATATTTGAAAAGCTACATCTCTTCTCAGTCTTATGCCCTTCAGAGAATGCAAATCATCAATTCTCTTCTCTCAACAATAAGGCAATGAACTCCATTAACTATATGAAATCTGAAGGGAGATTCATTCACCTTTATTAGTCTTTTAAATCATGATAGTCTAGAGAAAACCATAACAAAGTGTATCATTTCTGTTTATTAAATATTTGTCCCAATCTCAAGCCTTACAGGCTGTAAACAAGCCAAAACAGAAAAAAGCAAGGAAGTACAAGTAACTGAACCAAAAAAAAAAAAAAAGTCCTGCTCACAATTTCCAGTCTAAACTATCTTCAGAAGAGGCTTTTCAGCATTCATTTAATTTTTTTTCCCCCCAAGTGAGCAAAGCAAACAGAGCTACTAGGATTTTTCCATCTAGACACACAAATATATAGGTGAATACACACACACAGACCTCCCTGTAAGTTAAAGGTGGCATAGGAAAACTCAGTGGATGCAAGTAAACTTTATGGGATATTTGATGATGAATACAATTATGAAATGAATGTAATCATCAGTAGATTTCAGTTTTTATGAATTTGGCAGTCAGCCACATGCAAAGTATATGATAAATATAACCCTCTAAATCAAGCTCATATTTATTTTAAAAAATTAACTTCCCAGCTTTACTTTTGATGTAAAGTGATGATCAAAACTTTCGGTTTTGATGTCTGTTCCATAACTAAACCAGTAAGAAAACTCCAGAGAAACAAAGAGCAGAGAGCCTCTTTATCTTCCAACTCACGCAAACTGCTCTTCACAAAACATCCTTTTCCAGCCACTGGGAACAGAGCAGACTTTGATGTTACCTCTCATCCTGTGGAAGAGCAGCTTACTGCCAGGAGAAGCAGTTCCCTCTTCCCAGCCACACTCTCCCACCACTTTGCTTGCATTAGGGTAGGTGAACAGACTCATGCCACAATGGCACAACAGGCTGATCCATAACAAAACTAATCCCCCAAAAAAACTTTTCATGAAAGTAGCTCATTGAACTGATCAACCTGCAGTTGTATATAAAGGAAGATACACAGGCAACAACATATGGCTTGAGACAGAAACCAGTCTGGTAAAACACCAAATCATAACCAGGTACATGCACTGCACAAAACAGAATACCTAATGATGCAAGTCTCACTGCCTATGGGCAGCTATGTTGGGCCACTGAAAGTGTCAAAGTTTTTGCTGATCAAGTATGAAATTCAAAAGGTAAAAAAGTATCGAGCTGCACAAGAAAACAGCTTATAGCTGCAGATGGTCTGCACTCATCAAAGCTGCGCTGACTTTGCAAAGAAAGCAAGTCAGCTATAAATAGATCATCACACAAACTCAGACATTAGTCACTCCTCATTTTTTCCCTATTTAATTCAAATTTGTTATTTAAAGCCACATGCCAAGCATTCAACCCCCCCCCCCCAAAAAAAATAAGCTTGTTCCATATAAGGCCAAACCTTTCCTTTCCAAATTATTTTTATTTTTCAGAAATTCTGTTGTGTGACATGATCTTCATTGTCAAGCTAAAGGCACTGATGACTATTTAAGAAACTTCAAATAAAAGAAAAAGGCTTATAAAAGGAGTATTAGATTCTAGTTTAATTATACATACTGAGACTAGTCTACATAATTCACTGTAAACAGTGATCTATATGCAATTTACAGCTGCACTAAGTGACTTGTCACTATGGACTGAAAGATCCTTGCCTTAATAAAGAACATTAAAACTGGTAAACTTAGTAATTTCCAAAATAAATCAGTCAACAAGCAACCAAAAAAAAAAACCTGTGTTTAAGTGAGAAAGCAGCCTATTAATGCAATCGTTTATTTTGATTTATCATTGTATCTTCTTTCCCCACTTTAAAGTGACAAACCCATGATAGGACAGTTAATAAAACTTCCTATGAAACCAAAAGCAGTAATAACACACACACAAAACACTATGTATAATCTTCATGTTAGAACACAAGGCTGTTTATTTCAAGACAAAACTACACTGAGAGTTTAAGATTTACTATATTAAGGTCTAGAGAATCCACAGGGAAGAGCCCCATCTCTAGCCAGCTGCTTCTCAAAGTGGCCACAATTCAATGCTGCTCACAAGCAAAGGCTCAGCTTGCCCCTGCAGCCAGAGTTTGCTAGTTATATTTTAAAACACCCCCACACCACATCCCCACCAGTTTGCATCTGCAGAATGCCCTGTTTAACAGAGTTGCAAGCATAGTTATCTTTATCCCCTGCTCCCACAAATTAAAAGATTAAGGTAATCATGAAGTGTTAGAATTAACTACTCTGTAGAATGCTTACTAAAAGTGACACAAAGTAATAGACAGCTTTGAAATTATGCACACTAGTGCATAATTATGCACACTAGTGCATAAGTAATGCACTTACCAGAGTGCATTACCAATTGTCAACCAATTAAACCATTCTCTACTCTAAAAACCAAGTCAGCCTCGTCAGGATAACCAAGTCAGAGTGGTGCCATTACAGACAGGACTGGTCATTTTTCACAAAAATAAATAAATAAATAAGCAAGCAAGCTGTAGGCATTGCCAGGGAGGAAAACATTATTTCTCTGAAGCGTGACAAGCCTGGCAAGTTTCCTCAGCTATATGCTACCTTATTATGCAAGTTTTGTTTTGCTTTCTTTAAAATAACTTAGAGACTACATATACATAGAACCTGCTTGCTCCCCTCTAAATTCATTTGAATATGATATATTTAACATCCTTAGAGGAAAGTCAGTCACATGTTAGCAACTCTATGAAATAGAATTTTAAAAACTTGCAGTATATAGCATGAAYAAATTCAAACATTAAAATCCTTTGCTATACTTACTTTATTCCCATCTTGTGGATCTTCTAAGATCACTGCATTACTTTTAACTGCTATCATCTTACTATATTTACATTTTTTATTTGGTTATAACAACTATACAGAAATTGTATCAGTTTCCTATGATATACTAAATCAAATATTCTTTAAATAAAAAGTGAAATGCTCAAGAGAAAAAAATCCTCATGGAAAAAACTGTTAAAGATAGACATACATCATGCTAATTAAAAAGGATCAGCTACAAAACAGCTACAAAATTCAAACATTTTGGCAGCTGTAAACTATCCCCATTGATATGAAGAGCAAGATACGTACTGTGTCCTTAGCTGCACAAGAAAACCAACAATTCATCATAGAACTCGCAGCTTCTTGCTGCCAAGAGCAATCAATTTATCTCGCGTCAAGTTACAAGCTGCCGAGGTTTACAAAGCAAGCGCCACGGCGGAGTTCAAGGCTGCTTCGAGAAATTTGTTCTCTACTGCCCTGAATACATTCGGCTCCATCCTTCACTCAGCTTGGATTCTCCAAGTATATTCTCTGCATCTTCCGGATCTTCCGCAGACTTCATAACTCCGAGGAGGACACGGGCCGCCGCAGCCCCGGAGCCGCTCGGCCGGGCCCGACGCTGCGCCAGCCCCACGCGCGGCTTCTGCGGTGCAGCGGACTGCCAGGGTGACTCAGGCGCACGAGCAACTATTACCTAAATCTGAAATATCTCGTAAACAATACGGAGACAGTCTCATCAGCCCTGTTCTATTTTCTGATAATCCAGTACTTGATAGCCGAGCAATAGAGAGCAATAGCTATTAATACATTCTCCGCGTGCTCGTGTCATGAGTAACACATTTCAGGTTTAATGGTAGCAAACRAGACAAGCATGCCTGAAAGTTTACTACCACGCTGTTATGTTTTGCAGACATGCAAACACTTTGAAATAACCAACATGTTAGTTAGATTAACTGTCAGCTGACACTAATGAAGGTCATACTTCTTACCACTAAGAAAATAAAAGCACTGAAATACTAGCAGGAATAGTTTTTCCCATTTTGCCACGCCACAAAGCTGAAAGCAGTCCCATCATCAGACTTCAGACTGTTACAACCATACAGCATGGAATGCATGATCCTATTTTGACAGGAGTGTAACCAATTTTAAATTAGAAAACACACATGCCTCTGCCTTAAAAAAAATTTCTCCTTTTACACTGATGAAACCCATTCTGAATAGAACCTGGTTTCAGCTTACTGCTGCTGCCAGTCTGTCTCCCAGCATGTTAAATGAGRAGAGACACAGAGGCTGTCAAAACATTAAATAGACGGTATAATGATTAACAGTAGTGAAAGTGTAGAGTCTCCTTTCACAAGTTTTAAATTTAACAGAGATCTCCCGAGTGCTGTATTTGGAGGACTAGGACAACATTACAAGTTATGTGCTGTTTTGTCTGCAGATGACAAATACAGTGCATAGAAAAAACAAAGAGACTGCATATATGCAAGAGACTACAAATAATAAATGGGTCTTCTCAGAAAGCCAGATCAGTATCACCCCTCCTATTCATATTTGCACAAGTTCACTCATTCCCAACAACACCTAAACTACCCCTACACGCTATTTGCTTTGAGTAACAATCCTTTACCTCATACCACTGACATGTTTCTTCAAAGAGCCTTCCAAGACTTATCTGTAATCAGTCTCCACATAACCAAATCACTCCAAAAAAAGAAAAAGTTCAGTGAATTTCGGAAAGGCTATGTCATCTAAAAAGTTATCTTCTGGCCAGAAACAAGTCTACTGCTTGAAGCTAAAAATGGCATTTTTTGAAAAAAACACACTTCACAAGTGGCAGAAACAGGAACACATGCACACTTCACTGAATTCAGAGTTTGGTTACAAACTGTTTAGCTAGCACTACACAACACACAGTTTTCAGATTTACCCATCTCAAAGGCTTCATTCTCCTTTGCCTTCATCTGCCTCATGCAGACAGTCACCGCACATCGTGAACTACACTCACCCTGCAATTCCTCTCCTTTGAAGTTCCTCCCAAGCCTGTCCTGGCCACGAGATAGAGATACAGAGCTGCTAAACTGCATTCCCCACTCGTGCCCTGTTAAGGCAACGCAGCCCGAAGAGGCAGTTCTCAGGAAACCGGCYTTCCCAGCTCCTGCCAGCCACGGGGCAGCGCGCAGCGGACACGGGCCAGCTGCAAGCTCAAGCCAGGGAAGCTGTTCTCCAAGTCAGCGAATCTCAGAGATTGGAGGATAGAAAGCGGCAATACCTGATGGCACGTGCTCAGGTAGGCAATGCCCTGTCCCAGCAGCTACAAAGAGCATTACATACCACACACGGCAGAAAGCTTACCTTTATTTAAGATTTGGACCCGAGCAGGGGAAACCTCCCACTAGAACATTTTAGCAACAATGCAGCAGCAGTKCCCCTCCCAAAGGGATCACCTCCTCCTTTTTGCTTGCCTTTATCAACAGCACATCAATGAGTTTAAGAGCTTAGTGAACAAACATTTATTAAAATGGCAATGCTGCTAATTATAAACAAAAACTAAGTCTTCTCTGAACACAAAGTATGCTTGTATCATATTCTTTCAAACTTAAGTTTGTAACAGTAACTCAGATACTGCTTTTTTAGAATAAAGCCTGTCATCAAATACAACAATGCAGATCTCTGGAGATGCTAAATTGCCAAAAATACTACACATGGTTCACTGAAGACAGTATTGCCCATGTTCTGTTAACACAGCACACCTGTTTTTCCCCTGAATTCAGACAGACATCATGYCAGGAAAGCTTCCCAGTTCCAGGGCCTCTGAGGGCAAGTCCAATATCCCATTTCCACCATCTAGCTTAGTATCTGTTCGTATCAGATTTATCAGGCWTGCCATCAATTTAAGGGCTTTATATTGAGTAAACGAGGTCTGCACACATTCTGTTCAGTCTGGTGCTGTGATGCCTTCAGGAATGGTACAGAGATACACACAAGCATGCTCAGAAGAGAAAAATGGGGGGAAAAAACACCCACTTCTACACACACACACACACACACACACACACTCTCCTAGGTCTCAATGGATTTAAGCTTCTTGGGCTGAAATGACTTCACTTGTACACTTAATAACCCTCTGAATTTCTTTAACAGTTTTCCCGTAAGCCCAGGAAACCTTTTAGCATTATCAACATCCTTTAATAACAAATTCTACAACTGAATGATTAGCTACTTCTTTCTGAACTTGAAACTCCTTGTCTTACTAGATATTTACTAGATCAGTGAAATCAAGCTACTTTCCTTGTATGCGATCCTCATCTTGTAGGTATCTTTACATCATCACATAATGTTACCTCCTACTCTGTAGGATATAACAACTTCAACCAGCACAAATTCAAGTAGCAGATAAAGAACATCAACATTTTCAATTGTTTACTAAAAAGAATATACAGCAGAGTTCATTGAATGAGAGTCTGTAAGAGACTAAAATTAAAGCCTTTAAAATTGAGCATGTTCCTCACCCTTGTCATCACAGTTAAACATTTAAAGATGACAGTAATGAGAACATTAATGACTCCCAGAAGAGGTATTTACATTCAGGACACATGTGGTACCAGGAATAATTAGTCTCAATTTTCTGAGCAAAGTGAGACAGGATGTTCTAGTGTTACCCAAGGCAGTGGAAAGGGCACACAAGTGCTAGAAATTAAAGACACACTATCAGCAACAGTGGTTGTAAAGGGTTAAAAGAGCTTTTGTACAAGGCTGACAGATGCAGTTAGCAGGTTAATACATTTAAGAGGTATTCCTCATTATAAAATAATACATTTTTCATTAAATAAGCATATTGGCCAAGTATGGTGCTATGAGCTTAAAGCTGCTGGGCATCTTCTCGCTTGGAGAAAGAGGAAGGCAGGTAGAGTCAAAACCATACACAGCACTACTTGACATCCTCTCACCCAAGTGTCTCCACAGAGGAGCTTATAGCAAACAAATTCCTTCCCGACTTCATTAGTGAGCCTGAGACAYAAGAAGAGAGAATGATATTGGGGTTAATGGGATTCAAATAAGACAAACAAGGATCCCAGCCCTGAAGGCCCCTGCAAAGCAAGCTGTAACAATCTTTTAACCCCTACAGTTCTTCTGCCAAAATTATTCTTCTCAACCCAAATATTCTTCAAGTAAAATTCTAGTAGCCAGAAGGAAACTCCTAAGACTTTCCAAGCCAGCAAAGCAGCCGGTAAGAAAAGATTTCTGGTCACCAGTCTGAGCAAAATGAAGTATGGCTCTCATACATTAACGCACTGATCTTTTTAATGAAGCARTACAGGGCTGGAGGAGGGCAGGGGCACCAGAAAATTGGCCTTTATATTCCAATACAACACAAAATTAATTCTTCAAGAGCACTATAACTAAGCAAGACTTGAAACAAGCAGGGTTTTACACTGAAGCAAGACTTTCCCACACTGCAGCAGTAACTTTTTAGCTGATGTAGAATTTGCATTTCTGTACTTTTTTTATTCAGTCACAAAGATATGACATAATAGTCACTGAATGTAGTCYCCTTCACTCTGATATTCCATTTTTACAGTTGTGTTTGGGAGAGACCAGGAGCACTGGGGGAGGGGAAGGGTGTCCAATCATGTCCACACCCAAGCAGGAGCACCAGCACAGGGAACTAGGCAGGAACATGTAGTTGGGAAGGAGAAAGACTTCCTCTTCAGCAGCCACATGGACTTTGATCAGCTAAAATGGATCATGTAAGGCCATGAACTGTATAAATCCTTATTTTGAAACTACATAATTCAAGAAAATAAAACATGTTTATTAAATGAGAAGGCCTAACTGCAAATTAAATTCCAGAAAGGATACTCCTAATCCTAATGAAAAGTGAGTGACAACAGACGCAATCCCACTTTCTCTTCCACTAGAGCATAATAGCACATTTAATAAAAATAAAAACCCACATCACACACACAGTAATATGCTCAGTCTTAAAATAAAGCTAAACAAGCCAATGACAAATAAGCAGGCAGAAGCACTGCTCAAGAATCTTGCACCTGACTCGGGACATACGTGTCTCAAGAGGATCTAACACATTTGCCTCTAAAACTGTAGGACACTGACTACATAAACAAATTCATTTAAATAAAACATGCACAATCTTTAGAAGTCATCTAAATAATGTCAGGAATATTGGTTGTATTTCAAAGCAGTTCTTAAACCTTTCCGCCTGAAAGCTGACTGATAAAACCCAGGAAAGTGAACATAGCTTCTCTTCACTGCTGGGCCAGGCAGATAACCCTATTAACAAAAGGGAAAAAAAAAAGAAAAGAAAAGAAAAAGAAAAAGAAAAGGGGAAAAAAAAATCAGAACAAGTTCTCCTCCTATGCCATTAGCAGATGACTTTTTACATACATAGAAACAACCCCGAGTAGCAAAGAACTCCAGTAAAATACTGCCATCAGCATTTACAGCTAAAGCTCAAAAATACATGAATGTTCCTCAAAATTACCTAGAGGAAAAAAAACAGTAAGATCATGCTTCTAAGAAAACAGTTATAAAACACAGGCTTCAAAAATTGCAGTCTTTGACAAGAGTTACTATTTAGAAATGGCCTTCTAAGAAGAAAATGAGAATTGTTAAGTTTTAGGCATCCTGTGTAACAAGATGAACTCCTTTTCTTGGCTTAGGTCTTGCACAGTTTTCCTGTGGGAACAGGAAGACACTCACTGATACAGGAGAAAGTTACAAACACTTGAAAATGACTGTGCACTGCATGAGATGAGGGTACGGATGAGGGAAAGGCAGATAGAGATGTGCCCTATCAGCTCACATATTTTATTTTCCTGCTCATTTTACAAAGGTCAGAGTACATTTCAGTGATTAAAATGAACATTTGTACAGACACACCTTTGATTTTATATGGCATAAGAACTCTCTTTTGAAGTAATGTGATTTATTTTTAAAAACTGCACAGATGAACAGCATTAAAGGAATAGGTTGGACTACTGAAACTATTTAAATATATATATATATATATATTTACCAGCTGAAAGTACAAAGGCATATCAGCTAATATTCACCTTTCTCTTGCAGGCTTTATCTTATCCATAGTTGCCTAGAAAATACTGCAGATACCAGGTTTTTGAAAGACTTAACTCAAATGAAGGAGAAACAAAAACATCATTTCTAAGCATGTCTTGTATGTGAATACACATACATGCTAATAYGCAAGCATTTAAAAAAGCAGGCCTAAGATGTGCTGTTTAGTCTACCCTACGGAAAACAGATACAGCCTGAACACAGGGTTCTTGTTTTACCCAGCAAGTTCCCACACACAGCATGTTATGTTATCACCTAATTTACTGCAAATTCTCTATCTATGGAGAAAGTATCGAATGCTACAGAGTGGACAAGGCTTGGTCTAAACACAGTGGTCAAAAATAAGTTTTCCTAGGACTGCTTCACTTTTACATTGCCCTCAAAATGCTTAAGTCAAGAATTTTTATTAACAGTGCTGTTGCATATTTTAAATGTAGCTCTGCATCCCATAATTAATATAGATAATATTCATCTAACAAATAGCAAAAAAAGAAAAAGAAAACACACACAAACACTACTCAGGTGTTTCAGTGTAAACTTTTCTGGGTTTGCCCTTTTCTTAAGGTATCTTCTCTTTCCTACCACAAATTAACTTATCCCATCAAAATCAAATAAATAGATATTTATCAAGTATAGATAACCAGAAGTAATTCAAATACAACACACATATCAAACTTTCCTCAAAATTGTTATAAGAGGTCTAAAGCTGGTCAAATTTTACATTCCTATCTATGCAGAACAACATGCAGCTTCCAGCAGACCCAGTTTCCCTTTTTTCCATAAGGCAGGTGTAGACGGAGAAGCATCCACAGCTTCTTCAAAGTCTCAGCAGTGATTCACAGATCAACTTGGAGACTAATTAAAAAAAAAGATAGCATTTTTACAGCTGTGTTTTCAAAGCCTTAAACACAAGGTCATTTTATGGTAAGACAGGCCTGACTTGCACACTTGCCTCAAGGAGCACTGCCTCCTTCCAGGGCAAGGAGAGCATCGCAGCTCTMATCACGGCAGCGACAGGAGGCAGCGAGCACTCGGGGCCTGGGCTCCACCGCAGCTTTCCCACGAAAGCACACAGCATTTACAGCAGGCCCAGCAGAAGCATTTCTCACTTAAAAAGGGAGAAGCCAAGGTCAGAGTCCAAGTGCCTTTGTCTGCCAYTAAAAGCAGTATGTCTCAGCACTGTCTTCAGAACCTATGAAATAAGTTCACTGCTTGGTTTGAGTTCTTGCACATATTAGTAATGAAGCATCTGAAAGTATTAGGGGATGATGAAACAAGATTATATTCATCACATAGGGAAGCAGCCTCAGGCACGCACACAYAGAGAAGGGAACAGTGCTTTAGAGCCCAACTATCCTATTCAGTCACCATTAAGTAATTAAAATACAGATACAATATTTATCAGTCTTGCAGATGTTATAAAAATTTCCTAGTTAAAAYATTAGTATTTAAATACTACTAATAAACTATCACATAACTTGTATGTGAGCAATAGGTCAGATGAACTTGAAATAGATTTGTCAGAAYGTATTCAAATATAAGTATTTGCAAAATTGTCTGCTAGTCAGCTATGGATATTTAACTTGCACATAGTAACTCACTCTGCATCTACCTTTTTAAAAATCCTGTATAATTACTATATTCCAAAATGATAAAGCATTAATAAATACTCCTTTTTAGTAAGTTTGAAAAGTTACAATRCACCTTTATACAGGCTGCACTACATAGCTTTTGCTGAACCACAAATCACCGACCTTGACTCTCTTCTTTCTTCACATCAACCACAATTATACAAACAAGAACATAATTCTATTTAACTAAATGCAAGTAAAACACAAAGTCTTTCATGGAATGCACATGTTCATCTTAAAGCTTCCTGTAACCCAAACATGCCTCCGAATAACTACCTTCAGTCTAGGATGTGACCTCCCAATATTATATTTGTTCTTAGCATTGTTGCCTGAAGATTACATAGTAAAGCCATGTTAGGTTACATACCAAAAATAACAGTAATAATAAACAAGGAAGTAGAGGAGAAAGAAAGAGTAATTCTGCTCTGGCCAATAACAGCAAMGCTAGAAATATTTTGCTGAAGGGTCAATAGCATTGTAATGAGCACGTTGACAAAAAACTATTTTGTCTTTGCACAAAGCAGAACTGTGGCAAATACCATGAAAAAATTGTTCAATTTCAAACTCATGCATGTGCCACAAGCAGTAGAAGCTTTTTCTTTCATTTAWGAAGCTCAAAACAGAAGTGATCTGGTATTTTAGACAAAATAAAAAAACTATATTGTCAAAAACCTCTATTTTCTACCTCATTCTTGTGCTTACTAAGTGCATTTTACAGCATATTGGTGCTAAAGTTATTTTTAACAAAGTTATTTTGCTGTACATACAAAGATATGATGTAACTGGCAAACTCAGGCAACCACCACCATTTTCCTGTTCTGTTAATGAAAGCAGTCAGATCAGAACAAGAGATGCTACTTCACCATCCTATTGCTGGCAGGGAGATAATTATTAGAAGTTTCACTCCTTACACAGAGGAAGAGTCATCCACTTAATAGAACTCAGCAATATCCACAGGGGAAAAAAGCGCCAGCATAACCTTAAATGAGTTCAACTGTCAATAACTACACTAGTTGTTCAGAGACTAATTTAATAATCACAGCTCAGCATGTAAGGACAACTGCTCAGAAGCCTACCTTTTACAACTCTATTTGCAGTATTTCATTAACTGGTAATAATAAAGACAGTTTCTGCTCAGATCTCTATCAATGAGCAAGTGACTCAGGACAAGTAGTGGCAAAGAAAGGTTGRAAGCAACATTTAAGATACAAGTCACAAAACCTCACTATCAAAGACAAGTCTATTCATGACCTTTATTAAGCTCAATTTCTACCACAAACCCCTTACCATTGCTTCCTTGGGCTACAAGAAGCTACTGTGGTCACTGCCTCTGTGAGGACTAGCTAGGGAACAGGCAGTCAAAACAAAAGTTTTGGTGGCTGTCACAAAACTAAGTCARTCTATACAACAAGCAACCAACAACTATCCTCACCATTCAATCTTCTGAAACACAAGTGTGCTTTARTTTGAGGTTTTTTTCCCTTTGCAGAGGCCTACCTAAAAGACTTCATCTGAAGGTAGTGTCCTCTCTGATAGTACAACAGAGAGGTATAGCTAACCAGATTCTTTGCAAGTTTTATTCTCAAATGCATCATTTCCCACAGTTTAAGTCGGTCCACTGCACCATTAACTACAGAAAATTGTAAGCCATCACAAAACATGAGAAATCTACACTAGCAAGTGTGGGACCTGCACAACATCAGCAAAGACTTTGAAAGTGTCTTCAGCTACCTGTTTACTTTTGCATTTGATGATTCAGAGGATGAAGAAACAAACATTCAATGTACTCTTACAATGATATTACTACTCCATGAAGAATTTGTAGTAATAAAGTCAAAGTTTTCATCTGTGCTTAAAGGTGTTCAGATTAAGCATTTACCCAGGTACTGTCTAAGCTTTCTAGATATGGAATATACATTYCCTTACAGCAAGGTGCTCTGTAAAACCCTCTGAATCTACTGCAGTTTGAAATTTGATTATTCTCCTCTTAAATGTAATATTATAGACTATCACAAGTAATTTGTTTTTACCATGACTATATTAAAGTATTTTCACATGGGCAKACTTTGAAAGGAGAACAAGTTAACTTCAGGCAAATGAAAAGCACAGAAGCATTTGCCTCACGCTTCAGCACACTGAAATTCCTGAACAGGCTCAAATTATTTTCTAAGCACCAGCAGCCAACCAGAGTTCACAAGACTGGATTACTATGCAGAATGTTTTATCTGAAAATGACGTTTTGGAATTGGTAATCATCATTATTTTTTACTTTCTGTTGCTTTTCATGGCTTTCCTCTGTCAGGAAGGCAGGCAATAAAGCCATTCCCAGAAGACAATCATCAGAAAACAGAGACCATATAATCACTACCTAAAGCAGGAGGAAAGATTTTCAGCAGCAAGATGAAGGATGAAGTTCCTCTCCACCCTCCAGAAATTAGCACTGGGTGGGGACAGGGCAGAGAGATGAAGTTTCCTAAACAGGGAACTCTTTCTACAGCAGTTTCCAGTAGGATCCAAAGAGCATGCACTGGCAGGGCTCCTGCCCACTTCCTTTCCCACCCCAGCAGTAAGGAACAGGGGCCAAAACTCACCCAAGCATCCCCCCTCAGCCTCACTATTATTAACACCCTCCCACTGGATAACTTCCCCCCACACACATGCACACACACACTCAATGCAGAAGGTTACAACTTGGTGTTTTATTAGCTGGTGGAGTGATCCTGTAATCAGGATCCTGTAACTGAAATACGTAATAAATACAAGAACTGAAATACCTTATGGGCACAATATATTTAAACAAACTCTCAGCCCATCAGCAGCTCCTCCTACTTGTCTTACCAGAAGAAACATCGCTCCTTTTTCATACGCAAAATGTGCCAGCAAGAGCCTTTTCACATCAATTTCTTCTCATAAAGTTATGATGATGCCTAATCTTACAATGTTTTTAAAGGATCACAATGAAAGCAGCTTCCCTTCATGTAGTTTAGAGTAACTTCAGTTTTTAAAAATGCAGAGATTGACCAAAACTTCTCTGAATGGAAGAGTTGCTGCACCTTCACCTATGGAAGTTAAAAATATCCATATACATTCAAAAAAAAATGTGAATTACTGAATATGGATGCTGTACCATTTCTAAAGCATTTGTTGACATTTAGGTGCAATTATTGCAGGCTTGCTTTGAAATAGCTAGCAGTTTTGAAGTATAGGAGAACTAATGAATAATGTAAGTCAATGCCAGCCTACACACTACACATTATCATAACAGACTTCTGAATCACTTCTCTGCACTGTGAAATATTGAACGCRGTAACACACTTCCACACAGAGCTGTCATTTCGTCAAATGATTTCAGTCAGCAGTTTACAAGCCTGTACATCTGCATCTTTCAAGTGAACTACTATTTTCAAGTAATACTTTCAGATTTAAAACAAATACATAAGACTTTATTATTCTTTTATAATAAACTAGATATTTTAAAAGTTCAGCATATCACATTCACGTGGTCTTTCCTGCTGTTCCATCTAGCCAGCAAGAGTTCACTAAGTCAGTGAGGGAAAACAGCAACAAGCTGAAGAGCACAACTGCCCCAGTGGGGCTTCCACGAAGGCATTTACTAAATGATCACAATTAGAGATGATTTACCCCAAAGAAAATATATTCTGAAAATATTCTGAAAATAAGTTTCTTCAGTTATAATAAAGACGTCTCTCATCAAAAGTCATCTGAAGAGATGAATTTAATAATAATAACTATTTAAAACAAATTAACACCGATCTAAATTTTGGAAGCCATAAAGAGTAAGACACTGAAAACTACAAAATCGGGAAAATA
This sequence comes from Rhea americana, assembly GCF_003343005.1. Lineage (NCBI taxonomy): Eukaryota > Metazoa > Chordata > Aves > Rheiformes > Rheidae > Rhea > Rhea americana. Next base: position 740,595 of record NW_028185905.1, read on the forward strand.
CGCAATTTCCACATTGAAGGGAGGGGGGGAAAGCGCTCCAGGTTTTGCTGCATCCAGACAGAAGTTACCAACGTGGAAAAAATAAATTTAAAAATCCGACGCTACCGACAGCGCCGGGCAGAGCTCAGCACCGGCCCCGCGGAGGGGGGCGAAGGTGCGAACCAGAACGCCAAACCGGGCGCAGAGGCTGCGCGATGCCCGCCCGAGCCCCGCCGCCGCCGCCGCCGCCGCCGCCGCCCCCGGGACCCACCGCGCTGCCGCCGATCACCGCCTCGTGCTTCTTCAGGCGCGACTTGAGGCTCTTCATGGCGGGTCCCGGGCGCGGCCGGGAGCGGGACGCGCGCACCCCTCGCCGCCGCCGCCGCCACGGCCGGGACGGGCCGGCCCCCGCCCGCCGCGGCACCCTTACCTCCGCCCGGCCCCGCCCCCGCCCGCCGCAGCCAATCGCCGCCCGCGCGCTCGGGCGCGACGGCCAATCACCGCGCTGTGCGGGGGAGGGACTTCCTCGTTTTAAAGTCTACCTGGTTGGGGGGGGGAATTAGTCGCTTTGGGGCGGGGCCTTGGCGGAGCCCCGCCCACCTGGTGACGGCCGCACCTGCGTGTGCCGCCCGCCCGGCAGGGGGCGCTGCCGGGGCGGAGGGCAGGGGGCAAAGGGCAGGGGGCAAAGGGCGACGGCCCGCGAAGGGCGGCGCCATGGCAACACCCCCCTTTTCCAGACTCCCCGGGGCAGGCCCGGTGCCCCGAGGGGCTTTTCCACAGCTACCCCCAAGCAAACGGCCCTGGGGGCAGGGGAAAACCTGCCCTGGCACATGCCTGCGCCCTGGGAGCGGGCTGCCGCCTCCCTGAGAGGCCTTGCTCAGGGCGGCCCCTGGGAGCAGGCGGCCGGAGGGGTGGCAAAACTCCCAGCCCTGGTGCCAGGTCCATACACACCTGCCAGGGGTGGAAAACGCAACCCGACTGCTGCCCTCGCCATCCTCCTCAGCAGGAGGATGCKCTTCCTTGCGAGGGCTCTGTCAAGCTGAGCGGAGGCAGCCTTTAAAGATATGTAGTTGACTCCCTTCTTCCGCGCAAGGAATGTCTGAGGGTGGCAGTTTGCTTGTTTATGTCACAGCTGTGTTCAGCCTGAAGGCTGTTTAACGGCTCCTTTTYATCACATCACTCACAGTCCAGTAGCACACAATGGTGCAGCACCAGGAAGTTTAAGGTCACACGGTTATGGAGAGTATTTAATTACAACACAAGGATTGGGCTTAAACTCCGTAAAACCTTGCTTATTACAGCTAGAWCAGAACTATTTAATTGGTATACATCTCCCTCTTTAACATAAGTGGAGTCAAAGGTAAACGTCACTGCCCTTTAATCACTTTGGGCAAACCATATATTCGAACACTTGGCTTTCCTTATAGGTGGCCTGTTCAGAGGAAAAGATACTAAGTATCTTTATGCATATACTGGAAAAACTCAAAGATAGGAATAACTTCAGACTATCAAAGGTCCTCTCTTATGCATATCAGTGCCAGTAGAAAGTATCTGCTCTTAAATGGAAGTCCTTCCCAGACAATTCTAGACCCTGAGACAAACCAAGTCTAATAAGGGTTTAAATTTCTCASAGAAAAGATGTTCAGGCTTTGAACTCCATTTAATGCTTTCGGAGTTTCCCTCCTGTTTAGTAGAGAGCTGATCTTTGAGGCAACCTCTCCTCTTTCTTTCAGGAACTTTTTCCTCCTACCGACACTGCCAGCCACACRTTTTCAAGACGATGAGACAAACTTCAAGACCAGCTTTTCCTCAGAGCAGACATCACCACCTGCTGACACCTCTCTGTCATTCAGCCAGCAGCACCACTCCTGCTCTCAAAGGCCTGTRAGTCTCCTTCGAGCGCTGGCTGCCACCAATTCAGCCTGGTATTGCCAGCATGTCAGTGCTGGCACAGTTAATCTGACTCTGCTTGGCACAAGTCGACATGACATGATGGATAAAATGACAACTGCAGCTAGAAACAGATGGGATCAGGATTCCCTTGTTGTTTTCTGTCCATAGCAATAGGAGCAATAGTTTCCTTTAGCTAGCTAGGTACAGAATTGAAACAGCAAATTCCTAGAGCGCRCCCAGGCCACAGCACCTCAGAGGGGTGCTTGCATAAGGACACGCACAAACACGAGTGTGCGGTGTTCATGTCCACTCATGAACCCATGCTTCTAGAGCACAAGGCTAAGTCCCAGCATCAGCAGCAGTCTGACCTGGGGCAGAAAGACTGTTTTGAGTTGTTCAGACTAGAACCATTGTCTGCCAAGATGTCGCCCCCCCCCCAAAAAAAAAAAAAAAAAAAAAAAAAAGTTCATTAAAATAAGTTTTTATTCCCAAAAGTTTCAATTCTAAAAAATAGTTACTAACTAACTTTCAGGACCAAGCTAACAGAGCTATAGCTTTCTCCTCCTTCTACCAACTTTATGCTGTTTAAAGAAATCTCCTTCTGGTTCCCTTGAGTACAAGGGAAGGCAGAACTTAAAAACATAATCCCTTGCTATCGTTTCAGTCTGGGAAGAGCAACTCCAAGAGCCTAACCAATCCCGGAGCAATTCCCTGCTGCCAGGCAATCACATACTTACATGTGTGCACACCAATCAGCTGCATCTCTGCTCTTTCAAGGGCTCAGCAGCCGCTGCATCACAAGGATGGCATCTGCCTTGTTGTGAGCAAGCTTCCTCCTGCCAGGCTCAACAGAGGGTGAAGTTTGTCCCAGATAATCATGCCACGTTTCTCACTAGCCAGCTCTGCACCAGGCAAAGCAATGCCCTTGTGCCCCTTGCAATAGCTTCCCTGCACTATTAATTCAACCCACAGTGTCTGACGCCTCTCAGGCTAGTATGACTTGGAGAAGGGAGTGATTCCTCCACACAAACAGGTCGTGATCATTGGCACAGTCAGATTAGAGATGTGACTAGAGCAGCAGGACATAGTGAAGTTARCACTGAGCCAGATCAGCCTGAACAGAGCCTTCTACTTTTCTTTGCTCCTGATGAATCAGAAAGCTCCCTATCTGAACACCATCTTTCATCTCTGGCATTGTGTGTGTCAGCAATAGAACAAGATGTTTCATGTTATATTGCTAGGGACTGACTTGTACATTTGACCTGCATCCAGGCTGTAACATTTCAGGAGGGAACCCAGCTAATCTTACTGTCTCCCTAGCACGTACTGCAGCCCTTACCTTTGAGGCATCAATCCAAGCAGGGACCAAACAGTGCGCTCTGCACAGAACTCTATGTTCTGGCCTTTTGTCTGGCTATTGTGCCAAAACTCTTCCTTGACTGCAGGGTGCATCTGCTACAGTTTCTTTCTTTGGGCTTCTCACATTGCCCTTCAGAATAATCCAGACTGTTGCTGCTAAGTATATTGGCATGTAGTTCCCAATACATCATCAATCATCTTCATGGGCCATCTGCCTATTAGCTAGATATACCTTCACTTGTTCTGCAGTACATTCTCAACATCACTCTATTACCAAGTCTTGGCTTCTGTTGCCTCATTTGCCACTTCTCTGGTCAGGCCTACTCCCAACTGTCTTGTAAGTGAGGAAGGTTCCAGCTAATCTACTTTAGATCATATTTGCTGAGGTATAAACAGCTGAGCACAACCTGACGGTGGTTAGATAAGGTCGGCTCACTACTGACAAATGCAAACCAAATGGGAGTTTGCAACTCCTGCTGAATATTTGTTCCACTGCCTCCCCTATTCCATTTCACTTACTTGTTTCTCTGACTTTATCCTTCAAACTGCAGGTTTCTTTGGAACCATCACTGACATTCACTTTATGTCTACATGTACAGTGACAGTTTTGTAGGTGCCCATTAGAGGCCCCTGCAGTGTAAAGCATCAGTAGTATCGTATGCAGGGTAGCCTTTGTCCACACTACTTGCTGCTATGGGTGGTCAGTCATGGGTACTGTCAAACTACTGCTGAGCACAGCAGGACTGCACACGCTAATACATGTTCAGTGCCATTTCAGTAACCGTGCCTAAAATCTGATTGAAGCAAGCAGCTTATGTAACTCAAACTATCACACTCTGTTTCTGCACAAATGTTTCATTTTTGTGACAATCTTCACTTATTCCAGCACAACAAAGGGTATATTTATTCCAGCAATGCTTGTATGATAAGTACTGAGTTAATGGAACACAGAATTTGCTGGCCTGTCCTCTAGCAGGCCTGAGATCTAATTAATCTCTGGCAAGTACATCTGAAATAGAAGCAGTGTTGGCTTACACATCTAGCAGTCAAGACAAACTAATTGGAGCCAAGTTGTGCAGTGAGATAGGAGGAAGAAATAGCTTCACCATTATGTTTGTTTGGTGGGGTTTTTTTGTTTGTTTTCTTGTTTTGTTTTGCAGAGAGTTACAGTGCCAAGGTCTGAGGTTTCTACACTATTAGAAGAGCAATGTTTATGGAATTCTCTCCACCCTCATTCAGAATTTAGGGAGAAATATTTGAATCAAAGAGTCAAACTACCACAAGGCTAGTTTCTAAGTCTATGAGCAGGAAAGACAATTGAGCAGCAGTTTTCCCTATGGACTATGATTCCTTGTCTCCCACCTACACTTGATGACATCTTCCCTGTAGCCACATAAGGAAGCCTGCTGGGGAGTACTATAGACAAATCACTGCATGGCAACATTTTTCTTCAAAAAGATTCTTTAAAAGTTTTGGTTCACAAATACTTTGTAAGATGGAAAAACAGATCAGTCTCAACGTTATTACACTTCTTCAAGCACTTAGTTTATCAATCAATTTGTTATARGGACATAAAAATTAAATCCTAACAAGACTGAAGGGAAAAACCTTCCTCTGTATTTGGGTCATTGAATTACCCAGCCACTTCCTGCATTGCTTTCTGCCTTAATCATCTGGATAAATTAACCTCCATGCCTGGCACATCATGCAAGGAGGAGGATATAATTTTATCTCTCTTTGCTCTTGAGCCCATGAARAGTCACAGATACTACAGCACACTGATGCCTGGTTCTGATAGCACTCCTTACATCCTGTCTTGTACCCACACTCACAGCTAGGACACAGTGTACCAATGGAGGCACTCTTTGTCTGGTGCCTTTCTGAGCTGGGACTAGTGCCCATGCCAGCCTCCTCYTGAGAGCAGCCTGCAGAGATGACTACACGTAAGCAAAGCCTGCAAGCAGTCGCCAGTTCACCAAACACATCCTGGAGCCTGGGAGAAGCCTCCCTGCTCGGCCTGCTGCATGACTCCTGCCTTCCTATACGTCTGCTTCTCCTCCCAGAAGCGCCGGTAAGGTGTGCACAAACCCAACTGCATGTCGCTCTGCCACTGTGCTCGGGACAGGGAGGAGGCACAAATAAATATAAGCAAACACTAGGAAATATTTTACAACACAGAGCCAAACCAATTCAGAGCACTTAAAGAGTGTCCAAGCTTTTATCTTGCTCCTTTTACCCCCATTCTGTTCTGGGTTCCAAGAAAGAGGATAAGGGAGAAAACATGTTTGGACGAAAATCTCTATACAGCCAGTGTTTACATGCTGTGCTTCTGAAGCAGTCTGGCACAATGCCAAGCTTAAGAGAAACAAAGCATGTGCCAGCCTCTTGGGAGCTGAATTTGACAAAAGCTCAGCTGCCAACTTGGCTGCTCCTGCTTATTACTACTGACTATTTCAGAACAGTGCCTGGCAGTCACAGGAAACACGGAGCCCTGTGCACGAAGCACAGCACCCAGACTGAGTGCAAGACCATGCTTGTCTTAAAGAACGCCTTACATGTTACCAAAAAGCCAGCAATGAAAATGGAAATGGAGATGGGATATGCCTTTTCAAAGCTGCATGTCAGGTCAGAAKTGGGTGTAGAAACTAGGGCTGCTGCCTACCTTTTAAGAGAGCCAACAGAACAAGCTGTCCTAACAATTCATTACTGATTAAAACACACCCCAAAAGAAGGTAACACCCCGAAGGAAGAGAACCTATTTTGGCAGTGAAAGTGGGTGAAGCTCAGGCTGTGAAAGAATATCAAGACAAAACAACTCATTTTTTTTTCCCCACTTCCACATGTGCAGAAAAGTGGCTAATTTAATTTTCATGGTTGCATGGGACTCTAGTTCCAATTGTAAAAGGGAGATTTTGAAATATAACTAGGGAGCTTCAGCGTGCAAAGGCATCTGATCCTGGCTGTCCAAGGCTTGCTGAGTGCATCTGTTGCTGAAAGAAAGCTAATACGTTTTCAGAGAAGTGAAATTGTTGTGATCAGGCTACAGTACTGAGAAACGGCCTCTAAACCTGTGAAGTTTCTAGCACTGTAGTCCACAGCATCTCCAATTTATATTAATTAAGCAGCATATTCCAACAGACAAAGAATACGGATTTCCAAGTGCAACTAAATGCAGCGTGTCACATACCGCTTGCAGTAATCACTTCAGAAAACTGACTGAATTCTGTGTAACACATACTATAGTCATACCCATGGATGTGAATGCCACATAGAAATAGAAGTATATGCAACAGATATACCAAGAACTTCTTCTCACATCAGAAAATCATAAGCATTAGATTCTGGTTCCCTACACTGCAGATAAAAGTGGGATTCACTGCTCCCTCAGCAATAGTAGGTGGGAGCTCGATCAGATAATGCAACACCTGCAATGTAGAAACTTCTGTAAGGGGGGGGTCTCAGTGAATGCTGAGGTACCCTGGATACATCTGCTCTCAAATAAGAGAATGAAACAGCAAACTGTGCAAACTGAGAGCTCCAGGTAGTCCCACAAGGCTCAGTGGATTAGCAAAGCAATTCTGGGATGGCCGTAGAGGCAGAGAACATGAAATAAGCATCTGTGGAAAAGTCTCTTTGAACTAGGATATGTGGAGATCTTGAACTCATCCTGTAAGCRCTCCCTGACAGGCAGCTCACCCTCGGACTGGCGCACAGCAGAGAGCTGGTGAGAACTGAAGAGGAGCAGCAGGAATTGCTTCATTCTGCCAAGCTACCTCTTTCCTCTTGAACTATCCAACACTTTCTGCCTGGGCAGCCACATGTTATCTAATTCTGCTCTGAGCARAGGCCAGGGGAGCACCGCTAACCTCTGGTGTCTGAATGATTGCTTCTGGGGCTCTTAGCAAGTGAAATATGGCAATGGCAGGACACAGCTCCATCATTCATGGGCTGGTTTGGTCACGTAGCTTAAGCCCCAGTATAAATACTGTAACTGGGAAGACAGACACATAAAAGGATAAAGAGAAATAATGAGACTAATGAAACATAAAGATCAAAAGGAACAAACCTTTAGCTGACCTGAATGCCTTCCTGTGCTTTATAGAACAGACTAGCCAGGGAGCAACCTCACTCCAGTTTAATGACTGCATTGAAAAGGAGAGAGGAACGAGTCTCTGTGCATACATATAGTGTGCAAATCCATCTGAGCACTAACAGTTTCAGACAGATTTTCAGAGAGATAAATGCTCTGTCTGTGGGGAGCAACAGGACATACAGATGCCACTTAGGTTTAGAGAAAGACACYTCAAATAACTGTCCATTATTAACATGTCTTTTTCCATCCTCACTGGTCCRTTTTGCTGGCTGGCTACACTGGAAACAAAAGCTCATAAGCAACAAAGACCACAATTTCCAAAGTTTTGTTGTGGCATCATTAGAAAAGGGAATGCTCTCTCCRTGAGACAAGCAAGTGTCATACCCTTGTATGGATCATGTCTGGGGCTGAACCATCAACAGCTCTGAGCCTTGTTTAAGCTCAAATGGATACACAGTGGAATTGGAGCCCTTTGACCTTCAGTGGCTCCCTCACACCTTGTCTCCTTGTGGGAACGCCTGTCAGCACAGGAGAGATCCTTGTTTTCTTTTTAGGTGGATGAGGAGGCAAGACAAGCAGAATCTCAGGTTAGCAATCATCCAGGCATGGCTTTGCAATGTTAAATAAATAAATTMAACTGCACATGCTGGTTTCATGGTAGCTGCGTAAGATAAATCTCTCCCCTGCAGTTATTGCTCCCTTTGGTTGCTGGTTGATGGTAAATAGAATATGAATTTCCTGTAAATGGGAATCGATTCTGGAAAGGGAGCTTTGGTGCCTGCTAGGCAGCAGTCTATACAGAAATCTGTGAATGGATTTAACTATAGAGTAGAGATCCAAGCCCTTGGGCCAGTCCTGGAAGAAGGCACGCAGTGTCTTTATTCCTGTGCTTCCCTGCAATATGCCGGACAGAGTAACCAGGCAGTGAGAAGCTGGCCAAAATACCTGCTTACTCCTATTCTGCAGCCACGTAACCTGAGCTCGCTGTCTGTGCTGCAGTGCTTGCAGAGCTATTCAAGGATGCATTTTCTCAAAGTCTTGACGTTGCAAGAGAGAAAAATATCCGTGGGCCAAAACCTCCAAAGAGCCTGAGAACTTTTGTGAAAAGAGTCCTTCTCTGTGCTCCTTTCACACACATTTCCAGGCGCCAAGTGTCAGGGTGCACTCAGAGCAGGCACCAGCCGCTGTCTGGACAGTGGAAAACTCCGGTGCTGCGGGGATGCAGAGTCTGCCTGAGGACAGCAACCCCCACAGGCTGCTCACTCGCTCTCGAAGGGCGCACTTCACTGACTGCGTAGGGAGGTTTTGCTCCAAGACTAGGTGCCTAATTTCAGGGCTAACAGCTGGTGAGACTCCAGCCTTGTTAAACAGTCCATCTCTCTTCAGTTTTGTGTATTTAAACATAATTGTTTGTCAAATTACTCAAGTTGAATGAACAGATGCATTGTAACTCCATTGATGAATTCATCTTTGTTCCTGCTAACAAGTCAGCTTCCACTTTCAAATTCCTCCTTACATACAGTCTCAGGAAGCATTCACAGATCTCCCCAGCAAGTGCCTATTAAACAGTAAACTATCCAGCAAGATGGCCCAGCTGTGAATGATTGCGGGCCATCACTGCCTGGGCCCTCCAGGTGGGGAGGAAAATCAGCCTTGCACAGCATGTGAAAAGCAATGGTAGAAGCATGGGTAAATCCCATTTTACCTCCAGTTTTGCTGGAGTCCTGTGAACTCAGCTGTTAGGATTTCCCTCATGTCATATTCAACTCCACACAGACAGCTCCATGCCCAGACCTTCCCTGAATTTCCAGCTGGAATGAAAACCATAGGAGTCTGGGTTACTTCAGAAATGTTTGCTACATTGACTTGGAAAACAAGGGTCAGTATAAAGCAAGCAGCAAAAAGCATTTAAACTAGGGACTGAACTAGTAATCCAGACCAAAAAAAAAAATAAAAAAAAAATCAAAAGCTCAGGTGACACTGTTCTGGTGCAAACTCTTTTCTTTTGCAAAATACTTTTCCTGCAACAGAAAGAGCCCTTCCAACTCAATGTTTGTTCAGTTAAATTGTCAGGTATGTTCAGATGCGCTATAGTTGCCTGTAAGTGGAAACGGATGGAGATTTTTATCTTGCTCTGCATGCACAGTTACTGTTTACATGTCCTGAGTCCTGGAGAAAAACCTAGTGTACTTTCAAAGTTACATTAACAATTCAGGCTGAACACTTGCARTACAAACCCATTCAGTTGTCTGCCTCTCCATGACACAGTTCTTTGGCACGCTGAATTGCTTTGGCCATAAGTTAGCAGTGATGTTTATGCTAACTCTAACGAGCTACAGCTCTAATATGTCCTCAGAAGAGTGTTCCAGGCTGGCTGCACACATCACTGCACTCTGTGCATTTTGAAATTTTTGTTGTTCCTACCAATTAGAGAAAGAAAATTACATGTGTTTTAAATAGAAGCTTAAACTCTGGAGYACAAGACCCAGGCATTGGGGAAGAGAATCTGTTGCCAAGCCACCCTAATCTGAGCACTTTTCTCCTCTGTATTTAGCATTCTTGATAATGGAATTTGGACTACAGCTAATGCTGATTAGTATTTCCATGTTAGTTCTTTCACATAATCCTTTTTTCCAACTGTGGCAGAGACCAGAAACATGCCATTTATACTTTCTGCCTGTCTGATTAAGCATGCTCTTCTAGGTCTTGCCAGCCAAAGCCACCAAGAATGTAAAGCTACTATGTTTAACTGATCCTAATAGGGATCAATTCCTAAGCATAGCAATGTTTTCCTTTTCTCCTGTCTCTCTAAATCTTTGCCTGGATAACAAGATTTTGATTGCAGGCTAATCCTGGTGGTGGGAAAACTGTGGTAGGCAATTGGTCTGAAGCATGCGAAGCAGAAGTGCRGACGCAGATGCTCACTGCGCTTATTAGTGATGGAGCACTGGTAACCGCCGGCCCATAAATAACGCATCTAATTTTACACCTGGGCGCATTCTTCCATGCTGGGAATCCAGTTCAGATGGACTGCAACCTAAAATTAGAGCAGGTTACAGACATGATCTTTGACATGTTAAAAGTAGAAACATACCAACGGTTGCAATGTTCTCATCCCGTCTCTCCAGCCTGTTTCCATGCAGGGGGGTGGGCAAGAACATACCAGACACAGCTCTGGGACATCTTCTGTTTTGTAGGTTTTTTCATCCAGCAGTGTTTTGTTACATTGCTTGTGCAGCAAGATACAAATGCAGGGTCAGATGGGACCGCGTAACCAGACGCCGGGCGCTGTGCGACACGCTGCACCAGGGCCTTTGATCCAAACGCCCCCCTCCTACCCTGCCTGCCAGCTGGATTGGACCCCAGCGCGAGCCGCCACTCGAGGCRGCGGCAGGAGACGTTCCAGGGAGCTCAAAGGAAGGAGTCCAGAGGAAGCACTCTGGAGGGCAACTGAGCTTGCAGTCACCTCTGCGTGATGCACTCTTCTGCAGTGACTACAACGGGTGGTGTGCCAGTCCGCCGGGCTCCCCCCCCAGCTCCACCAGACCCCACCTCTGCTGCAGCRTTCACCACCGCCTGCCCAGCGCCTCGGCAGCTCCGGGCTGGGAAAGAAGCAGGGAGCCCAGCGTGTCCGAGCAGAGGAGAACAACTCCCCAAACCTACTGCCGGCAGGTCTCAGCGACCGCAGAACACCAGCTCCAGAGAAGTGAGATTTCTGGCCCGTTCCATGTTCTTCGGGCACTGGCCCGCCCAGCCCCTTTTAGCTCCTCACACCTCAGTTTGCCCTGTTCTTAGGGAAGGGTACTAACTTCCACCTCCCCAGGTGATCGTAGCAGACACCAGCTTGTGATTGTTCTGGGGGARATGGGTTTCCTCTCATTTTTCAGAAAAAAAAAAACACCCAAAACTCCTTGTGACCCACCACTGCTGAATCAAAATTAGTTTTTGTATTTCATTAATTTTCCCAGGATGGAAAAGCCAGCATATGCAACTACACCTGTCTGCAGTGTATCATTTAGGCACTAGAGATACCTCTGCTGCATGAMGATCAGACGAAGATCTCCTGGAAAGAAGATGGCCCCTTGCAAACAGCCCGGAAAAGACAAAGCTGGAGATTTGCAGGCCTTAGGTCCACCTGCAGGTAATGGTTTTACAGAAGGACCATCATTTTATACAACTTGACACATGGGCAGCTGAGAYTACAGCTACCACACAGGTTCAGCTAGTAGCGTGGAGACACATCAGACCAAATTATGGGGAAGAACTTCTGACATGAAACTCCCAAGAGAAAGAACAAACACAAGAAACTACTCCCCAGCCACTCCCAAGGCCTAATTGCTGAGAGTAATGAATYGAGAAGCAGCAAGAAAGGCTCAAACAACTAATTATCCCTCTTACAGGAAGAGGATCATTACCTTCACCTGCAGCTGGGTTCAGACAGAAGGTTCGCACAGGTCAGGGATTTCTAACTGGCAATCCTGTCACATTCATTTGGGGCGCGATGGAGATCCACCAGCTTTGGGCCAGGGTGGTGCTGAAAAGAAGACATCGAGACTGACAACAGCTGTTGGATGCAGGGTGGAGACGCAGGTTTCTCTGCCAGGGCCCCGCAGGCCATGCTGTGCACCCCGGAGAGGCCTCAGCACCACCCCACGAGCCCTGAGGGATGGTCCTGGCCTCCTCCATCCTGGTGTCTCACTGCAGGGACAAAAAAACCCAAAGGAGCGGGAAGGCTCCCAGCAGAGCAGCTTTTGCACAAGGGTAGCCAGGAGCTCCCAAATGCACACACAACGTTGGAGAGCATCCGCGGGCTGCAGCCTCGCGGAGGGTCGCAAGCTGTCCCAGAGGGTCACAAGCCATCCCAAGGGTCACTGAAATGCTTAAGGAAGCCCAGAGAGCAAAGAGCGAAAGCTGGAGTCCCTTGAACTCAGCACTGCTATTCGTCTCCCCGTCCTGTTCTGTACTGTACTGAGATGTCAACAGAAAGGGCTTCGCTCTCCTTTCAGCGCTGAGCACCCTCGCGTCTGGACAGGGGACGGGGGTTGTCAGCCGAGGCTTAGCGGCTGAAGAAGCTGGTGCTCAGGGACTGGACTTGACTTAGGGCAGAGCTGGCAGAGAGTAACGCTGAACTCCCCGGGTGACTTGTTAAAAGCTCAAGAGGTGGAGGACGAGTTTCTGCAAGCTGTATCACACGGGCAGGAATTCACGAACACCGGTCTGACACCTCGAGAGACGTTTTGAAATGCCCTATTTAAAAAGCAAACCAGCACTGAAGACAGATTTTTCTCGAGCCGTTTGCAGGGAAGGGAACAGGATGGAAGTCACCGATCAGCTGCCCCTGGTGAAGCAGAAGCCCGTCCAGCGGCGTGCGCGTGGCGGCTGCCCAGCGTCACGCGTCGCTGCTCCCCGGAGCTCTCCGCAGGACCGGGGACCCGGGGTTGCTCCGGGCCGGGGGCTGACAGCGTCGCTGGCCGGGTCGCGCCCGGCACCTGCCGCTGCGATAAGAGACGAGAGGGCGGTGGGAGCGTCGCTAGTCCCGATGCYGGGCGCTGGGCTCCGGGACGATAAATCCCTCTTGTTTATGCAGAAAGGGGTGGCGGGATTTTTCCGCTCTCCACGCGCTTGAAGAACCAGAGTTGCGCACAGAGCGCAGGAGAGCCCGGCCGACAAGGCTGCCGCTGCCGTTGCTTCTGCCTCCATCCCGGGCTGCTGCGGCGCCGGGGGCCAGCGCGGCCGAGCCGCTCTGCCAGCCGCGGGGAACGACAAAYGCAGCAAAACGAGAGAAACGTTCTCAAAACAACAGGCAGCAGCTCTGCCGGGTGCCACCCATCGTACGGGACGGGTTGGGGGGTTTTGCACCCGCAGAGCATCCAGCACCCACCGCGGCCCGGCCCCCGCGGTGAATCAGACCTCGTCCCAGCGCTGCCGGGCGGCTTCCCAGCGCGGCGAAGCCGGGAGGCTGGATGATTTCCCGCAGAAGGTTGCTTTTGCTCTTGCTCTCTGCTTTTTGGCAAAGGACGACCCCATTGTTCGAATACGGAACACGATCCCGGCTCTCTGGCTGGGTAATAGCCATGATAAACAACGAGCTGCTGCTAATTAGCCTCATAAAGCTGCTCATTAAAAGCGGAGAAGAGCACACCAGGGTCGGAGCAGCAAACGGAGCGCGTTCCCAGGCGCACTCAGAGCCCCCCGGCTTCGCCCGGCTCCCGGCAGACTGCAGCGCCCGGCYGGGACGTGCTGCAGCCTCCTCGCGCGCTCGCGCCCACTTCCAAACACGCAGCTGCTCCCCGGCTTTCCCTCGGCGTTGCCATAGCAACTTCCACTCGCACGATTGCTCAATATTGTTCTTTTCCACTYACCCAGAGGTCCCTGCTGCTGCTTGAAGCAGCTCACTAGCTTCCGCGCTGCAGCAGACCCCCGGGGTGCAGCACCGCTCCGCGCCGCACCGGCTCCGTCTCTTGGTTTTCTTCATTTTGGTGCAAAGGCCGCGTGAAAGGAGGTTGGACGCAACCCAGTTCGATCCCTCTCTCGGTGCCCCGCTCCTACAACCAGGACCAAGAATGGCCCCAGCTCTCCCTCCTCAGACCCAGAGGAGGAKCAGGCTCCCCATCCGCCCACGCCAGGACCCCCCGGGCGAGGGACGGCGAAGTCCCAGTCTCCCGCCGGAGAGACTCCGCGCCAGGTGCTCCCTCCAAAAGGCAGCAGCTCTGGCACTTCAGTTGCACGGCTGGCGTTTCCCAGCAAGGTGGGCTTTTATTCCCTTTAATTTTTGGTGTTATCACAGTGCTTTGGCCAAAAAATACCACAAGCAAAAGTTCTGGCAAGGAGGTCACGGGGGGCACGGAGCCCACTCCAGCCTTCCCTCACCCCAGGCTGGCCGATTGCCAGTTCCTGTCCCTACAGGCAGGTGAAAAAAGCAGAGCCCCTGTGCCAGGGCATCTCCCTTTGGGGCAGTTTATGCAGAAGGAGCAACGTGACACCCCAACCCCAGGCTAACCCTTCAGCCCAGTGTTTCATAGCACCCTAGATACGGTGGTTTCCTGCGATAACATCCGTGATGGAAGCCTGGTGTTTTGCCTAGAAGTAGCAGTTACTTAGATCACAGCCAARTCATGCAATGCTTTTAAACAGAAGTGACTGAAAGCCTTGTTCATCAGCCCGACCCTGCACAGAGCAGCACTGCTCTCCTGGCAGAAGCGGTGCAGAAACACGTGAAGTGGAGATAGCAAAACATCAAATTCTTCATGAGATGAAGCTATTTATAAGGGCACYCCAGATCCTACCTCCTTGGCACAGAAGCAAAGTAAAGCATTTGCCATGCAAAGCAAGCCTGATGGACTGAACTCAGTCGTGCCCTTTCCTTTCCTGCTGGGAAGGTGAGGAAATCAGCTTTTCTTATAAGGCAATGAAGTTTGGGGGTACACAGCTTAGAGRAAGGAGCTACCAAGAGATTCTGTGATTCTAAGTGAGCCATTACAGAAGGGTTTTATTATAGGCCTAAAGGCAGAAGCAGATGGAGCACAGAAGACCTAACAGGATATGGCTCCCACAAAGACTTCAGCTGAGAAGGCTGGGATGCAAGTTCATGACTTCATGCCACCTGAGTAAAGACAAGACGCCTTGGAAAATACACAGGGAACCAAGAAAGAGAAACAGGAGCTAGACAGGGTGTAAACTGAAAATACAGTGTCATGTGCCTTGAGGCTAATTCCTTTAGTGCTCTTCCCAGGAAGAGTGCTCCCGCTTGCAAGAGACTTGCAACATCAGAGAAAGATAAGCTCTGCATGCCTAACAGAGCTCAAAGCAAGCCCAACACAAACCTGCACACAGAAATAACACAAGGCACTTGTATCAGACCCTCCTTCCTGTCAGGGCTAGCTGGGGTGAAGGGACTTCTGGAGATTATCTAGCCCARCCTCCAAATGTCTGTCTTACAGCCATTTGTTCACCACCAATTGCAGCTTTTGCCACAGATCTGTAGGCAACGGTCTTRGTCAATAGCTTCCAGACAGCCATTACAAACAGGAACCTGATGGGCTACGCCATTCACAGTGCACTTCGCTCGCTCTCCAGTTTACTGTTTAAGACACTACTACCTACACAAAATTGAATTAGAATGGGAAAGCAGCTGACAGAAGCCAGGCAAAATGCACTCTCAGGGTTTAGTTCTTAACTTTCCCTATCTGTTGCTCTACTCTTGACCAACCAAGATGAGAAAGTGCCTGAATGATAGAAAGGAGGACAGGTGGTACAGACTGCTTTTTAGTATTTTCATTTTAAAACATAACTAGCTACAGAACATGTTAACAATAAAAACAAACATTCATATGCTGATAAAGACTTATTATATATATTTTTAGATCTCTACCAATAAGGAATAAAGCCTAGTTCTGAGGTAGGACAAGGCCATGACAAAACRATGTTCTTCAAAAGATGAACTAGGCAGCRCCTGGGTCACTGAGGGCCTATGTGGACTGATATACTGAACATCTGTAGTATGCAAAATGGCAAGAATTACAAGATGCTTATTTAAGACACTTATGCCTGATGCATTGATTTGACTTCTCCAAGGTCATAAAAAGGCAATAGTTTCTATAAAATTGATTTTATGAATATAGTATTTCAGAAATAGGTTTACTAGCTGGAAAAATTGACCTCATCTATAGCAGGAAGTAAGTCATGAAAGCAAAGGTTAAAGATGGAGAGAAAAGGGAGTTTAGACCAGCTCCAGCACAGACTTCATAACAAGTCTCGAGTTTTTAAATCAAGGGCACAAACCAATAATGTAGTATTCAGTTTTTAGGCCTTAAAAACTGCAGTCAGTTACAGATAACGGCTTTCTTGATGAGACTAAGAACTCTTCATCAATGTAGAAGAGTTACATTATCAGTACTTACAAACTATGTAATGGTCCCACAGACAAAAAAATTAAAAAAGTCACCCACTGAAATCAGGTGTATGGGCTTTAACCAGTAGCCCTTAATATTAAAAGAAACACAGCATCTGCATGTTAATACTTTATACAAAATTTAATACACTCATAGATCACACTTGGTAAGACACTGTCATAAAATACTGTGACTGATATAAATAYAAAGCATTACAAACAACATTTGAAATTAAAAAAGTTTATTTGAAGATCTGAAAAACAACCGTGAAAGACCAACATTTCCAGGACACTAAGATATGATAATGTATTTTTCTATTGTTATGTTATAAAAAGGTCACTGTCCTTCAACTATCTAAATAAAAACATACGTTTATTGACCAAAYATTTTATTTCCAACACCAAGAAAGTAAATGGGTTTGAAAGTCAGACTAATTAATAGCATCAACACTAGGTGATCACAATCCCAATGGGTCTGAGAGTCTAGGTTTAACTAAGCAATAAAGCAGATTAGGTAGGCAAGTCTTAATGTCAAACCAGACCCACAAGTACTGAAGAATTCATACAATGAAATATCATAACTGCATTTTTTTTCACATTCCACTGAGGCAAAACAAAAAAACAAACAGTAGCAAGCCAGAAAACCTGAAGAGCTCCATTAAACACCAAGCTTCCATTTTAGAACAAGAAAGCCTTCAGAACTTACAAATACCAGTTCCATTTTAAACACACAACTTTATTCACTTGATGTTTACATAGTCTGTGCAAGAGACGTGCAACAGGAAGGTGAAGAACAAGATGTAGAAGTGGACAGTATTACAAGAATCCAATTATCACTTCATTACAAAGCAGCATACTGTTATACTGCTTTCCGATGATACTCAGGAGGCGCTACTTCGTAGTCACTGGCGCTAAACAATGCAGAGGCATTCTTTGCTAAATATCTACAAAAGAGATATTAATAAGATTAAAACACCTTTTTTTTTTTTTTCCAAAAATCTGTTGTTTTATAACCCATGACTGAATTAGTGTTTGAGATCATAAAACATGTTTTCAAGGATAGAAATCTAACATCTATTACAGAAAGTCAGCTGTTCAAAGTAATTAAAGATTTGACAACTCATGCCAAAGTCGATTCCAAACACTTTTTGTTAAGCAAGTCTGGCTCCAAGTGAGCACAAGAAGGTTAACAGGGTGAAACAATTTACATTTCAGATTCAGCCAGCTACTGTACCAAGAATTAATCTACTACTGATATTACACAGAAAGGGGCAGGAGAACCAGAGCATCATGCAGTTCCATTTGAACAAATGTGGAGCTAAAGTTGCTTGATGAATGATAACTAGAGSAATATCAGCAGTGACTAACTATGGGTGGTAGCCAGAAGTTAAGCATTATATCCCATTACTGCTCATTGAATGGATTCAGGGATTTCTGTCAGTGCACTGGCTTCGTGTTTCCATCTTTACAGCTTAAAGCTCTTTAGCACTTGCATTTATGTCAGAAGTTATCCAAAACCCTATGTTAACTCAAGAAACTTCAGGATTATTCCAAAACAAGTCTGCCCTGGAAATCAGGCTTATCYGTTTCCAGCTTTACTGCAAGGTAAGATCACCTTCTTGGCTTAGTTGAAGGTTTCTTTTTAACTTCAAGTAGCTAGTCCAGTCATACAGCAATGAGATTTAATCTTCATTAGCAAAAACAGTTTAACCCCTTTGTTACCCCAGTTATTTACAAATCAATACTCCCAAATACTATAATTGGCCACTACAGTCTTGCACAAAAGAACACAGAACATACCTTTTTTGTGATAATCACAAATGCAAGCTTACAGTACAGGATGACCAAAAGCAGCTGTCAGCATAGCAAAAGCAAAGAGCTGCACACCGATGCTGTGAGTTGGCACACAGCTGAACAGTTTAAACCACACACCTGTTCCCACCTACCCATATTTTTTATCCCAGAAGCATAATGCTAAGCTCCTCCAGTGCTGTATGKGTACATGAAATGTACCCAAGTCATTCTTGTACACATACATGGCACAGATATGAAGCACAGGTGTGACACCTCAGTAGACACTCAATTTAAATCTATTCTGTTTCATTTTAGAATCTCCCATTCAGGAAACATTTAAAGATGAGCCAAGCAGCAAGCAACTCCATAGTTCCTTAGAGTAATCATGAGATATTCGTAAATCTTAAATTACTATTTAGGATGAAAAACTTCATCCTAAACTTTTAATAAAGTGTCTACAGCAACACAACAGCATAGTGCAGAGAACCAAAGCTGTCAGTGAGTCTGTCCTAGAAATAACATGATTTGGATGATTTAACCAAATGTAACAGTTGGTTAAGTATTTAGTAACTGTTGTGTTTAATTGTCATCTGTTTGTAATAACCACTACAAGTGAATACTTCAACATTTATTTTGAAATAAGCAGCAGACATTGACAGTTTATGTACACAGACTAATAGGTATGTACACACATGCTTAACTGGCAATAACCTCAGCATCCAGGAGAGAAGTTAAAACAATCTTACTCATATGCTACTCTACATCACAGTTTTTAAATCAAGCTTTACTGTAAGCTCCAGTGAAGATTTCACTCTCAGGCATAACATATATATACACACAATTGTCTTTAGTGAACACAGGACACACTACTTTTAAATCTTTCAGCAAGCAGAAGTTTGGTAACCAGGGCTATTGTACTTACTTTAAGAAGTCATGTAAGTAGTTTAACAGCAAAGCCAGACTCTTCTCATCAAGAGGTGTGTAAGCAAGCATAGCTCCAATTCGTACTTAAAAAAAATAAAATAAATAGTAGTACTTAAGTACTTGTTACAGTTAGAAACAATGGCTTTAACAAGTATTTCAATAAAGTCTAAGCCTTATACTAGGGTATATAAAAAGCTAGGAATCTATTCCAATATACACAAGGTTACCTAAAGTAGACAGGCTATTGAAAGTCCTTTTCTATTCTAAAACCATGAATTATCGTGACCATTTCAGGCATACGGGGTAAGGAAAGAATGAAATCACTAATTTCAAACTTAGTTTTCAAGTTTCTGCAGTTCAGACATACTGAGAAAAAAAATACAGAAAAAGCAAGCATTTAAAATACCTTTTAACTGTTCCCCTTCAGTCTGTAGATGTCATACTCACCAAATAACCTCAGAAGATGCGGAGCACCATAAACTTGAGACATAGGAGCATCTGGGTGATCTGCTAAAATTTCAGCATATTGGGGCCTCTCAAATTTGTACAGTAGTTGAGTGCCCAGCATTACATTGAAGTATTCTTTAATTCCAGCCACAACTTCATTAACAGCATACTCCCTGGTAAACAGAAAAAACGCTTCAGTCTTGTTCTAATGACTGGACAGACACACAATTAGAGTTGGTTTGTTCAGTCCCTCAAAATCATAAAGATCCCAGGACTTTTCAAAGGAAGTTGACTGGAAGCCTTAAAAATGTATCACTGCAGATCAGGATGCATTTCAAGACTTCCCTCTAAAAACTTACACAAAACAAGAGAGAAGCCTTGCTTTTATTCTTTTCACTTGAATTAGCTTAACTCTTAGAGCAGTCTATTCAAAGCAGCAGTGAGTACTTACCAGCTCTTCTGTTTTTAACCAAAGTTAATCCCAACTCACATCAGTTAGTTAAAGTGCAGTATTACTTTTAGCAGTCAGACTGAACTTCTGCCTAATGGGAAAGGGTGGCCACCAGATAGTTCAGAAAACTGACCCTTTCTAACTATGTCTCAATTCTATCTACTGCAGGCCTCCAACTTCACAACTAATTAAATAACCACMGTATAGAAATTAATGTTCTGCATAAGCAGCCACACTGCACCCCTAAGTACAACCCTCACTCTAGCCTGCAACAAAGCTTAGAACACAGACATTAGGGCAATTACATGAAAGACAAGTAAATATGCTTCTACCTGAATGAAAGAAAATAACTTCACATTTCTAGTTCCTGCCCTTTTATCCTTAAGCGAAGATTCCTGTTTTAAAGCRTCTTGTACATTGTCAGGGCTTGACCCGAGGTAATTACAAGTAAGAATCTTGGAAGCTATCATCTCAAATTAGCTAGTTTCACCCCCTCTTTSATTCTGCTTATGTAAGGTGCTAGGTAAAGTCATCTTCTACCTGTTCCCCACCATTCTACTTGCATGAGAAAGTTTACCTATATGGTAACACTTTTGCCCAACTGCTAGGTTGCTTGCTTGATAGTTTGTTCAGTTTATAGCTAGCAGAATAAAGTGGATGAAGAACTAGCCACTTTGCTTCTGTCAGTTTCCTTTCTGGAAAAGGTTTGAGGAAAAAAAAAAGCAGTGATAAAATTCCAGAGAGCAAAACTGCATTTACAAATCATCTCTTCAAAGACTTGTGAGCTTCCTAATGACCTCAGTCCTCAACATTAAGCTGGACATAGGGTTGGGGTCTATTTAATAAACAAACTTAAGTTTTCTGTAAAGCACAAGTCAAACAATAACAGAAAAATATATAAGGTTTGAAATGACTACCACTTACTTGTTATCAGTGTTTCCTCGTGATTTCTTGTAGTTTGCATAATCCTCTAAAATGGAGTCAACATTCTTCTTAGCAGGAAGATAAAACAGCTATGAAAGAAGCAAAGTTGAACAAATACCAATTGTCTAGTTTATGCAGACATTTCTATCTCCATGTTAACTTTAACTTGACATACATAAGGACATTCCKAGAATAAAATTAAAGGAACATCCAACTGTTTTAGTTGTGGCATACCAAAAAAATACCAGCATCTTACATACTCATTTCCATTTAGGTTTGTGCTACTCAACAGCAATGTGATGACAAACCA
Source organism: Rhea americana (assembly GCF_003343005.1). Lineage (NCBI taxonomy): Eukaryota > Metazoa > Chordata > Aves > Rheiformes > Rheidae > Rhea > Rhea americana. Next base: position 761,659 of record NW_028185905.1, read on the forward strand.
TCAGTCACCTCAACAGTCAAAGATATACAGCAACACACATGCAATACAGCTCTATCTACACTAGGCCACACAGYGTTTGTGTAAGTAGTTTTGCCTCTTCTTTTGTCTGCCTGCTCTGCTTCTTATGTCCACAGTTCAGCACCTGCTAATGCCACTATTGTGTAGGAAATGAGCCTGACAGACATCTATCGGGAATTTCCATGCCTGCACAGTCTGAAGAGCATCACAGTTTTATTAGAGCCTTCAGAATTGAAGGCACAGTACACCCAACCATGATTCACCAAGGATCAACTTTATCTTTAATACTATACACAAAACATGTCAGTTAAATCATATGCTGCAAGGCTGAGTGGTGCAGAGAATCCACATATTTGTTTTATATTTGAGTCATGACCCCGCTCCACTTCGCCCAGTTCACTGACCAGTTTCCTTTTGTTAGAGCCTTACAGTCTGAAGACATTCAGGAAACAAACAAGTATCCAGAACTGGAGTGAGAAACACATTAGTGCTTGATCAGCTTTACTGTAAATGCAAGTCTAAGATTTGTATTCATCAAGAAGTCAGCCCTACTCACATAGGACTTAAACAAGAAGCTTTTGCTTGTCTAGGACAGAGAATAAAGGCAGATCTCAGACTACCAACTACTTAGAGCGTGCAAATCACACCCTACCAAACAATTTTCAGAACTGCTATTACTCTGTATGCTTCTTGCTAATTTTAGTAGCTGGTTTCACATGTGAAACAAGTCAAGATTCTTTAACATGTTTTAAAGCCRTAAGAATTTATTTTACTTTTAAAGTCAGAAACAAGGTTTAATTTAGGTAAAATTAATGTATCATTCACTTTGTTTTGATCTAGCCTAGTAGAAGAATTAAAAATAACTACCTAAGAGACAGTTGTCTGTCAGAGGTGTAATACAACTTCAGATACTTCATATTCCATTCACTGCTAAGATTTTAACAGAGTTTCAGGACAGGAAGGAGCTGAGGTAAAATATGTATCATATGCATCACATGRGATCTTCCTATGGACCAGTTCTCTGCTAACCAAGTAAACTGTTCAAAGCATAACAACAGACCAAATGTGCCTAGGATAACACTACAGAAATCATACAAGCTCAGAGTTAACCAATGTTTTAACTTGTGCCCGATTAGACTAAATGAAATGCAAGAATATCTTGCACAAGTTGATGTCCAACTCTGCTGAGCCAGTCCTGCCCACAATGACCTCTGGTAAAAGTCCAACTAGAACCAACAAGCCACCAGGATTACTTGATTGTGTCTACTGTACAAGGTATTTTGCTACATTGCACTTAGAGGATATGAAACTCCAGTTGTACTGTCCTTGCTTGTACAAGACTAGATTGCCCTCCCTCTTTTTTTTTTTTAAACACACTTTTTAAACAGCCAAAACCAGAAATTACCTGCTTTTGCCTGGTGATCAAGTCCCAGTCATCTACAAGCCATGGTTTCAGCTCTTCTGGAATTTTCACCTTTACTTCAACCCTGTTCATAAATGTTTCTTCCTGGAAAAAGTAAAATTAGACCAATTACTTTCAGATTATTGCCTAAGTAAAGAGTCACCCATATGCCTTGGCCTTGTTTCCACAACTGAAATACAGCACTGAATTGAGTACAGTAATTCCTGTAGGCTCCACAAGGCACAGTGATATAGCTTAGACTTTCCAAGGCCTGTGAACCTTAGTTTTACGAAGTTGTAACATTTCACACTGCTGTGCTATAGGACAATACTGACATTTATATTTCTGTACAAAGCAATCTTCCTGTTTTCTGTCAAACACTCCTGCAAGAGTGTCAGAAATACATACACTTTCAACCGTTGGATCTACTCGAGCCCGCTTCTTCCTTGGAGGCTGGGGAGTCTCACTGGTACTGCTCCCTTCTCCAATTCCAGGAGCTGTACAAAAAGCAGACATACTGCATAAGAAATTTGGTAAGCCAGTAAGTATCAATAAAAAGAAAGATTTAGAAGCAAGATTCAGGTTTCTCAGGTGTGTTTGTTTTTTGTTTTTTCCAGTTTTAAGTAAGTGCTATTAATTGTCTTCTGGAAGTCTCACACATTTGGAGACATTTGGAATATMTCTCAAGTGGATATATTTACAATTATCTGAAGACATTTTCGCGCTAAGAATCTGTAATGCATTACATGTTCTTTGGAAGAATTTTTGGAAGCAGCAACTCAGTTTTGTAGTAATGTCACATTTTTATCTCAGTAAGAAAATAAATTTAAGAAAATTATTTGTACAGATTTATGGAGATACCCTTTGCTTTCAAATCTGCAAGAGGTCCAAATCTTTGAATTGCAACAAACAGTTTGCATATAAACTAGCAAAGTATTAATCCCCCTGAGAAGAGGAAGGGGGACCTGAAGACTAAAAGGAACACAAGGTGACAGCAAATTTAGCCGAGGCAGATTTAAGAYCTCACCCCAACTAAGAATCCTTCACTAAGGATATCCACTTTTATATATAAAATAAAGACATACTTACTTTTCTGTTTGTTCTTTTTTGTTTTCCTGCAAGAAGAACACAAATTATTGCAAAAAATAAAAAGTGATACTTAGAAAACAAAGTAGAGAATCAAAGTTGTCCAGTAAGTCCATAACAATGACCAAATATTGAGTGGACTACAGAATATTTAGATAATCGCAAATGAAAGGAGCAGCACCAGAGATGATCCATCAGCACAGCTATGACACTTCAACATTTTTCATGTAGTAGGGTAATACTTTTTTTTGTGATTCAATAAACTTATGATGCATAATTAAACCTACAGAAACCCAGAAGCACATTAGTATCTAATAATAGTACTGATTGACATTTAAGTAATATCTGCAGATACTTTTCATACACTTCAAGTGCTCTTGGAAAAACTACACTAGATTTGTAGGTTGTTTATTTCAGTATTTCAAGGATTGCTTAAAAGGCAGAACATCATGCAAGAAAAGAGAAATGCTGGGGAATTATCAGATAAGTCTCAAACAACTGAAGTAACATGCAGTCAAACACTGGAAAACAGTTTTATGACTACCAGAGCAGAGGATGATTTAAATACCACTGTAAAAATTAGATGCATGAAGCTGCATAGGCTGTCTATGATTGCACTGGAAATGTTAAGCAGAGATCACAGTCATACCTAATTGCCTCTTATTAGGAGCAACGCTATTCGGTAATGTTCCAAGAGTTTCTAATGTTTCCCTTCCAAATGGTTTTCTCTAAACATTTAATGTTTCTAGTTTACATACTTCCTCAGACTGCTTTAAATTCACTATCCTTAACCCTTACTTGTATTCCAAGTGAAGAACTATTCCAAGACATTAACTTCTAAAAATTTCAGAGGCACATAAAACACAATGCATGCTATGTAAAAATATTGAGATAGGTCACAAATAAAGACAATAAAACTCTAACAGATGTTTTTGTTAATTATCTGAATTTTGTATATTTACTAACCAATATTAATTCTAGTTTTCTGAAAATAAGAGTACTATTAGTCATGTTCTTATTTGCTCACTATGAACAGGAGTCCAGTTAAACTTTAAGTATTTTAGTGCATCACATTCTTTGCAGAGATAAAGCATATGTTTCCAGATTGCATAGGTAAGACTTTATTAGTACAAGATTATTCTTTTGAAAATTCACCACTGTCAGATGACATTYGTATTCAGCCTTTGAACTGAGTTTGGCTGAGTCAGGAGATAGGCACAGTTTCTAGAAAGGTCTGAGGACAGGAAAGTAAGGCATTCTTTTAAGTTTCAAGTCACAAACAAGCATTAGACTTAAACAGAACAGTGAGCAAAATAAAGCAGTGGATCATCTCTCTCCAGGAAGAAGCAACAATTGCCAAGTCAAGTCACTGATAATGTGCTTGTGTACTGAAGACAGTGTTTTCTTTCAAACCTAGAGTAAATAAGTGAAAATGGGGAGTTTTTTCAGCATTAAAATCACAAGACAAAAATAACGTTAGAGTATTAGTCTAGGAGTAGAATCCTACAAAACTGAAATAGACAATGCAAAGTACTTCAAGGACTACTGCAGTTAAGACAGTAAAACGCATCTCTGATACTGAAGTTCAAAGTATAGCATAATCCATCCTAGGCAGTTGCTTGTGCTCTCCCACCTCATTCCTTATATTTCAAGTGATATGCCTCTGCTTCAAGTCAAAGCAGCCACCTGTTTGCAAAGTTTAAAAGACAAATCTGAGTTAGGGAACAGAAAAAGAGCTCATGTTAGAGATAAACATTAGCATTAGACAGGTTAAGTGAAGCCTGTACAGCAGACTGTCTGGAACACTACTATTCACTAGGTTAAAGCAGTTGTGCAAGATGAAATGCTGCTGTTGTGTACAGTAAGTTAAGCATGCAACGTACTTGATCTATCCATGAGAAAGTTGCAGCATGTATGCAGCAGATTGTAGAGAGCACTACTCAACAGAAGTTGGAACCCAAAACGAGCAGCACATCTTAGATAATTAAATCTCATTAATCGGACTCATTTTGAGACATACACCTGAGAAACACCGCACGCGCCTCACAAGGACAGTAAATTCCACTTGGACAAAGGTAATACAAGTCTTCAACTGAAGCAAACAGGTAAAACTTAACATCTAGATGTTAAAACACCTTCTTGTGCCAATTCATGCCTAAATCAGAACAACAAGCCCTAAAGCATGGCCACAGCAGTATAAGATTTTGAGAGTCCTCCCTTTATGCAAGACCGTACAACCCAGCTGCTCCATCATCTACATATTTCACTACTAACTGGTGCTTTTCATTGGGAACTGACAAACAATGGAACTRAACAGAAAGAGGAGCATGGAAGTTTCAATGAAGCTTCTGTCCAAGAGTTGAGACTTAACTGAGAGCTGAAAGGTCCCACAGCTAAGTTTTAAAGGATGCTTCCAACTGTGGTCAGACACTGCCTCCTCCTTGAAGGGGAACAGCAATCAACAGAACTCTGGTAGGAAGTTAAACCAGTATTCATTTCACAGGTTTGCTTCAGCAGAACAAGAACAGGCAGCTAGACCAGAAACATACAAGTATTAGGGATCAAAATTTAAGACTGAATTGGAAAGCCAAAACAAATATTTCAACATAATAAGCTTCTGAAATTATGTAGAAAGAAGATAATCAATAGGAAATGAACACAAGGCTACAGCTTATAGAATAGCTTGCTACAATGAATTCCTATACATCAAAGGCAACAGATCCAGAAGAAAACTATGGAAGCTGTCCATGCCACAGGAATATAATACTGGGCTTCCATACCCAACATCCAAATCAGGACTGTGTTGAGGACTAAATGGTAAGTGAGGGTAAAAAGGATGTCACAGCAAAAGATAAACTTAAAGACTACACTCAGCCTTTCCAGACATTCATCAGAAGAAAGATAGTCAAGTAACTGTTAAAAGAAATCTTATACTGTGTGGGTGGGATGGAAATACTAACTCATGACGACAGCATTTTTTGCACATGAGAATTACTATTAATTTCTTCTYACAGTTCTAAACCAGAGGATCTTATGAAACATGTCTAAAGAACTATCAATAGAAAATAAAAATTGCTTAAATAGAACTAGACAAAGATGACATCAAAAGGAAAGCCAAGACTTTGAAAGGCTTACTTATTCCATAACAGTTGGGAGTTCCTGACATGGTGATAAACAAGTATTTGACTTACTKAAAATCCAAGCATCTTTTAAAGGAACTTAGAAGTCAATTAGAACCTCTCTGCAATACGACTGGTTAAGATATAAGCAGTAGAAAATGAAGGTGGGCTACCACTTTCATCTCAGCTATCTGAGTTCAGTATATTCTTAAAGTGCCAGAAAAAAAGATTAGTGAGATGTCAGTTTACTGATAAATTAAGAGGACAGTTATACCCGAGCTTTACAGAATCATAAGATCCGTCCTAAAACCAGGTGACTAGCTTTTTTTAAAAAAAGGAAATGAGAAATACGTGAAAAATAAGCCAAGAGCCTTAAATCAGCCATTACTACTAAAACAGCTTAGTCACTAGATCAGCTGTGACAAAAAAAAGCATTCCTATCAAAATACAATTAAGACATTCAACATTATTAGCAAAAGGATACAGACAAAGAAAGTCAGGATTATACAAACATACATCTCTTGTGCACAGCCAGGCCACCTGACCTTAAAGGACAGGCACGAAAATTAGAAGAGCTAAAAAGAACAATAGTTAGTAGTGTAGTAGTGGCTTCTATACCAGGAGTAACCAAGAGACAAGGGCTCTTTCTCAAGCTAACAACCAGGCAGCAAGAAAGAAACGTAGTAGAGGCTTCATTAGAGATAAAAAGTAGATCTGGAAGGACTAATCACTGTTTCTCAAGATATAAGACAAAAGAAATAAAAACAAGCAACAGACACTAAAAGGACTGGAGAAGTCATCCTCTTCCCTTCTCTCCTCAACACAGTACTGAATTCAAATTAGGAACTCACTGCCACAGAACACTGTGGTTGCCAGGAGTTCAAGTGCTTCAGAAGTTACCAGAAAAGATAACCTAGGGCAAACCTATTAAACCCACCACATGGATGGAGCCTGCAGCTCTGATGTCCATTAACTGCAGACTGCTAGAAGCAGAAAGGTTATATGGAGAGAACAGTGTTCTAGACTTGCCTCATTTGACTGTCATCTCTAAGCATATGCTACTGGTCACCATCAGACAGAAAAACAAGTCAGGAAGATGTCTGGCTTGAGCCATTCCAKAGTTCTTATGGTTCAAGATAACTCACATGCAGGCAGTGTTCATATGCTGCTTGACATTTAGAGGACTAAGTAGCTTGTGTGAGAGCTACTAGCTTTATCAAAGATAGCAGAAGATGCCACAGGAGACATGCAGCAGGAACACAGGCTTTTGAATAGTATGTTCAGATCAAGAACAAGCCTGTTAGAAGAAAGGACTACAACTTCTACGTTTAAGTTGACAGTTGTTTAGATAACATCTCTGACAAGACTGCTTGCAAATGTATCATTAAAAAAGAAAAAACATAGCACAGATATTCTCAGATCTGTTATTCAGTAGTTTCTTCACTCAGTAAGAGTCTAGATTGCCCTTCTTATTTTCCAAGTACTGGCTTGCTCTTATATTATTCACTGATTTTTTTGAAAGTCAATCATATTAGGCCTGCCAAAGACAGCACCTGTTCTTAAAAGCTGGAATTCACTTGTGCTGCAGAAAATGCAGCCTGGAAAAAAACAGTATCTGCAGTGTTTTATTCCATTTTCGGAAAGCTGCTATAAATAAATTTTCCTGTATTTTCTAAATATTGTAAGATGAATAATTAATCTCAAAAAGTATACAACTTTCATTTCATGTACTTTTCTATTTCATTAAACATTGCTTATGAATAGTCTTAAAAGCATTTTAGACAAATTGCTGCGGTTTACAGCAGCAGTATTTTGAATCTACTTAAGTCAATGGTGAAAACAGTACATTAAGGAGCAAGATCAATCCTCACACTTGTAAAACTATTTATCACAGAAGCCTAGCTCTCAAAACTTACAGAACATAGTGCAGTTTATTACTGATTTCAGTAGAAGCAGGACTCAACACTACAGTAAGCATGCAGACCAACTGTTATCTTCTAGAACTATCCAGTTTCAAAAATCTGAAGTCAGTTGTTCTCCACTTCTTTTCAAACAGTGGATATACTGAATGCATTTGACTACTCGTATCATATAATTTCCCAATTGAAAACTTATGCACTTCAGAGACTAAAAACTGCTAGTCCAGATTGGCTTTAAAAAAACAAAAAAAGAGAGAAAAAGAGATATACTGCAGTACTTTAGAGCTGTTACCTGAATTACTACCAAAGCTTACATCATTACAACTGAAGACTTTAAGAGTCTCTAAAAGAGATCTACAAAAGTAAGGAGGTTTGGATTTCAGGATGAAAATCCTGGTTTGACAATCCATCCTTAACTCACCGCGTCGATATTGTAGGGGTCTCCAAACAGCAAACAGTATGCGCTCCATCTCGTCTGAAAAATCTAGGCACAATGGGGGTTGAGTTAAGGAAAGAATGTCAGACCTAGTGTTTAGCCTTTAAGAGAATCTATTTAAGGTTCAAAAATTTACCTTTTTAGCAACATATTACAGTCTTATTGAACATTCCTGGAGGATAAGTTGTGCTTATATTGTTATTTTCTTTCCCTTATTGTTTGGCTATCTGAGGAAAAAGTTTCAAAGAATARGTTATCATCTTTCCTTTTGTTCAATCCTCCAAGAATGCTACAAAAGGTAAATTTTGAGGCCTAAATAGGTTGACAGTGTTACCCTTTTAGAAGAGTTGCTTGATCAACTTCTCCCCCTCCCCACAAACCGTACGTCATGTACTTTAAGTAGCAGTTGAGGTTTATARCAAGAGAACAATCCAGAAGTCTTATTTTAGAACTGCATTTTGAGATTTTCAGTTTTCAGAAGTCACCTTGCCTTTAGGTGTAAGCAGGATGCGAGAAGCAGTAGGTCAGTCAACAACATATCAATTCCACACAACCCTGCATCTCTGCTAGCATAAGTCAAAGTATTTCCTCTCCCTTAGCCTCCCAATAAAGAAGAATAGGGAGACTTTGTTGGAGGAAGCACAGGTCTAATTTAGAAGGATGTATTGGATGCTGGTAATGGCTAGAGACTAGGAGCAAGACCAGTGCAACAAGCATACAGGACCCTGTTATAGATGCCTTTCATAATGTAAGACTACTATTCTAGCAACAATATTATTCTCTTCTCCTTTATTGCTCTAATAACCCATCATCAAGGAATTAATTTTTCTACTCAATATGAAACAAGTTTCAGAGTTTGTTTCCAGCATAGCAGATCAGGAAATAAACTATCACCCATGCTTACAGTAGTGATTACAGCAAAAAACAAAGCCATTTCCTTCCCCCAGTGGGTTTCAACCAGAGAGTAAAGACAGACCTGGTAACATGCTTTCAAGCTTTATAGTTAAATAGATCTTTATGGTAACATCATTTTTGATGTGYTGATCTACCTTGGATGCAACACTATTAGGTGTGGTTGAGGGGATCAAAGCCAACTTTGAATTCCATTGTTTTTCTAGTGCAAGTTAACCTTTAGCATTCATTCAGCTGAAAAGAGTTACACTCACCCCACTGCATTGTTTGAATTACCAAGATGACTAAAGTTAATAGTATTTGAAGCCTAGGCCTAAAGTTACTATTGGGATGTTCACTATAATGCAAATATTAGCATTTACAATTGAGTCATAAGTACCTGTGTCAATATTACACATAGAATTAATCCTACTCCYGCTAACTAAAACACAAGGAGAATCAGGTACAACAGTGCCTTAAGTAGTCCCATTAGTAATGATCATAACTTAGATCTGTTTAAATTGGATTTTAATGACATTCACAGGAACTGTCTAAAAGCCCCCCCCCATCTCCCTTCTTCAAATGATGACGACTAGATCCCTGTCAGAGGTCCTTTCTGAGCCATGACATGGTTACACACCACACCAAACCAATGTGGTTAAGGCATCTCAGGATCTGCAGCAACAGACCACACAGGAATATGCAGATAGCATTATGACCAGATCCGTCTCACTCCCCAGTCCAAAGACCAAGAGGCAATTTACAGCCTAGGGCAGGCTTTGACCAAGTCCGAAGTGAAATCTACATTCGGGTCACAGGATCTGGAGCAAAAAGCAACTTTACCTACTGCACTCTTCAAATCACTGAGAAGTTTTGTAACAGAAGTTGCCCTTAAATGAGACACAAATTCTAAGGCTGCAGCCAAATGCCTCCTCTTATGAAGTGGTATCAATTCAGCAGCTTCCTCACGAATACCAGAATTAAGGGAAATTAGGAGTTCAAAGCATCCAAAGTACCACATTAGTAATGAACATCTTCATAACGAAGTAAATTAAGTATTTTGCCAAGAGAAAAGTTTCATGGCACACTGAGCAAAGCAGGAGAGCTATATTGATTGTATGAGAATCTAAACATAAGGCCAAACAAGCTATTCTGAAAAACAAAAGGATGGAATGGAGGAAATCTGACAGTTACTTTCCAAAAAGTATTTTTTCTGATAGATGTCTGAGCTTGCTTCTGGTCTCTTAAGATGCAAAATCATTTTTAACAGCATATGGGTTTAGTTTTATTAGAAACAGCAAAATATCAAAGATTCCCTAAATGTAGTTTTAACAGTTATATAGTAGGAAGGCAAGGCATTAAAGATTCCCCACATCAGTGTTTGTGCAGTTGTGGGACGATTCTAACATTCCATAGAAAAACTGATTTCACCAAGATGCACAAGTCTTATGAAGACTAACCACATTTGAGTGTCAGTTCACTAATTTAAGAGGAATAGCATGCAAAGTAAAAGAACTGCAAGTGTTAAATGTCTACTCAGTATTAAACACTGTACAATCAAAGAAGGCTGTTTTAATAAAATACTTCAACAAAAGCCTTTCAGGCATATTAAAAAAATAAAAGCACAATTTCTGTATAGGGGGGTAATGTCAGAGGTATCATAGAATCAGTAATCAGTTTAGCCTGTGGAGCTATTATAAGAAAGCCTCTATTTACAGATCAAGAGTAAATTTGACAAGCAATAGTTCTTCTTGTTGTTTTTAAATGAAAAGCTTCTTACACTTCAACATTTTTCTGCTGCAGACCAGATGTCTTCTTGCCTGGAGCAGCACCTCTCATCTTCCCCTCTGCATATTGTTCCCTTTAAAAAATAAATTTGGCAATAAGACTTTAATGAAAAAAGAAGTGTGTTTTCCTGAAAGGGTAACAGATTATGTAAAGAGAACTTTCAGTAAATGGATTCAGGAAAACACCCAAGGAAGATAGCATTGGTCACAAACAGGAACAAATTCAACTCAATATGGAAAAGACTTATGTTTCTTCATATAACAAACAGTTAGCCGTATAAACACTCATTTCTTCCCCCTCCCACTATCTTTGTTATTCTGAATCATCAGGAAGTAGCACACTAACTGCTTCAGAAAAACATAAAACATTCTAGTTGAAAACATTATCTTTTCTCCTATCCCCTTAATAACATTCACAGCTACCAAAGTATTAGCAGGCATTCTGAAGCTGTTTGAAAAGATTCTTACAGGTTAACAGTACATTTTAAGCATACTGCATAAGGATCACTTACCTTAATTGCCTAATTTCCACGTTAAAGAATGTACTTGTGACTAGTCAGGCTGTCTCCCTCATTTTCATCAATTCACTCTTCTGCAAAACCTAAAGTCACTGCTCTAATAAGGWCTGAGCTGCTACCTAGTTTCAACTGCTAGAGGGCAAGAAATCAGAACATCTCTATGTCAAAGCATCAAGGAAAAAGGATTAAACTAGCATTCCTCCTGAAGATTTGTTTTTTTTTTTWAAAAAAARRAAAMMAAAAAAAAATGCTCTTGATAATATAGCTACTGGATTGAAGCTCTACAGAAAAAAAAAAAGATTACTTCACTAACAAGGACTTAAAAATACTTACTGATTGGCCTTTTGAAGTTCTTTTTGTTTCTGCAAATTGGTATCCACGTATTTGAGCACTCTGCTTTCTGGAACCCATTCATCCCAGCTGAAAAATCAAATAATCATTCAAAAACACTACATAATTGGATTCTATTCCCAACAGTCAATTAAAAGCTTCACAGAATTTGAGACTGAACTCTGCTTTTATGACAAGTTATGAACTGGCACAATTGAAAAAAAGTAAATTATCAAACGCATTCCCCACTGACTGAAGCTGTAGCAGTTTTTCTAGGGAAGTATAACCCTCAATCATTTCTGAAGAGTTTCCCAAGCTTGAAGGATGGGTAATTTGGGGAGGAGGGATTGTCTTTAGCTTATCAGCATCTCAGGGAAAAAAAGAAAAAAAAAGCTACACTTACTAAATTATGGGACATCTGTAGCCATAACTATATTATGAAGCGAGTTTCCTTTATCTATTCCAACATTTTATAGGTTAACAAATTCAGCAATAAGATCTTACTGTAAGAAGAAGAGCTCTGATTTCTGTCTGTGAAGGAAACCAAGATGGCATGAATATTTGAAGAATCTGAAGTGAATGATTTAAGAGAACAGGTGTTGGGGAAATTGCCATTATGAGTAAGAAATCCACTTTGTCAAAGAGTGGATAATCACTGAGCAATCTGACAAATTATTTCAAATAAATAAATTTTTTTTAAAAAAAAAACACATTAAAAGTGGCCAAGTTATTCTAAAGCGTGCAAGCTAAAGCTCCACATATGAAGAGTTCCATGTCATTTTTATTTTGTGGCAAGAATTGCCAGTCTTCGAACACTAGCGTGGCATGAACAATACTACTACAGTAGTACAAGGTCTTCAAGACTCTTAAGACAACGCAAACTTAGTATCCAAGTGTTATAGAAAAACACATATGCAGCTGTACATGGTCTAAAGCTACAGTTTTAGGATAGTACTTTGGTTAAGTATCTCAGCCACTTATCTTACTCCTGTAATATAACTGTGGGACACCTTCAAAAAAAGTACAACTGTGCTGCACATATTACAGTGAACGGTGAAGAAACTAGTTTTTTGGTATCATAACTGTTGATAATTGCTGTGACTTTTTTTGCAAATAACAAGTAACATACAAGAGGATTGCAATTATAAAAAACAAAATTAAAGAGACATACAGTCCCAGCTGTCCAGATCTTGTAGCAATGYCACTTTTAATGTAGTTAATTGGAAGCTTGAAGGGAGGAGAGAAAAAAAAGTACAAGCAAGAAAAGAAGCAGGAGTCACAACATTGCTTATGGCACCCTCCAGAGATACACAAGAAGATGAAGCATCAAATTTATGCTGCCTCATCAATATAAAGCAGTCAGCTTAAGAATCAGTGACACTCCCTGTAACTTTTAGTGTTTAGGACTTGACACTTATCTGCCCATTTTGTGGGGGATATGTTTTTAAAAAAGTATCAACTATCAAAACATGAAGTTTAGCTTTTAGTCAAATCAGTGAGATCACAATATTAGTCCTCACTCAAGAGTCTGCAGCATTGGAATGAAACAGAATTCAGAAATGTTCTCTGAAAGAGGCTTGGAATCTGAAGAGCTAAGTTTTTAATTTCTAAGGGAAAAATGTTTCCTAAATCCATAGTGCAGTTACAAAATAAAAACTCAAAATCAACTACACAAATGTAACAGCCCTATATTTGTAGAAGGGAAAAAATAGCTCTAACTTTACCTTAGCATGAGAGGCAAGAACTGAAATGCAGGCTAAGCCTGCTCATGTGAAGGACTAAAATAGATTGCCTCTCCCATTCTGAGTGCAGCCTCCACTAAGGCATGCTACTCCATACCTTCATACCACTTTGGCAGCAAAGTTTGCCTATAAGAATAAAGGGCATCACTTCTGAGTAGTGGACAGTTTTGCTCCACTTCAGCAGGGACTGCTTCTCACACCAACAAAAGGAAATATTTGTACGAAATATTTCTTTAAAAAATAATTATAGTAACTATTTCCAAACCTGAACAAACACAGTTAGAAAGCTCCTATAAAGCATTCCAGTTAGTTGACTGACACCTTAAGTTAGATGGTCTATATCACCAAAGCACTGAAGGAAACAGTCAGTTGAGCATGTTTACTGTTACTACAAATCATTGACTTAAAATCACTTAAGCCAATTTCAGAAATAATCTTTAATGACATACTTGGTAGTACTAATCCATTAAGCTAACATTCAAAACTGACAATCTGTAAAGAAAAAAATGAAGCATTGCCTTCATTTTATGTAATACTTACTTTTTATTCCAACCACTGTAATGGATAAAGTATTTCACTTGTTTGTCCTTTATGGCAACCTTTACACACTGGAACAGAGGGAAAAAAAAAAAGCTAGCTCAGTCAGGATCCATCAGAACAAAAAGATTTCTAAATGATTTTTGGGTTTTGAGCTTTCATAGTCTAAACATGCAGATTTCCACGCAAACCATCAAAATATTGGGCAGCAATCTCACAGCAGAAAGTTCTAACACCAGTTACTACCTATTTACAGATTTGGAAGGGCTAGGCAAACAAAGACAGCTATACAAAGGGATACCTTCATTCATGAAAAGGATCAAAAGCCCCTGAGGATGACCAGAAGAGTAAACAAGCAGTCACTTAACTATCCCAAAGTTTGCCAAAAAGCAATTCACTAGAGAGCTTGTTCACATGCAGGCCCCTACCTCACAGACAGGTAGGCTGGCTGAAGTAGAGGAGTCTTCAAAAGTAAATAATATGGATTTCTATAGCCACAGAGAGCACATTATATTCAGTAGGAAAAGCTGCATTAAGGGCTTTTTCAAGGTTAAGAGTGTATATATGAAGAAAACAAACAGTTATTTCTATGAGAATACCATCCTATGAAGACAGTAACTTCCTGACACAGAGATTAAGGCAAGACTCTTAAACAGAAGGGAACACACACTTGCTCCAACCAGTCCACAATACCAATCAGATTCAGAAGTGTCCCTAAAACCTTTTTAATATTATATTTTAGCATGGCCCATGTGGCAGCCTACAAGATGCTGTCTCAACTTATGTGAAAAGATATTCAAAAACCTGAACAACAGCGTATGCTATCCAAGTAACAGAACTTCCTCCTATACCTGCAGACAGCCTAGCAGGTAAACGCTCAAGCTACTAGAGCTATATATATATAAAAAAAACCCACTATAGACATGCCTCTTCCTGCAAAACAGCCCAGAACAGACATTACACAAGCCTAACAAGTTTATCTTTGTGCCCACCACAGACCCCTGAACCACCTTGGTCTTGGATAAGGTTTCTCACTCAAAAGCATCAAGTTCTGTCCTGGAGGCACTGTGACTTGTCTTGGCTACCATTTGACAACATTCTCCAGTTTATTAGTTCTTATGTTTTTAACAGTGGAAGTACCCGTCTCCAGCTTCAGCTTCTAATCTCTGATTATTCTCAAGACTCTCACTGAAACAAAAAACAATTCACAGAAGTAGTACTTGCTGTTTTCTTGCCATGCTACTTCAGCCACCTCTAAGAATTTGCTACGCTAGAGTCTTTCTCTGTACATTTTCCTGAGAGTAGGGAACATTTTTAGCAACTCCTTCCTGCACCCTCCCCACAAAAAAGAATGTGCATGTATGTGAACCTAAGTTTATTTTTTCCAGGGTGGATCTCAACAATGCCACACATGGAAATTAAACTTGGTCTCATCTAGACTTGCAACTAGGATCAAGGACCTCTTAATCCTATGGCTCATTTTGACTACCTAGTTCACTGTAATCCTGGAGTTATCCAAACCAAGGAAAGATAATAGAGATAGCTTAAGTGCATAGTCTATTTGTTTTGAGGAGCACAAACAGGTAAGAAGTTAAAAAAAAAAAATAAAGCTTTTCTATACCACAGTATTTTCCTGACTGAATGCATCTTTTCACCAAAGAGAGCATTAACTGATAATCAGATGAGCACTCCCAGTCATTTTAGAGCAGTTAAAAGAGGTATCAACCTTCAGCTGGAGGCTAGCAGTACCTTAAGTGAACCTGCTTTAACTTTGCATTGTATAGAGATGCGCAGTTACTGCATGTCAAGTAAGAAATAGTAATTTCTCATCTACTCTGACAGAAAGGCAACTGCTTCTCTGATCATTTTGCTATGTCAAGCTAAGGATATGATRAAGACTGAAATACATAAGTTGCACAGAGAATTACAGAGTAAGAACAGATCAAAGGAAAGCAATAAAGYCAAGACTATTACTACAACCTAGAGGATAACTTCTTAAAATTAAAATTCAATTTCTCCTGCCACTTCAGAAGCCTAGATCAGTCTARATTCTCTATATAAATAGCCAGCCAAAAGTTCCCTTGACACTCAGAAAATCCCTTCCGACATCAAGTTAGCAGAGCCTGCTCTTGCAACATTCAGCCCACCGTTGCATAATGGAGGGAATGGGCACATCATAACATAGCATGGAAAAAGCACACAACTCTAGCAGCTCTAGGGCTGTTCTACTCAACCAAAGAGGTAGGACTATTGATATTCAAAGTTGGCTTTCACAAAAAAAAAAAAAAAAAAAAAAAAAAAAAAAAAAAARAAARAAAAMACACACACACACACACACTACTCGCCTCCCTGTTCCAGCAACCAGATTGGTACCTTCTGCCAGTACCTATCTGAACATATATGTACTGCTAACTTGTCCTCTAGAGCTACAGCAAGAGAAAGAACGGGCTGGAATTATTATAATGGAAATATGTTTTTGGATTACTCCCTTTCCTGTCAAATCTTAAGGAGATAGAGATGTTTTAGACATCTACAACAGAAATGCTCCAGACACCATTTGCACCATTGGAATGACTGCTTCCCAAGGACATAGGAACAGACACCAAATATTTCTAGTTTTTCTATCTACTTCCATACTCTAACATTGTCACATCATTTAATATTTACTAACAATAGCTTAAAGAATTTAAGTATCAGTTTTCAAAATAGCTTAAAGCCAAGTTTCTCAAAAACTTCTGCAAGTCTTCTAATCCACACAGCTACAAACAGCCTCTTTCAGTTTCAGAGGAAAAGGAAATAACCAGCCAAATTAGGAGCTATACCTTCAGGAAAACAGATGGCACAGAAGTGATACCTGGTTAAAGCCCGTAAGAAAAAGTATATAACAGAGTGTAGCAGAGGTCTGCATGTAAAGCAGTAAGTAAACTTCTCCAAGGCACAAATACATAATGCATTATTTCTCAAGTTAGAGTCAGAACTGAGAACACTACCTACTTTGTCAGTTTAACCCAGCCTTATCTTCTAGTTTTGTCCCATTTGAAGACTATGGATTTTACTCAGCCATCTACATATCTGAGAAAGCTCAAACTACAGTTAACTTAACAGTTCATGCATTAGCACCAGCACCAACTCCTATAGGCATGAACACTTTCCAGTGTTCTGGGAATCTAAGTGYATTAGAGATGTTCAAGTATCTGGCCTTTAGTAGTTTACCAGAATAGCTATATAGTACCCCCCGCTTAAGAAAAAAAAAAATCTATAGGAAATAGAACTACAAGGTTTAAAAATGCAAATGAATTGTAAAGCACGATCAATTTTTCCTTCATTTTAACTTCAATTCTTAGTCTCATCTACGCAAGGCACAGCAAATAAGCTAGCACAATTCTCTACTTTCCTGCAGAACAGTCAGTACCTTCTGCAGCAGTAAGCAACCACACATACCTTTGCTTCATAGAGGAGAGGTCCATGAAAACAAAGCACTCGTTCACCTGAAAAAAAGTTGCAGATAGCCATCTCAGAACAATACCAATGTGTTTTTCAGAAATAAATGCATGTTATCAAATATAACATTAGGAGATAGAAGATGAGTAACTCCGGTGAAAGCATAGAAATCAATCCAACATCAATCTAGAAAGCAATTCAAAGGCAAATACTCATTTCAGGAGCAGAATGATGTTTCAGAAAGAAATTTACTGCATTGTTTAAGAAAAGGATCAGAACTCTGGTTATTTAGGCCATGAAGCAAACATCCCTAAAYAGTTCCCTAATGAGCACTCACACAAGGACAGTTGCATGCAAACAACGTCCTAGCCTGCCACAATGCCTACGTGGCCAGCATCCCGCAGAAGACAACCGGCACCAAAACGTATACACCTGCCCACACTTCTGGCCACTGCCAATTCAAGCTATAGACACCCTTGCATCCTGTTGCAAGGCTGGCACAGAACTTTTGCAGCCTTGAATTTCAGATGCAGATACTGAAGCATGCTGGCTCTGCACAAATGGATTATTTCAGCCTCAGGACTGAATCGATAAGTAGGAAAACAGAGGTCTTACTGCAGCTAAGGGATTCTTAAGTCTCCAAAACATTACACTTCAATTCAGAGCAGAAAATTAGTTCTCAATAAGAGATGTCACCTCTGTATCGTAAACTTCTGACATAAATGAAAGCAGTTATGTGATTAGCACTCCTTTTCCTGGAGGAAGTACAATGCCTAGCGTTTCTAGTTTAACAAAGTCAAAAGAAGAGAAAGAAAAGAGACATTATTTCCCCAACCCCAATTCAGGGACAGAAGAGAGCCTGGTTTGTGTAATGGCACAGTTGTTGTTCACTTTGTAGTTTTCTTTTTAAGTAGGAAGAGATCATTCTTCAGTCTGATTCTTTCCAACAGCTAGAAGGTCTTATTGTGCAGTTATGTTGTAGGAAGTTAGATTTACTTAACACAGGATATCTGAGTACAGGTGTTTCCTCCTTGAAAGCTGCTGTACCTCACATTTTYGAAGCAGCAAGTTGCATAAAATTATAATATTCTCCAGGACATAGCACGCATCCAATGTTTGCCACCATTTCCAGGACACAGAACAGTGGTGTAAGTCACAAGCACATGCTTACGCAAATACTTACTCCCTGAACAAGGGTAGGAAGGAGGCCCACAAGAAGCAGGCTACACCATCAGTTACAGAGAATCCTAGACGTCTTCTTTCTTGCAAGCAGCTCAGGAATGACTAAGGTAAGTCACAACCACTTCATAGGCCACCAGCCAAATATCCCAGTCTAGAAGTATCCACTATTGTAAATTTTACTCTGCTCTCCAATAACCATTTCTGCATAGTCAAGTGAAAACACAACCAGCAGCATGCAGTAACCCTCAACGAAGTATCACTAGCTCTATCTCCTCTTGAAATCAATACAATTCCAGCTTTATTTGCCTGTTTTTGCTCCACATGCACATTGCTCAATTTTAATGAAGTTCTTTATTATATGGGCTCCAAATAGTCAACCACTCTGCAAAGAGCTGCAGAAATTGAGCATCTTCAAAGGCTTTGAGCAGCTGGGGTAGGGATGTTCTTGCATTCCCAAAAATACATTTCTGAAAAAGACAGTGATGTTACACAGATAAGGAGATGTTGACAAACCATTTGATTTTGCTTGAAAGAGGCTAGGGAGCATTCTCACACGGCATTTCACTAAAAGGGCTAGGAGCTATCAAGACAAGTAAATATGGTACTAGTTTCCTCAACCAGCACAGCTACAACTGAATTTCATCCAACATATCCAAACCTCAGATTAAAAATTCAATTGTAAATTAATCATTCCATTCCTACACTGAGCAGAAGGAACAACTGACATTAAGATTTCATTAATATCTGATCCATAGGATGGCATGCTTTCTATAAAACTGGAACAAATATTCACAGTAAAGCAAGTCCAAGAACATAACTGTCAAAAACTCTGCCAGGAATATCTCTCATCTTAAAAATCATGACAGATCTGTATTTCTACACATCTGCCTATAAATTTTTTTATAGAGTAACTACTTAAGTAACTTCAGTTTTCTTTGAAAAAAGCTTTCATATATTTCTATATAAATAATGTAACTGATTGATTGCCCTGAACTTATCATCACCACACTTCAAACTGTTTGCTAATGCTACTGAATAACATGTTTGTTTATTGTTATTACTATGCAAGGTCTTTCTATGCAAGACCTCCAAAATTAGCAAGTTTTTCTTTAATTATCAAACATAGCATGAATCTTGTTTTTACAAAAATATTGTCATGAAGCCAGAAAAAAACCCAAACTGACTCTTCCTCCTACAGATGTGCAAAGCTTCTTCCTCTATGGTCTACAGACAATTTCTTTCCTACACACTCAGAGCACTACAACAAAACTTCCTGTGTACTCCATTATCCTAAAGACAGTATTTCTA
Source organism: Rhea americana (assembly GCF_003343005.1). Taxonomy (NCBI): domain Eukaryota; kingdom Metazoa; phylum Chordata; class Aves; order Rheiformes; family Rheidae; genus Rhea; species Rhea americana. The sequence goes on from NW_028185905.1 coordinate 781,375, forward strand.
ATAGAACAGTTCTTCAGCTAGAATAGCTAATAGAAAATACCTGAACATGCTCTGTCAGCGCTCCTGAATGCCAAGCTATGCTGAGCGCTTCTRTTGCGTGCTAATGCTGTTCCTAGGTTCCATCCTGGAATCCGGCCAGCTTGTACTGCTCAAACATAAATAAGGCTCTGGATGGGAAAAGCTTCAGGACTCACCACCTTGTCAAATGTTCCTCATTAGGAAAAGCTTTGGAAATCAGAATTCAACTGGCTATGCCATCAATTGTTTTTCATGTAGAGTATTTACAGAAATATTTTTTTCCCTCCTCTGTACACCAAGGACTTGAATCAACTACCAGTTAAGTCTTCCCACTGATTCCAAAGGSGTAGGCTAGTTAGTTGGTGTATTAAGAACTTAAGAACAGATCAGAAAACACAGAAATCTCATGAGCATCCTCAGGAGGGAGGAAGAGGAGCACACACTACCTAAAGCAACTCAAAAGTTTAATTTGACATCTGGAAAAAAAAGAAAGAAACCCTTCATATACTTTGTATTTGCTTTAAAAGGAAGTCAATAAGATGCAGAACACCTGAAGTACATAAAATCCTTAATTTATAGTTGTCTATACGCCAATATCATTCTTTCATGTCCATATGAAGTAAACCAACTTTGAAGTATTTAAGTACCAACAGGCCTTGCAGTTTAACATTTAAATTTTTCAGGCTCTCATACCTTTTTACAATAAATTCAGTCTCCTCCTCACTCACTGCTCTGTGAAAACACCAATGTAAGTAACTTCTAAGTTCAATTACCTCTATTAGTGGTATATTTATTGAAAAAAATATATTTTCTCCTCCCTCATTTATCATGCTGTAAGGGGCCACAACAACAGCACATAAGTCTTAAGCCTGCAGGAAACTGTTTATTCATGGGACTTTTCTCCCTTTTAATGTTACAGTTGAGACTACATTTATATTTGAAAACAAAAGTTAAGTCTATAGAATTTAACTTCTGAACTAAATTTAAGTTGCTTGCATTCTTATAGTTATGAACATAATTTATCTCCAAAATTCTACCAAAGCTTTAGTTTCTGCAGTTCACTCAGCATCATATTAATCAAATCATTATAATGTGAATAATGCATTAAAATCTTGAGTATTCCTGCAGGCTAATACTGATAACTACATCATGGGTGCTACAGCACAGCACGCTGATGCACACCTGAATGTGTGCTGAGATAATGTACAATTGCAGTGTTATTTGAGCTACAGAGAATGGCCAGTTTCCAGTCATTCTTTTGCAAGCAGTGCTTCTAAAGATAGATCACCATCTTGAGGAATGCCCTGCTTAGAAGAGAGTGAGGGACAGTCAGAGAAGGAAGMAGGATAAAAGCTTTCATTTACCATTACCCAGCATTTTTAATTTACCTATATCAAAACACAAGCAAAAAATCAAAGACTCAAAAAGAATAATTCTAACCTTTATTCACCTAAATGGTCTGGTGCTTTGGTGTAAATATAAACTCCACCACAACTGCCAACTCTACAGTCCAAATGCTGCCCTCACGACTCCTCCTACACGAGGATTACTGAGCTCCCGTGCAGAGAAGGATAAATAATAAGCATGTTTCAAAGCAAAGAAGTTAAAATCCTGAGGGACCTAAAAAGATTTCAACAGTATTAATGCCAATAAATGTCAACACCCACAAGAAAATGAGGTCTCTAGAATATCAGGGAGGGATGAAGTCCCGAGACTTACAGGTAGGCAACATGAGAAATAGGAAGAGAGACAAAGATTAGAGGAATTTGGGAAGGCAGGGAAGGTCCCTCCACTCGTCATACTGCACGGTCTGGGAAGTGAAAGCTAAAACCAAATTATCCTCCCCGCCGAAGGCTGACAAAGGCAGGAGCCCGAAGCGCGGCCTAGCCGGAGGCCTTCGCGACAGCCTGCCTCGGGACCACGAGCACTGTCACGCCGGAGCCCCCCGGAAAGGCCCCCCGCCTTAGCGGGGAGGCAGGGCCGCGCCGGCCCCGCTCGGCCCGCGGGCGGCCCGCGAGGTGCCGCCGCCTGGGCGAGGCCGCGCCTCGGCCCCGCTGTCACCGGCGCGCTGCAGCGCCCGCGCCCCCCACGCGGCAGTAACCCCCCGACAGCAGCAACTCCCCCTTCAAAACAAACAAACAAAAAATCGCTTCCTTTGCTCCTTTCCAGCTCTCCCGTCAGGGAAATTAAGAGGGATTAAACGCAGCGGCTTTTCCAAAGCCAGGAGCTGCCTCCCTCCCCCCCCACCTCTCTCCTCCTGCCTCGCCGCTCCCCCCCGCTCGCCCCCCGCCTCAGGCGCCCCGAGCCCCCCCCGTCCGCACTCACCCTCTTGGAATTTGGGCTTGGGGTCCTGCTTGGGCGCCATTTATAAGTGACTCTCCCTCCTCCCGCCCCCTCCCCGCGGGGGCCTCACCACCTCCGCCGCATTACGCGCGGCCGGCCCCAGCCCCCTCCGCGGCGCGCATGCGCGCCGCCGCCTCCCGGCCCCCGACTCGCGCGCACGCGCGCACGCGCCCCGCGGTATGCTGGGAGTTGTAGTGCGGGGCGGCCCCGCCGGTAGGCGGGCTGGCTGCGCGGGGCGCACCGCGCTTGCAGGCCCTGCTCTGACTCCGTGTGCAGCTCTTTCTCCGTCGGATCGGCAGTTATGGGCTTCATCTGAGTCGCTGTTGCGTGGCAGCGAGAAGCGAGATRGCAAAGAAAGAAAACCAGGTGAGAAAAAAAACTAAAAGGCAAGCGCCCAACGTGGGGCTCGAACCCACGACCCTGGGATTAAGAGTCCCATGCTCTACCGACTGAGCTAGCCGGGCGCTATGCGTACGTGCGTTCCTCCACTGTAGTCAACAGTGTGCTGCGGCCCCCCCCCCCCCAGCAGCTACCAGGGAATCCTCCGCGCCGCGGGGGGGCGCCGCGGCCGGGCCGCGCCGCTCTGCGCAGCGGCAGCCGCGGGAGCCGCCGGCGACGGGCAACGTGGGCGCCGCGCGGCGACGGCGAGGCCGCGGCCGGCGAGGGCGGCGCCGACATTTCCCTGGCGCCGTCCGCCCCGACGGCTGTCCGCGCGGCGGGTTTGAGACGAGTAATCTTGGCCAATCCGACACATTTGAGCAAATATCCTCTGTTTATAGACGCAGCTGGATGTTTGGTGTTTTSTCTGTTAAAATGTTTCCTGTGATTATTTTACCCTATCTCTGTTTTCATATTTTAATCAGGATCACTTAAAAAAAATCCCACCAAGGACAACAAAAATGGAGCAGCGCAAAAAGTAAACTTCCTAGGAAGGCGGCAGGCAACTTGGAAATACGAGACAGTCTCCAAAGTCATCTTTCTTTCAAAAGATAAGTAAATAAATATTTTGCATTTCTGCAGATAGCGAAATGACTGTGGAACTGGCGTGTTCCCGCGGGGCGGCACMCTGTAAAACTGCGCAGCTCTGCTCTAGGTTCAGAGCGTGACCCGCGGGGAGCAGGGAGCCCTGCGCGGCGGCGGCAGCTGCTTCTCGCTCCCGTGGGGCTGGACGGTCGCACCCTGCCTGCGCCCGCAGCGGCTCCGAAGAGCCTCGGGGCGGAGGGAACAGCTAGAAATCCCAGTAAAATCCAYGCAGGACTCAGCCCTTTTGTTCATTAGTTTATTTTTCTCCGCAAATGTATTGGTTCTTCTTCTACACGCACGTAACGCGTCCTTTCCGTTGCACGAATGTGAGCGCTGTTTCAGGGCCCCAGCTTGGAAGGTATTTGTCAAGTAAAAGGCAGAAGTGTCCAGATGAGCCATTTCTCTTCAGCAAAACCACTGTCAGCGTCGCAGTACGCAGCACACCGGTCACTGGGTAGGACTGCACGCGCCTTGTCAGAACCTTTCAGAGCTGTTCAGGAGCAATTGTGTTTAAATGACAGGATGCTTTCAGAATTCATCCTGCTCCTCTGTGTTGCTTGCAGAAGACACAACATGCCTGACTTTGGGAATGGCAAATCAGATAGACATTAAAATAATGGCACAAGCACTCCCCTGTGCTCTGGGTGCCCAGATCACTACAGAAAATCATGATAGCACAGCAGCGGGGAAGCCTCCAGCAAGCCCAGGCTGTGTAAAATATTCTTACCTGTGTCTCATCCCATGCCAAATATATCTTGGGATGTATTATGGCTGAGTTGTACTTAGAAATGCGTGCACTTTTAAGAACTGCTTTATTTAAAAAATGTCAGCGCTCCACAGAAGCAAGACAGGAACAACTCTATTTTCATAAACCTGTTAAATCTCACTCACAAGTAATCTTTCAGAATGTACTTATCTGAAACTAAATACTTGTTTTTGTTTTTCTTTAAACATTTTACTCTTCTGCTTTAAATAGATAGAACGAGGTGTTGAGTTCCTGAAGTGCAGAAGGAACAGCAGAGGAAGTGATACAAATAGTGTATGCCATTAACAATAATCAGATGTATTTAATGAGGAAAGGACTATAATTTCCTGCAGACTGAATGCMCTGCCAAGGAGTTATGGAATCAAATTATCCAAGTTTTATATTTCCCTTTCATTTTATCCTGAAAAGAAAAACACTACATAAAAAGAGAAAGCCTCAGATACCTTAGGTATTTTTAGCTGGGAAAATTGAGATCCTAAGTAAAGCATTGAAGAAGTGATATATTTTTCATTGATATTTGTGCAGAAGCGCCATGAGATGGGGGAGAGAGGCAGTAGTCTCATGGATGAGCAGTTACCATGCAGAACCATGCAGTTACTAGGCAGGAAGGGGAAAGAGAGGTTTTCTAGCAAACATACAGGCTTTTCTCCGAGCACTGGCACTCACTGCAGGAAAAGTTTTATTGCTTTACACCGCACAAAGACCTAGATTGCCCTTGTGAAACAGCACAAGGAGCAGGCAGAGCACTCTGTTTCTTCTCTTCAGCTTATGTTATATCTGCATTTGATGAGATTTGAGGAACAGACATCACCTAGTGCAGCACCCGTGCAAATTCGGCTGCTGCCGGGATAAAGGTGTAGGGAGAAAAGGTTTTGTGGAGGACACTGGCACTAACATCCTGCTCCTTTCTCTGCAGCACTTTGTTTAAAAGTAGGAAGAGGCRCCGCTGGTCACTGCAGCCGAGGTGGCTGAGGACTCCGTTCGCCCCGACGGCTCCTCGGGATTTGCCCTGCCACAGTGCCACCACGTGCCCGGCAGGCTCCAGGCCCAGCCTCAAACAGGGGTTTCTGCCCCACTGCAGAGGGGCTGGCGATGGGGGTGAGGGAGGGGGTGGCCCAGAGCCCGAATGGGGAGCTTGAATGTAAGAGGGATTTGGGGACATCCAGTCCTGAGGGGGTCCCAAGGACACGGCAGGGGAATCCATAGCTGGGGGGAGGGGGGCACCCGGGCCTGGAGGGCAGGGCTGGACCTGGTGGGGTCTGGACCTGAGGGGGCCCAAGAGGACCCAGAACCGCAGGGGGGCTCTGACCTGTGGGCGACCCTGACTGGAGTGGGGGAACCTGCCCTGGGGGGAACCCAGATCCTGAGGGGACCCTGCCCCGGGGGGACCCTCTTGCAGGGGGGACCCTGCCCCGGGGGGACCCTGACCCTGAGGGGACCCTGCCCCGGGGGGACCCTCTTGCAGGGGGGACCCTGACCCTGAGGGGACCCTGCCCCAGGGGGACCCTGACCCTGAGGGGGCCCTGCCCCGGGGGGACCCTCTTACAGGGGGAACCCTGACCCTGAGGGGACCCTGCCCCGGGGGGACCCTCTTACAGGGGGAACCCTGCCCCTGAGGGGACCCTGCCCCGGGGGGACCCTCTTGCAGGGGGGACCCTGACCCTGAGGGGGCCCTGCCCCGGGGGGACCCTGACCCTGAGGGGACCCTGCCCCGGGGGGACCCTC
>NW_028185905.1:787574-865176 GCF_003343005.1 Rhea americana
CGATGCCTGCAGCGGGCAGCGTCCTGCTCTTCGCCGCCGCGCTGGCGCTGGCGGCCGCGCAGCGGAGCCACCGGCCCGCGCAGCCAGGTGCGTTGGCGGGACGCGGAGGGGCGAGCGGGGATGGACGCGGGGTGCGCGGAGCTGCGGTCGGCGCTGCCCGGGGTGCGCGGAGCTGCGGGCGGAGCTGTCCCGGGTGCGCGGCGGAGCTGCCTGGGTGCGCGGAGCTGCCGCGGGGTGCGCGGAGCTGCGGGCGGAGCTGCCGCGGGGTGCGCGGAGCTGCCGCGGGGTGCGCGGAGCTGCGTGGTGTTGCCCTAGGTGCAAAGGCGAAGCCGGGAGCTGCCCCGGGGTCCCCGCACCTCTGCATCCCGGCTGCCCTGGGGAGCACCGCTGCAGCCGGCACAGGAGCCTTTGCTGCCGGAGCCCATTTCCCAACTGGAGTTTATTTTTTCCCAGCTGCCGGAAGATGTGCGAGGGAGCYGGGGATAGCCCCGGCTACGGCAGAGCAGCTGCTGGTCAGTGCAGAGCCTGCCAACTTCTGGGCAGCAGAGCTGCACAGTCCCTTCCTTACACTCCTCTGTCCCTTCCCTCTTCTTGTTCCCCCTCTCAGGGAGAATTCCAGTCCCTGCTCCTGCCTTGGGCACCCCCAGGGGCAGGAGAGCCCAGCCAGGCTCCCCGCACGCCCCATGCCCGTAGTGTCCCTGCCCTCCCTTCCACTCTGCTGTGCCCTCCTGCCTGTTCCCATAGCTGCCCTAGGACACGAGACACCCCTTCCATTCACAAGGGATCTAATCTGGCTGGGAAGCAACCTCACAGCTACTGCTGCAAGAAACACACCACTTTGGAGTGGGATCAGCTACCAGAGGTGGCTCAACAAAGTCTCTGAGCGCAGCGTTAGCTGGTGGGAAGAAATGGGAATGTGTTGCTGGAGAGGGAAAGGGAAGAGCATGATCACTTGGATTAGGCTGACCCAAACTGCCTTGAAACAACACCCTAAGAGTTGGAGTGCAGCTGAGGTGCCCTGGTGCAGTTGTAGCTGGCATGACTGTTGGTGCTGACRTAATTCAGCTTGTCTGAATTCCCCATCTGCTGTCCTTCAACTCCAGCTCYGAATTGCTGTGACACAGCCTCTGCCCCAGAGCTCGTGTCCAAATGCAGATGCCAGTTAGCAGAAGGAAAGAGGTACTTCTGCCCTGCAGTTCATCTCRTCCTGAGGCAGGTGTCTAAAACAGGCGAGCTCGCTTGAGATTGGGCTGTTTTAGTGGTGCAAAATGAATTCTGCACTTACTGTTTCTAGGTTCTGGAAATTGGTAGAGGYAGTAGACATAAAGTACCAGCTCCAACAGTGGTATGATAGGTACTTATTTAGCTATTCCRCTGACTTTCTTTGGAGATCAGCATCTAGCTGAAGGGCTTTGAAAAGAAAGATTATTAACTCTAAAACTAACCATGRAAATCCTTTCTTCACAGATCATGTTCTGCAGTATTCCAGCAATGACATTGTTCATCCGATCAAGATTGACGAGAGTGGATCATTCCTGTCATATGATTTGTCTCACCGAGCAATTCATAAAAGGTCTCTTTCCTCCAGRAACAATATTCTCGCCTTTTATGAACTGCATTACAAAGGACAAGCCCTGAAATTCAACTTAAGCCTTAATAACAATCTCCTTGCACCTGGGTTTGTTAGCGAGAGACGGTACGGGGGAATCACTAACGCCAAGATCCGATCTCACAGTTACAACTCTTGCCATATGATTGGGGAGGTTCAGAGCCAGACACTGAAAGGTGGTCTGGCAGCACTCAGCACATGTGATGGRCTGGTAAGTACTGAGATTTTTAAGCAATAACAAAATAGTAGAAGTTGTGTGAAATCTTTCTGTGGAAAGCAATGGCAAAACTTCATTGGCAGGAGCAGAGTCAGRATTTCATCATACAGGTTTGATGCTACCTTGAATAAGTTAACAGAAATTTCCCATGGATTACAGTGGTTTCAGAACTTTGTTTGGGCCTATATTTGTTTGTGTTTCTGTCCAAATTCCTGAAGAAAGCATTTTTAGGTTTAGCTCAGTTGTTTAGAGCATGCTRCTGCTAATGCCAAGGTCGTGGTTTCAATCACCATATTTCAATTCAATTATATATTATATTCAATTATATATTATATATTTATTATATATATTATATTCAATATATTCAATTCAATCCCTCAGGCTACACTGGGGGTTGGACTAGATGATCTCCAGAGGTCCCTTCCAACCTTGCCATTCTATGATTCTGTGATTTTTCTTATCTCTTCCATCTTCTAATGTATAAGCGTAGGATTATGGGAGACAAATTTGAAAAGGTGTTCRAAGGCTGAAGATATTTATGATAAAGCAGTTCATGTATCATGAAGCTTCTTAGTGTTTTGTAAACACCTAAACTGCCATGTTGTTATATAAATGATCAACAGCAATAAAAAAAACTAGAAATTTGTGGTGATGRCAAGCTAGATGTGGGTATAAAGGGAAATGTATCTTTCCTAGTGGTGACACAGGAAATACATACATTGACTTAGAGCTTYCTTTACCTGTTAGAATAGATTCTCACCTACTTGCATCTGTTAAGATTAGCCAACAAAAAGTCAGCAGTTATAGCATATCCAAGTGATTTAGGARCAAAGTCATAATTTCAATGTGATCTTGACATTTAAAAGTGTAAATCTTGCTGAAAGCCAAAGTTACTTTCTCAAGTAATACTATTGTTACAGATACTCTGCAATGCAAGATTTTGCTTTTAACATAAATATACATTTACTTGCATCTCACTAGCACAGGTACCAAGTCCCTCCAGAGATTAAAATCACTTAGACATTTGCAGAAATGTCCTCATATAGTTTGGTAACTCACATCATATGCAGACCTCCCCATTCCCAAGCAGATGCGATGGGATAATAAGTGCCCTGGCTGGACTGCAGTAAGCAATGGAATGTATGGAAAGTTCTGCTTTGCAGTGGCTCGCCCCAGACACTGAGCCCTGCTGCTTCAGGATATGCACTGGGTATGGGGTCTGATCTGCTGCAGAGGGAAGAATCATTAGCAGTTCTCATGCCCAGGATCTGTGGATTTGGAGAGATGCAATTTCCAGCCCTGGCTCTCTGTGGCAGGGGCTGTGTGTGCACATGTGTGAGATTCATCAGATCATTGCATCTGCTGGCCTGCTGCAGGTGGCTTCAGTTCAGCTGTGGGACTGTGTTTGTATTTTGAGCTTCATGTGTTTAGAGAAACACAGTATATGTCTATACATTGATTTTAAAAAACATCATGTTCTACCAGGCTAATTCAGAGATCTGCATAGGCCACACAAATCRTTGCTCTTTGTCTGGAAACACAAAACTACACTACTGAAGCACAGAGAGTGTTGTGCGCAGATGAGCAGCAGGTGGATGTTACTGCTACCTTTTTATGACCAGAAGCAATGAAGCTACAGGAAGAGTGGTCAGACCTTCTCCACCCRTGGCTGATGGTGAGGTGGAGGGACTAAGAGGATAGGGGCCAAGGTCACACACCCATGGCTGTTCRACTGTGTTAGATCTGATCTAAGATTTCAAAAACAAAAAGAAGTTGGCAGAAATGGCACAAGCATGGGGGGGACATTGAATGTATGTAGTGGTCAAGGCAGAGGTCAAGAAGAGTTTACTCTGTCAATGTGGCATGGAGAAAGTCAYGCAAAATGCTGAGCACATCCTGAGATACAACCAAATATAACAGTATCCGAGGGTGTTCAGCAGCTCCCTGTAGTTTATAGCTCATTGAGCAATTGGGTCAGGTCTTTTCATTTGCACTTTTGCCCTTAGTTCTGCAACTTAGATTTCTGCCAGCAAGGGCTTTGGACCTGGATGAAGCCTGCCAGAGTTTCTCAAGGAGAGCTAGAGACAAGAGACAAGCAGCTTAGCCTAGAGTTGGGATCCACGGTCCAAGCTCTGACATGGCCTTTGCATTGACTTCCTCTGCAGCTTTGGGCAGCTTCTCCATCTACCAAGCTGAGACTGTAATAACTCGTGTCTTCAGAGGGATAAATGCTGCAGAAAATAGCCAGGCTCATTCATTCAGTTAAAAWATAGACTAATGCATCTGAGAGGAAACCACATGCATTTGAGTCACGTTTTTGTGAACGTTTRTTTGAGAGAAATAGTGATTTCTGTAATGTACACGGAAATAGAAAGTGTCATGAATGCTCCTGTGAATGTGCATCTGCACGTGGACACCCCCTCATAATATGTGATGRTTTTGGAAATGTTTGTGTGGCCTCATCCTGCCAGGGAGCTGAAAAACTACCATATGATTTGGAAAACCAATCTTATAGTGTGAGTCAGGCAAAAATAAACTACTAATAGTGAGTAGGCTGAAGTATGTCCACACAGGTCATTTTTGAAATATATACTAGGAACTAATTAACATAATTAAATATCGCTTTATAAATTTACTACAAGTAGTAGAACAAGACAGGAAATTACTTTTTAAATGATTTTCATCCATATAATATGTCTCCCAGCTCAGCCCATTTTGTAATAGTATTTGGAGAACTACGTAGTTAATGTTTGTAAAGTATATTGAAGAGGAAAAATATAATGTAAATGCTAGGGATTGGTATTAATTGTAAAGAAGCAGAAGAAATCCTTAGTTCACAAAAGGCATTAGCTGAGCATCATAAGAGGAGTGTAAGGTAGCCCAGCATCGCACTGCCCTACAGTCCATAAACTGTGAACCTCGGATTCCTGTAAATTGCTTTAAGGCTTCTCCACTCAGTCTTAAAACGATGACTTTTTATCAGACACATACTAAACACATACTAAACTACTGAAAACTGTACCAACATGTAGTATCTGACTTGCATAATTGTTATGGAAAGTAATGTGTATCCCTGAACTATTGCTTTGTTAGAGTGAATTAAYCACATACCAGTTGGAATCATGCCAGGTATTAAAGAGTGTAAACAAGAAACATATTACTATTTTGTGAAAGCATAGACCTATAGGGTTCATAAGTATGTTRTGTTTATACATGATGGTAATATCTTGTGTTTCAAACCCGATATTGCTTTACTAAAAGCACTTTGCAATYGTAACTCATAATGCAAAGACACTTTGACCCAAAATTCTGAGTTACGACAATATAAAGTGTTGACATTCATTACATTAGCATCTCTAAGAGCCAAGTTTCTCTGTTGTTATCATTTTGCACAGCACCTGGTCTAGTAGTTATCAACAGTGCAACATGGAGTARTTACACCTTATTTAACACTCTTGGCCTGTCTTATGTCAGCTCTGTTTTTATGACCAGRCTTGAATTTTCTTAGTTATAAGACTTTGAACTCTTTCTGTCAATKATTTTAAAATAAAATTCAGTCTTAAGAGCTGGATTCTGTTCTCTCTTGCGCTAGTTTTCCAGTAAAATTTTGTGCTTTCCAAGATTTTTTTAATGCTGTTGTTAGAAACTGTTGTGAGAGAGAGTAAAAAAAGCAGGAGTTACAGGTGTTAGTACAGTTTACTAAAATGGATTATGACATAAAAATGCAAAAAGGTTAACCAAATGTGTTTATACAGAGATAAATATACCTTCTCGATGACAGCAAATCCCACTGAGTGCTACTGCATTCTCTAAACAGCCCAGAACCTCCCTGGGACTCACTGTGGTCTCTTGAAGATAATAGACAAAGCTGAACATGAACGAGTTGTTGAGTAAGCATAGGATGCCTCAGCCTGCTCCAGASAAGAGTGAGGCTGCTCTGAAGTAACTGACTCTATAAAGAACAGATGGAGTTGTGTTATGGGATATAATACACTTAAGAAATATTGCTAATGGCAGCATCCTCTCCTAACTGAATGACTGTCTGCTTGCAATAAACCTGCAGACTGCAGTTCAGAAACTCTGTCCTTGGAATGAAGCTGTCCTTTCAAAGAACTTCCCATCAGGCAAATGCAAGCATTTTCAAATAGCTGTTTGTACTTGAGATACAGTTCAGAGGCTCTGGAGTCCTGGGTGACTCTGTAACGAAGTATTGCAGCTGGGCCAGGGGTCAGAGAGCTTGTAATTAACCAAAGAAAGTTTTAGGATTTCATTTCCTGCTAAAGGAAAGATGCCAATAACACAGCCTCTCTGTTGCATTTAGAGACAATGCTCCTTATCCTAATACTGATTTTCCTTGATTTGAGTTCCTGCCATGATCAAGTACTCCYACAGATTCTTCTTCCTCTTCCTCTTCCCTAAAGGATTTTTGAGGTTTGACCATAGGAAGTCTGTAACTCAATGGTTCAGAATGGTGGTGCTTAGATAGCACAAAAGGCAGAAGCAACTGGCTTTATCTTAGGAGGATATCCTTATGAAAATACTTCCATTTGTGCAACAGCTACTCAAAAGACTGGAACTGCRCTGTAGTCAAAGCCAGTACTTTGGACTGGCTTCCTGGACACTCCAGAACTCCAGTAAGGTGAAAGAGAGGTGACTTCAGCACAGAGGAGAAAAAACTGTCTGTGATCATATGCACATACTTGTGATGTGTTCTGATTCTGTTTCTCTGGAGAATTCATTTCTGTGTCTCAACTCCTCCTTACAGTCCCATCCTTCCAGTTCATTACATATCTGCAGTTTGTGATTGGAGTCTCTTTAGCTTTTTGCTTTCTTAAACTTTCATCCATGATGGATTATTCTCTTTTGTCTGAGAGTTCAAAGCTCAAAACATCGATAAAAATAGTTTCTGTAGAGAAGATTTGTTTTTTTCTGGGAAGTTTTGCAAACCTATCTAATTCCTGATTTTATCATTGTGAGTATGTGTTTGGTACAGATGGCTTTGCAGTTACAACTCTCTCTCTCTCTCTCTCTCTCTCTACTAGAAAGGCGTGTTTCAGCTCGTGAATGAAGATTATTTCATTGAACCACTAGCTGCGGATTTTCGCAAGGATGGCACAGCTCAGCCCCACAGAATATATAAACGCCATACTCCAGAGCACAACTCACAGGGACTGGCGGTGGAAGCTAGGGGAGTGCAAGACAGAAARGAGCCAGCTGTGCGGAAAACATGTGGCGTTCAAGGTATTTTCTTTTTTCTTGCATTTTTTCAATGAGCCATAGCATCCTGGTCCCAGGATTCATCATTTTAGTTCTGTAACTTTGAAGTATACAGTAAAAAGATAAATGAAAATGCACCAATCCTTTGAGGTGCTGAGTCCCCTAAATTCCCTCAGCAGACGTGTTAATCTTAAACCCCAGCATTCATCTCTCATGTTAAGCTTCCAGTATACAACTTTTATCCGTGAATGATGCTGCTCTTAGTTTGAACTTTGCTGTGCTGAAGGTCCCATTTGCCACAGGGCTGACTAGAAGGAAAAACCCTCAAATCACTAAAAGAAGTAACTGAACCATAATCTTTGCGTGGGGAAACCATGAATTTTATGTAGTCTTGCTAAGCAATGATATTTTATTTGGAAGGAGTGCTGGCATGACAGTGATTAGCAGCGCTGTGGATCCCTCTGGTGGGTGTATACCTGGGTGGCCTGGAGCTCCTCACTCTGAGACAGTCAGGTTTCCAGAAGTGTATGCACACAGTCATTTCCACAAGCATTTTTGTTATGGGAATGCTGGCCACTGTTTCAAATTTCTAGTTAGGAAAATTTGCTTACTTAGCACCAAGCAGTGATTTTGCAGCATTTGTGACTGGCTCCTGCAAGTCATGGAAATTATTTTAGAGCACAGGCTTTTTTTTCTCCTGCTTAGTTTTCTGTATTTACTTACTTTTCTCAAATACCTGACTCAACTTCAATGTATGCTGAACCTCAGGTCTCTTGCTGTCATGTTTTCCTCCTGACCTGCTGCAGGCCTTCTTTGATGGGGAGATGGAGTATTTGTTTTCATTTCCCTGCAAACATCAGTTTATGGCCTGCCAGGAAATGGGGCTTTCAGAGTAATATCTTGACTCCCATGAACTGAACAGCAAAATTCCCATTTACTCCCCTGGGTCCAAGTTTTCACATTGACCCATCTGAATATAATGCAAATGAAACATTTTTTGTATCCATAAATACCTTATATGTAGTAGTATCTAGGAATTAATTTCTGCAAAGGCATTTCTCCCTTCTGCTTTGTGGCTGGAGTAGAAAAATAGCAATTTTTCTTTTGGGGCTCACCCTTTCCCACTAGACATTTATTCTGAGTGTCTGCAGGACAGTGGTCTCCTTGCTTTCTTCCTGGACACAGTGAAGAGAGTGAGCCTGCAGAAAATAACTGTCCTAGAAAATGCAAATAGTGATGGCTTAGGTGGACAGTGTTGTCTTCTGAACATAGGCCTGGGAGGAATTGCAGCTATCTCCAGTAGGAGTTTGAATATATTAGAACATATCTCGGGCGCTGCATTGCACAAAGAAAGGAGCACAGGCTGGGTTTCTGGTGCTTCAGAGGGAGACTACACCAGGATCAGAGAAGAGAGTTCAAAGCCTTGTCCATTATGAAATCCTGAGGCTAGTCACAAACACGTTGCCACTGTCTTCAGCAAAGAAGAACAAATCAATGCTTAGGGCAAGTTAACTTGTGGAGTGTGAATCTATGTCCCAGGAGAGCTGGTACAGCTGCATTGAAATCTGTGTTGCCACTGTGATTTCATAGCTGTTTTTCCTCAGCCTAGCTAGATGAAATTTGTGTGTCTGCTTCTTGCAAACTTGCTTCCCAGACATAATGTGAAGGTGCACCCCTTAGGCAGAACTCTCAGAGGCAAGAGAGGGAGCAAAGGTACATTTTCTACCTAACAGTCTGGAGTAGATTGTAACCATGATTTCATAGCTCATTTGGAAAGCTGTTGCATTATCCAGACATCTTCTCAGCAGTTGCTGTCTCAGGAGATATCTGATCCTGATGCTGCAGTGCCAGATGTTATCCCTCCAGAGCACAATCAGGTAGCTGTGGATGAGGATGGCTCGCAGTTCTCAGTGCAAGGTGATGAAGCAGCAGATCTATGTGCAATAGGCGACAGTCCAAAATTATTCCTGGATAGATAGGATCACAATGCAGGGCTCAAGGAGTGAAATTGTAAAGACTGGATGGAGGATGGTGGGTTTTTTTGTTACTGTTTTAAGGCAGAGAGAGCATGCTGGTTACTTCTCATCTGACTAGAGCAGATTGTTTGGAAAAACTTCCAAATCCTGCTGTAAAGATTTCAAGTAATTCACCACATCCCCACTGAAGTGTTCCAGTGCTTAGCAACTCACTAGGTGCTTTAATTCTAGTCAGGATTTGTGAAGCTACATCTTCCAGCTGGTGCCTCTTGTTTTGCTTATCTTTTAGAGCTCTCTGCTTTCAGAAACTTTCTTCTATTATCAGGTCATCTTTAGGCATTCTTCCGTTAATCTAAATGAATGGAACTTCTTTAATCTATGATAATAATCATAATGGTTCCTTCTAGACTTAAAAGTTTATTAATTATAGATTATTATAGATATAATGGTTCCTTCTAGACTTTAAAGTTTATTAATTATATTAATTTGCTGGGTATAATATGACCAGTTTGTAATGCATGTGACTCTCTACTGGAATACAGACCAGTAGATGTGATGTATACACCTGAAAAGGAAACTAGAGAATCTGTAGGGTTTGTATTACTTCAGCTCTTTCATTTTRTATTGACATATTGCTGCTTTTCTTTGCAAAACACCACACAGCCAGATGGTATTAGACTGACCTTGGTGTTTAGTTTCTGTCAATACCCTATGCTGCATAGTGTGAGCCTATATGTACAGCTGAGTAAGTGTTTAAGAAGGATTTCAAAGCAAAAATGCCTACAAACTCTCTGTGGTATCCAGGGAACCTTCTACACCCCCTACCCTCCAAAGTATCTTGACATCCTGAATGAAAACTTAGCAGCAACGGACACAATGAGAACAAGCTCCAAAGAAGTTGTTTTGATTAAACTGCCACAATGGTATTAGCAATTCATCAAATTATCTAGATACTTAGGATTTTTCAGGCTGGAGGATAAAACACTCTTTCACAGTTAAAAGTACAGTATAGTCCATAAAATGTAAAAGTCCATTGTTAGCAAAGTAATGCTGAACTCTTAGAAATTGGTCATAAAAGCAATTCCCACTGTGTGTGATGTGGTTTGTAAAGCCTTTACCCAGCTTGCAACTGACCCTGACCTTGATCTTGAAACAGCGTCATAGGAAAAGTCTCTGCATGAGAATTCCCAGTTGCTTGTTTGTCTTAGGAATGTCCAYGCTCTTCTCCAGCATTCTGTGCCTTTTCAGCCTGATAAATGTTCCTGTTGTTTCTCTTTGGCTACAACTCCCAGTGACAAGCAATAAGGGAATCCAAGGTGGAATTGGAATTTAGTCTCCATATGGCCTAGGAAATCTCTATATTGTCCTGCATATTTCAGTCCTGCTCAGGACACTTCATAGTCTTTGGCATTTGGCTCAAAATGTCCCAACTTTGGGACATGGAATTTATTGTGCTAGGGAACTGCTTTTGCCCGATAAAATCTAGATGTGTGATTATAATCGTAAACGTTGAGACACTAGTGCTGTTTCCCAGTGGTGCATATTCAAGCATTCTTGTATTGTTGCCTGTAAATTCATATATCAATACATCAATACAAACCATAAGTGCTCTGCATTGGAGATTCCTGTGTCTGATGGAGTCTTCATGTTCCTCAAAGAACGTACTCTAAATACTTAATTGTTTTTCCTTTAATTCAAAAAAGGGGGAGGGAGAAGCACTCTGATGATATTTTATCAACTTTGTGGACCTTTTACTAAAAAAGGTCTTTTTCTTCCCCTTCAATCTTTCAGAATCTCAGAAAAGCCTGGAGAGGTCTGAGAAGCGGAGGGAAAGATGGGAACAGAAACAGCGGAGAAAGAGAAGAATAAAGCAACGCTCCATCAGCAAGGAGAAGTGGGTGGAAACATTGGTGGTAGCAGACACCAAGATGGTAGAATACCATGGGAGTGAGAATATAGAAAAGTACGTGCTGACTGTAATGAATATGGTGAGTCCTGGCTTTCTCAACCGCACAAACCACCCGTGGCCTTGGAGTCATAACTGTGAGATGTAAAGGCCACTGGGCTTTCCAGGACTTGTCTCTGGTGTGACCACAGTAAGTTTCCCACCAAACAGGCTATTCATGCCTGCACTTTTGCTTTTCTGCATTGCTCAATGCTCTGGCTGCTCTGGGAGAATGTGTCATGGCAGATAAGCCAGCGGCCCAAAACGCTGTCTGAACGGGAGCAGCTCTTAGCCTGCAGCAATTCCACCTTTCCCACAGGGTTTAGGGGGCCATTCTTTTCTCCTTCTCACAAACTGCGATGCTTAATGTGGCCTCCTAGGGAGATACCCCAAGGGCAATGCTATTCCTTCCAGACCTGAAGTTTCAGGGGAGGGGAGTGCTGCCCTCACCTAGGACCTCCACTGTGCCTGCTGCACTGCTCTCAGTGAGGGAGAGCAGGGACTCTGTGCACTCTGTGGCCTGCACGGCGTCAWGACAGGTGCTTTCCAGCTGGATGTACAGGCAGCATGCACAGAGAAATGCAGCTGAAGCTGTWAGGACTTTGAAGCCTGCACATAAGGCCACCCACAGCCCTCTGCTTGATAAGGGAAACCTCCTCACAAGTGAAAAGCCTCACAGGGACATGAGAGCATTGGCTCAGACTCTCTTGTGCTCATAACTGGCAGTGCCAGCCAGAGGCACGTGCAGAAGGAGCACTTCAGGAGAACTACCATCGTGTTTCTCATTTTAATCTTGAGATACTGCCCTGCAGTCAGCCAAATGCCAGGGAGCTGGTGCCAGMCAGCCTGTGATGAAGGGAGTGCTAGTCTGGTTAGCAGGAGATAAATGAATGGCTTTCCTGGGAATGTGCCACTGCAGATAGTTAAGAGAAGGAGTCAAGCACAGTGTCAGATTATAGCTGAGCTGCATTTCTGGCCCCAAAACATGGGAACATTTGGTGATAGAAGTTATAGGCAGGCTTTAAAAGCTAATTACAATAATTGGACTCAAATTCCTCAACAGCTCATACTACTGCTTAAACTCTAGATGCTCTGCAGACATTCATTGGAAACCACATGGTCTAGTGTGTTAACAAACTAACTGTTTGCCTCTTGAATATCACAGTTAGATCTGCTTGGATCAAATGTGAGGTGAACATGGTGGCCTTCATTGAAAATCCGTGGGGTATTTGCTAACCCCGTAAAACCACCAGATAAGTTAGCATGATTTGGTATGGTTTGTTTACCCTTCCGCTGCTGTGGGAGTACCTGTTTATAATTCAGAAAAGGGCTTTGGCTGATGGCCAGAAAAGAGGATGGAACTGGGCAGAGGACTTCGAGGTAGCATCCCTGGATTTCTCATAGTTGGTGAATACACTGACAGAGAGTAGGCTTCCTTTGAGATGTCAAACACATCTATTATGGAGTGAAAACAGAAGTGTTCCTCTGGCATTTCTGGTTGAATTTCAATGTGCTGCAGAGATTATATAAATTTCAAATGGAGATATCATTGCACTGCAAATATTTCAGTCCAAATCTGCATCTGGTCTTGCCTTTCATTTTGGGAATTCCTTGAGATCCTGTCAACAACTTTCAGTAGCTTCCCTTTGAGCTCATGTTCCCTTGCAAATGTACTTATCAGGAGTCGTGTCACAGAGCAATGACGTTTTTTTTGGCTTTATTTATTTGGCTTTTGCATTTTGCAGGTGGCAGGTTTGTTCCACCATGCCAGTATTGGGAACCCCATCAACATTGCTATAGTGCGACTCATCCTGCTAGAAGATGAGGAGGTAAGGAGTAAACAGTGTGACTCACATTTCCACCCTCATAGCCAGACTTGGGGATAAATAGACAGCTGGCCTTGAAAKCCTGTAAGCGTTCTTCTATGCTGTTAGCCTGTCCTGGATGAACTGGCATAAGATGGAGGCAGATTTCTGTGCCTCAACTCCTTGTGTTCTGCCTAGGCTGCATCTCAATTAGAGATAGGGGGATTCTGTGGTCAGAGGAGCTGTAGAATCTGATTCTTAGAATAACTAGTTACTCATTAATTTGTGATAATTTCATCTCAGAATATCTTCCTTCCCATCCTGTAAGCTACTGGGTGTTAGCCAGTGCCACTGGTGCTGCTATTTTGCTTTTGGCAGCATGCCTTCATACTTAGGAGAGGAGTAGCTCCCATGTCAGTGGTCAGGCTGAGGGCAAGGGTGTATCCAGCGGATGCTGAGCAGCYCTGCTTCTGCTGCTCAGAGCTGGGCAGGTCCCGCAGGAATATCGCAGCTAGTAGCGTTGGCTGAGGGCTGTGAAATGCTGGTTGTTTGTGCTTCCCAGCTGCAGTGATCATTCTCAGGGAGCCTGAAGTTGCTCAGCTGTTCAGTACAGCTCCCCAGCTGCATCCTTCTCTGAAGCACATCAATCAAGATGGAATACTTTCCCGCAGTGTTTCTTAACCCCCTGTATTAGATGATAAAATGTTTCAATTGAATCACAGATGAAAAGAAAGTAGAAAAGAACTGGATTCCCATCCAACTTACAACTTATAAATATGGAGTAATTCCATCTGGTTGGCAATTCTAATTTCATTCTGATGTGTCTGAGATCAGAGCCCTCCCCACTGCATCCTAAAAAACAAACAAATCCTGCAGCAGTATGACAGCAGGCTTTTAATCACGTTGGCAGGAGGATCTGAAGATTTCCCACCATGCAGACAACACCTTGAAAAGTTTTTGCAAATGGCAGAAAAATATCAACATTAAAGGAGATTCCCATCCACTGCATCATGATGTCGCAGTCCTACTTACCAGGTATCGTGCCCATGAGCTAATTCTATGTTTTCAGCTGCTACTTTACCCATTAGAAATTGTTTTGATAGCTAGAGGAATGTGGATACACAGGCAGCCAGAAGCACATCTTAGTGGGATCTGTCTAAATCTCACTCCCATTATCTGAGCCCTGTCTCAGATACTAGCACGTATACTAAGACATAAAACATGAAATTGAAGACTGCCTGGCCTTAATGGCTGGAACTGGTCTCAAACTTCAGATTTAAATCTGGAGATAACTTCCATTTGGAATTTCCAAACCAGATTTTCACCATGGCCTTATTGCCAAGTCCCAGCATGGCTTGATCCTCACAGGAGATTTACGTAAGGATGAAGTCTCCTATTTTCCTTGTAGACTAATGTAAGGATCTGCAAAGCAGTCTCAGAGAAGGCCTCTAACCTCCCTTGAAGYTTAGTGAAGTTCATTTCTCTGGCCAAGTTTATATACCTTGCAGTCAAAATGCACAGTTTGATGGCTTTGGGCTGCAGCAGCTTGGTTATTGGCAATATCATGTTAGTTTGTGCACTGTTTCACAGACCAAAACAATTTTATCTTCTTTAGGAGATCTGCTTTGTAGCAGAAATAAGATATTTAAAGCCTTGTACTTCAGTGAAGTTGTTCTTCCTGGGTGGCTGGAGCTTCTCTGCCTTAGGCCACAACACCCCTAGGATGTAATTCCCCAAGAAATGTAGTAACTGCTTTAACTATTATCAGCATCAGCTTTATTTATGCAATGGAATAAATGTAGCCAGGCTGGCTTGCGTTTCCTATTCATCAGGCTTTTTAATATGCTGGGGATACTGAGAGAGTAAAGGGGAAAGGAAAGGTCATAAATCTTGCTGCTGTGGAAAACCATTTGGACATCTCCATTCTTGCTTCTGTTTGGCCAGTGTCAATGCATCTTCATCTGCTGGCTCAGACATATCCTGCAGCACCCTGGAGCACTCTCTGTTCCACGGGCAAGTGACTGGGCACTGGAACAGGTGCATCAGGGCCACAGAAGAAGGGTTTACTCCACAGATAGCCAATCTGCTGCTAGTGATCTCTGCTTGCCTGGCTTCGTGCAAACCTTACATGGCCTGGGAGTTTGGGCTCTCCCTTCCTATTAAGAGCTGACTCCRCTCATATCTCCCTAGCCCTGCCTGTGATCGTTTTCATTTTGCTTTGAAACTTGCTGTTTTTAAACAATCTCTTGCCGTGTGTGTGTGTGTGTGTGTATGTTTTTCTGTTGTTTCCAAATGTCAAAGGAAAGACATCTGTGCAGCAATGAACAGACCCTGTGAGACTCTGGGTCTGTCTCATGTGGCAGGAATGTGCCAGCCCCACCGAAGCTGTAATATAAACGAGGACACGGGACTTCCCCTGGCATTCACTGTGGCCCATGAGCTCGGACACAGGTACTACCAATTTCCTAATCTCTTCTCTGACTTCTGTCCTTTGCACTGTCTAGTCAGGGGTTGAAAAGGTACAAGTAGAAATTGGAAGAATATTACCGAGCAGTTCCTCACTTACGCAAAACTTTCTGAGTCCAGAGGAATTTACCCTGAGAATTTCATTTCAGAGTGTTAAGTGTTTGATTGTTATGGGCTTACTGAAAATCACGTACTCCAAGGAAACCTAGACTAATTACATTTGTATACTGTTTCCTGTGTTGCTGAAGTTAAAGATTTTGGAAAAGAAGGTTGGTTCAGTAAGAAGATTAAAACTTAGTCTGTGTATAGAATCAGTGATGGGATTTTTCTACTCTGTGTTCAATACTATTAAACTTTGAAAAGGTCGTATCATAGTTCATAATCGATATCTTTGTATGATAAAATTATACACTCTATAAGTTTAATTAGATCAGTCTTGTTCAGTATTCTCATTACTTTTTAATTGGCCAAGTTTTCAATAGGAAAGCTGAAATAAAAGTCCTGCAAAAAATATGTAACTTGGAAAAAATATGATATAATGACTTATTCATTAAATTATATTAAATTTTGGATTCATTAATCTATTCAGTTAAATGTTTGCTTTATGTATTCTCTGCATTAAGCACAGTCCATTGGCTTTGTCACTTCAAGTTCACCCTCTGTGTTTCCTCTGAGTATGGTATGAACCTTGGGGGTGCTCATCTTCTCAGATAAGATCTTGTTGCTCATTATTTCAGTTACATTTTTAGTTATTGCTTTTGAGATATTTAGGGGTGAATCACGTGTCTAATGGTAAGCAGCCTGGACAGTTGTGCTAAATCTCATCTATTAATTTAAGTAACATCACTTAACGGCCTACTTTGTGATGAGTGTCTGCTCCATGATTGATTGTCCTTCAAATCAGCTGCCCCTTGAGCTTTTCCATATAGACTTGCTTATTGATGGTAAAGGAATACTAAATGTATTTCTTTCTGAGCACATGCAATGTAGTGGATGCAAATTGCAGTAATAATAAGGGAAACACTAGGCTTGGAACCTGCATGTTTCTAGAAACACGTCRTGATACATGTAAATGAAAAGGAGCTAATGATGACTCTCCATGTTTCATGCTGTGACTAGCACAGAGTTTACTTGTGCTCTGGTGAATGCAGAGAAGATGCAAGGCAAATATTTGTTTATAAAGAATAAAGCACAGGCCAAAGAGCCTTGCATTGAATTCTTTAGGCTATATTTGGGCCTGTTCAAGTGGAAATACCCCTGTTTTACTCCAGTGTAAGGAAAAGGAGAAACAAGCTTCTCGGGGATGTGGATGATGGGAGCTGTTCTCCTTGTTCATTGTATCATGGGAAATAGGGAACACACATCCCTGAATGCAGCTGAGTTACCACAGCTTACCAAGTTACCTCCTGTTTGCCATCATTAGACATAGTAGTTAATCAAGTTGCATGCTTTTGGCACACTGATTACAAGGGAAAACAATTTTATGTGAGTCAGTGCGAAGAGCACGTGGACAGGCAGTTCCGGTGGCTCTGCTTATTTGCTAGTGCAGTACAGCTACGCTTTGCAGCCCTGAAGCATGCAAGAGGAAAGCTCCTGCTTCTCCTAACTGCCATCCTCTCCCTGTGTTCATTGCTCAGCAGCATTTCCTACTGCAAAAGCATGGAAACACTGCACYCTCTGTGCAGTGAGAGGCAATCTCTTATTTCAGTCAAGAGGGCAGAAAGGAGATGCAGAAAGGAGGATTCACCGAAGGTTGTAGAGCTGAGATTAGCCCTTGGGTGCCCAGCTCCTATCTACTGAAGCATAGCCCCAAGTTGACAAAGTTCATGGCACTGTTTCTAGTTTTCATTAAAATTTCCCAAGCTGCCAAATGCCATACTGTTTGATAATGCACAAGTTTCCCAAGAAGCTCTGAATGTTTGCAGTGTCGGGAGTGATGTATGTCATTCTGCTTGAAAGCAGAGAACTTGTGTGGTTGTGGCAGGCATGTGTCTCACCTCTCCTTTGTGGGACTGTGCTCTTACACAGTTTTGGGATTCAGCATGATGGAAGCAGCAATGACTGTGAGCCAGTTGGGAAAAGACCTTTCATCATGTCTCCACAGCTCCTGTACGATACGTCCCCACTCACCTGGTCCCGCTGCAGCAGGGAGTACATCACACGATTCCTTGAGTAAGTCCCTCACTTTCTCATCTTCCTTTTGTGTGGATGCTCAGCCTCCATATGTGAGGGTTGAGGCAGGCTTTGGGGTCTGTAGTCAGAAGAATGRCTCATCTTACTGCTCTTAGAAGTCAACCTCAGGGGATTTGGGGGTGTTTTTAACAGGCTCAGTTGCCTAGGTCCTTGCTATGAAGAATGAGTATTTGTACACAAAAGTAATGCAGACATTTATGTGGCAGCACACTAGGTTGTTGCTTTTGGTTTGGGCAAATAAAGCCAGAGCATTTTTCTCTGTTGACTTAGCAGTCTGAGTTCCCAAAGTGTATTTGCTCAGCAGCGAAACACTGGAGCCAGGTCTGCTCCTCCGTGCTCATATGTCAATCAGTGCCAGGACTGGAGCCACATTTCATTTGTACCAGCATGACTGAGGGCAGTCCAGCTGGAAGCATGTCGACCCATCCAAGCTGTCAGCTTGGACACTGGCTGCTATGATCTGCTATGAGCGTGCACAACGTGTATGTGTATCAGGACCAGGCTTCAGATACTGCTGCAAGTGTGATGATCTTGTTTGTCTTCATAGGACATTCACAGCACCTAATAATTATGTGTGTGTGTTTGGTTGCGAGGGGGAAAGGGAGTGGCTTTGACGTTCGTTTGTTGTCCGAAGATAGTTTTTCTTTCTGCTGAGATTTGGTGCATCTCATTGCAGAGCACTGGACAGCCTGATCTCGCTTTGCACTCATCTTGGCAGAGGGACACTGCTCAGGGCAAACTAACAGTGTTTGCCTATAGGCAGGAGGCATCACATGACAAAATTAAACTGAGCCAAATTCTTTCATACGTTTGTTTATTTTTAGCACTCTGTGGTTGATTTTTCAGCCTGTTGTTACTAAGTTCTTAAGAACATGGTCCAGAGATTTACATTTGTTAGCCAGTATCTTCCACTGGAGGGATATTTTTTTTCCTTGCTACAGGATGATTAGAAAACARTGAGAGCATCTGCAAGAAACAGCACCAGGGAAAGCTCTAGCTCTGTGCTGATATGTTAGTAAGGACTCTGGGAGTTACATGATAGGAACTTTGGCTGAGTACTGATTCCCCATTTCTAAATCCCAGTCAAATCAATCCCAGCCAGAAACATACAGGCTTGGCACCCAGGTAGGATGAATTAGTGTTGATTTATGGTCTTCAGTGGAGTGGTGCTTTCTTGAATCCACAGAATACTTGGCCCTCTATTTTTAACCTTCACTTTTAGCTTAAGAATTTCCTGCTTGTAATAACCTTGAGCTGCTATTCAACAGGGAAGAAGCAGACCATCTGGATGCTTTTCCAGTTGTGTTTTTGTCTGTCTTTACTCTCCTCCCAAAGGGGGCAGCTCTTCCTTCAAATGCAGAGAACAGTTCAGCAGGCCTCTTTCAATGTCTGTGACATCCCTGAGGCAAAGGAGAGGCCTGTTGTGAGCACAGACATGAGTATATTATAATACGATGTTGGCAGGAAGATGGGAAGAAGTATGCCAAAAAATGAGGCTCGGCTGACCTGGGGTTGCTAGATGTGCTTGGAACAGACCTCATGTTAAAAAAGTGCACTTTCAGATGATGATTATTACTTTAGAAAAGAGGGAGAATCCACTGAATGTTTTAGCATCTGAAAACAATTCATGTTTTTGACAGTGGCACGGCCTTGTCATCCCCCCAGCGCTGCATGGCCAGTGCAGGAGGCTCCTTGCTGGAGTCTGGCCGGGACTGAGCACTGTGACCCCTTTGTGAGACAGTGGGTCAGGGTCCTCTCTGACACCCAGGACAGCTGGACAGGTCACATCCCCCACATCCTCCATCCCCCAAAAGGAATAGCATTGTAAGCTCCCTCTGCTCAAGCTAATGAGGGATCCTGGAGCAGGCCAGATCTTGCAGTAAGTTACAGGTAATGGTGACATCCSCATGGTTGAGTGACAGCTCTGCATCTCCCAGCTCTGGAGATGGACAGATGATCTGCTCTGTGTCATGCTGGCACTTTCTACACAAACCTCTTTTTGACATTTGGTGATCTTTTCCCTCTAATCCTTGGAGAAATCAAAAGATGCTCTAAGGTCTCTTTGCTTGCACTCCTCAACATGAAGTGAGTTCTTTCCTAGCTCAGCTAATAGAAAAACATTTTTAAATGGGATCACTATCTAATGCATGCTCTGCCTGGGCCCGTGGATATGCTACAGGGAGGAGAATCATTCTTTCATCTCAGCAGCAGACTTCCCGTAGCTGCAGACGGTCACGTCTCCCCTCGGTCTTTTCTTACTCTAGTTCAAACAGCCACTTTTTTAGTCTTTCTTTGCAGTGATGAAGGCCTTCTTCCACTGTCCTTCTATGGGCTCTTCTAGTTTCCTTAACCTGGATGTGGGTGATATTTACTTGCATTAGCAGCGCTATACTGCTGCCCCCTGCTCAGCTAGAGTAACTCCAGAGCCCTTCCTCCTGCACTGCTCTTCTACCAGTTATTCTAGATCCTTTGTTTGTGCAGCTAATTTTTCCCAAATTTGAATCCTGCATTTGTTTTTATTGAATTCAGCCCTGGCTTTTTGGATCATTACTCCGGTTCTCCAAGAGCTTTTGGAATTTTAATCCTACTCTCAAATGTACTTGCAGATCCTCCCAGTGTACTCTCATATGGGGATTTAATCATCATACCATGTAGTCCATCATCCCACTCCTTAATGAGCAGACTGAATTAGGCAGATGCAGGACAGACCCCTATGAAATCTTACTGCAGAGAGTGCAGTTTACTGTATATCCCTTCAAAGACAGAACAAAAATCATGCCAATTTTTGCTGGCTCAGTCAGCCTTTTTGTGCAAAATGTGGAGGCCAATGAAAGATACCGGTAGGACTATTGTAAAATGTTTAATGAAGGAATAGATTTTGAACATACTGCTGGCAAAGTCAGTAGCAAATCTAAATTATCCTCTCTTACTGGGACTGCAGACTTCCCCCATAAACTGAGGAACGATAGAAAGTGCCTTGAACAGATCAAAGAGCAGGAACGGTTGACTGGAGTTTTTGAAGTGGTATGTGGAGGCCCCACATACGTCTTGAATATGTCTTGAAAAGCCCCACGCTTTTAGGCTAAATAGATGGTTGGTGAACTAGTCCAAAGGAGCACCAGCATCATAGATGAAGCCAATGCAGGAGCCCARTACCTAAGCCTTTACTGTCCCCAACAAAGATACCATTGTTTCCAAGTTTATAGAAAATATTCTTTTTAAACGTTTTCCACCAGTAGATTAAAAAAAAATGTATTTGTAGAGGTATAATGTAGTGACTTTGCTGTATGCCTGAAATGGCTTACAGCTTGAGGCTGGACGATAATAATGCATCCGGTTGCCTAATCTATACCTAATTAATGCCAGTTCAGCCTTACATCACCCACAAAAATCCTTCCTCAGTAGGATCAGAGAGACAATGGTTGAGCTATTGGTAGACTTGCTAGAGGCTGGAAGGAAGCAGTGTATTGCGAGACACTGGACTAGTGAAAGCAATGTGTTCACTGTTTTCTCCAGCGAGGAAGCTGCTTGTTGAAAATACACAGAAGGTATTTTAAATAGCTGTGTTAACTACAGGCTGACTGAGCTGTTTGAGTTGTGTAGCAGGGACCTCCCTGGGGCAGGATGTGAAAGGAGGAGAGAGGTGCATCGCTGGGCATGCATGCCGGTGTCATGCCTTGGCGTTGCTGGCACTCCAGGGGTGGGAGCTCTCCATTACTCCAGGCACTTGTGCCAGCCCGGCTGTCACCCACTTCTGAACTAAGCTGTTGAAATCCAGGTGTGGTGCCAGCTTTGGTTAAAAAGGAATCTTATTTCAAGTTAATTTGTTGTCCCAATGACAACAAATGAGAGTAATCTAATCTGCTCAGAAACCCACAGTGGAAACTTTGTGTTACTGGAAACAAGTTTGTTTAAATCAACACCGTAAGTTAAACTAGTGACAATTTCTTGTATGTTTGTGAAGTATCATAGCATTTACAACAGTGAAAGCAGGCCAGGAACATCCAGGGACTCGCTGCTCTCAATCAACCTGGCAGGATGCCTTAGGCCTTCTTGACAATACTTTTGGCTTAATTTTAGCACATCTTTTCTAAAGATGTACAACCTAGCACAGTTTGGGCACTGTTTGTAGTTGCAGATATGAGAGTAAATGAGGCTTGTTGCTGATGGTCTGTTTTATTTTTACTAGCAGGACATTGACACTGGTGTTGTAGTATCCACAGGGACATTTTTGGGATCAGCTTGATGTATGAACTCAGGGACATCTGTTTTTCAGCAACGAAATGTTTGCTCAAATGAAACCCTTCACCTTAAATGATGAAACTGAGGTCCTGACTCCAGATTGAGGACTTAGCTGATGACCTGATTGTAAAGCTAAAAATCAAGGGCTTATTCCCATGCAAAGTGACATTTCTGACTTTCCTTTCAGAGGAGCTGGACACTTTGGGGTAATGGGGTTCTCAGCCCTCACTCTGGGACTGAAGCTTGGTGAGTTGCAAAGGAGCCACGGGAAGGAAGCTGGTCCTGCCAGAAGGGGAAGGCAAGGGGTAGTGAACATGGTGAGCTGGCTGCTGGACTCGTGTGTAGTTGCAGTTTTATAAGGGCTCCCATGGGACGTTCTGTGCTTCTGTGGTAATGGGACTACACATTTCCAGTTAGGATCTCCACTTCRGTTGCATGTCTGCTTCAACCATGAGCTTTAGACATCTGGAACCACGCTGTAGGCTGCAGAGGGTTGTATGTTCTCCGTAGTAGTAGTGCAGGCAGAACTGCCTGGCTGCCAAACCACAACATAACAAAATTGAGTGTATTGTTCCACACATCTCCTTTAGGGGAGGTGTTGGTAGTACCTTGTGTGTTGCCTCTTAGAGAGCTTGGGGCCCCTGGGCATGCAGAGGGTCAAGGTTGACATGTTTAACCCTCTCCTTTCATTTTGTACCCTCCAGTATGAGTTGAACTGCTAATGTCTAAGATGGTTAATAAATGAAAGTACTCTTTAGGAGGAAGCTGCTAGTGTTTCTGGTGAATGCAAAGTGCTCTGTTCTGCAAGTCTTTGCTATCAGTCCAACTGATAGCTCCTGCTCTTTCTGATAGCCTTTGCCTTATCTGATGTCTGTCCATTAGCCAAAATGAGCAGTGTGGGTCTAGGCTTAAAGTCATTTATAGGTAGAAATGGGCGCAGAATTTATCCTCAGGGGAGATYGGTGCTGCCGTGCACACACAACACAGAGCTTTCCAGGATGCAGTGCTGCTGTAACCATTGAGCACTGGAAAAACACCCTCCCTCAGGGGCTCACAGCTGAGCTTCTTAAAATATAGCCATTTATTTGAAGATTTTGTGTAAATGGCTCTTACACAGACCTCCAAGGAGCTGTACCCAGGTCTGTTGAGTCTACAGTGTGGCTGGAAAGCCTGTGAGAACGGATACTCCTGTGGGACGAGCACTTTCACAGCGCTCCCGTGAGAGCATTGCACAGCTTCCTTTGTCAGCCAGAAAGTGGGAGTAACAAATTGCTGAGAGCAGTAGTAAAGACTGTTTGATTTGAGCAAAGATTTTGAAAGAGCTGTCTGGATTTTCAGTCAAGCTATCACCTGGCCCAAGCATGGTTTATTTTTCTAGTCTTCTTGAATCAGCAAGCAATGTTCAGTGCAATTAAGACATTGGTCTTGTGGGCTGGGGGATGTGAAATATGCAAGAGAAAGAGTCTTCACTGCCAGGCGTCTTCCCAGGAGCYGCACAGAGAAGCCTTTGCTGCTTTCATGTACCTTTAGCTTCCCCATAACTTGCACTGCCCCAAGGACAGGGAAAGTGCAGAGTGTGGAGCACCTGAGCTCCCACCTAGAAAAGCAGATAACGTTATATACACATCCTCGTGTTGGAGCAGGTCTCAAGATTATTAAAGAGCCAGGGTCATACCAGAATGAAAAAGTAAAAACTTATGGTAATGAGACAGTAACGAGTCCTTTGCTTCCACTAGTAGCAACAGCTAGAGCTGGAGCATTGTATGAGCTAGCATCTTCATCAGCTTGCTGGGGCTGATGGCAATGCCTGCTCCGACTTCTGTCTTGCAGCCGGGGCTGGGGGCTGTGCCTGGATGACCCACCTGCCCAAGAAGTGCTGGACTACCCTTTGGTGCCCCCAGGCGTCCTCTACGATGTCAGTCACCAGTGCCGGCTGCAGTACGGTGCCTACTCCACCTTCTGCGACGACATGGATGTAAGCCGGGGCTTTTCCCCTGTTTTCTCAATGTAACACAGAACCTGGTGCCGCCCGTGGGTGGGCGACGAGGGCCTTTGCCCAGGACAGTGCTCTCCCTGGTAGCAAGGGGATGAGGCAAAGTGATTGACTGTGGACAAAAGACCATTGTTCTCTGAGCTGAGTGAGAGGGAGGGAGGTTTGTTTGCAGAGCCCTCTGCTCCCAGTGCACCCCATCCAGCATCACTAATTTCCTCCTGGCAGTTAACAGAGGGGTCGATGTAGAGGTGGAGGGGAAAGGAGCTGAATATAGAAATGGAGAGGCGGACGGCATGAGGAGAAGAGCAGGGAATGGAGTTCGGCTTTTTCCTGATTGATTGTTCCGAGGCCCTGATAGTGCATGAATGTGTCTGGCAAAGTTAAATTTGTACTGCTGCGCTGGACTGTACAGTAAGCATGTCCTTTGCAAATATGTTCTCTGCAGAGTGTCTGCAATACACTGTGGTGCACGGTGGGGAATACGTGCCATTCCAAGCTGGATGCTGCTGTTGATGGTACAACATGCGGAGACAACAAGGTAATTAGAAGCAGTCATATCTGCAGCTGCAGTGATTCCTTTTCCTGCCCACAAGGGAGGATTTTTGTCTGATGGGTATAAAACCTACAGTTTTGCAGACTCCTGTGCACAGAGGATTTGCTCACCTTGCTGTTTTAGTTCTGGCCAAACTCCCATTGCTTTCAGGAAGTTACACTGAAGATGCACTTCAGTGAAGCTGACTGACCTTAAAAAAGTGAAACCTGCGGTTTATTAACATTGTATAAAAGTACAAGTCCTCTTCTGTTCTGTGGCAGATGTGGCAGACCAAAAGCTGAGGCCTGCATAGAGGCCTCTGTTGCCCCCTTTCACTGCTGAGGTAGTGCAAACCAAGCACAGGAGCCCGGTAGGCACCTACAGCAGCTCTATGTGCACTGCTCCAGCTGCAGACACGGTGCAGAGGAGGAAACCTGCCTTTCCAGGAGCTGCAGTGTGCAGCCAGCTTCTGCCCACTGCAGTAACCCTTTTATGGGCTAGTGCTGATTTCTGTGCTGGAACAGCCCTGTGACAGAGCCAACACACATTTCTCTTCCAGGATGCTTTGTGTTCAAGGTAGTATAAAACTGTATCATCGTAAAAATGTCTGTACACTTCTGTCCTTTACAGTTTAAGCATAATTGCCCAGTGACTTGGCCCTAGAGCACTGGGGATTACACCATGGTTAAGCAGCTTCTCCCTGAAAACCTCCCACGTTACCCATTCTTATGGTTATACCACATTGGCTCTTCCCTTCTGGAATAAAGTCACACTACAGATCTCCTTGCTGAAAAACCTCAGTGGAGGTTTGGGTTACTCAGGAGTGTTCCCTCGTGCAAATCTTCAGTTAGCCCAGCATCCCTAAATTTCTATTACTTGGAGCTGCACTTGGCTCTGGCAGAGCTTAGCTGACCTTCAAGCATCTTGGTATGAATGAAGCATGGATTTTCAGAGCAGGAGTGCTGGGCTTTAGTGCTCCATGAGGTAAGGGTATCTCAGTCATTGTCAACTGGTATGTGGTCATCCTACTGTTAAACCTTGGTTTCCCCTTTTCTGGCTGGTCTCTTTACAGTGGTGCTTCAATGGAGAGTGTGTGCAAGTGGGTTACCGTCCTGATGCTATTGATGGCAGCTGGGGATCCTGGAGTTCCTGGTCTTCTTGTTCACGGACCTGTGGTGCTGGCGTGCAGAATGCAGAAAGGCAGTGCAACAACCCCACGTAAGCTAATGCTCCCTCTTCTCGGATACTATGCAAGCTATTCATTTGGCTGCCCCGAGCTACATTTAGAGAGAGGAACACAATACTTTCTTATCACCTGGTAAAGTCTGCCACCATCATTCGACCAATTTGGTCCTACATTTTTGCATTACACAGCAAAACTGTACAGATGAGTGGTGTCATTATTCCATTATCTTTTAGAACAATGTTCTTTTGAAACACCACAGGTAATTCATTTCACAGGGTTATCCAGCCATCTGGGCAGTAGAAAGCCTGTGGAAGTACAGAGTTTTCTGTGTCTCCTTTCGCATATACATTGCGTCTGCTACATGCAGGCAAAAGGCATTTGGAATATGATTCAAACAAAGAACARAGACTCAATGCTTGTAAATGTAAAACGCATCCAGTGTCTTTTAGTGACAGAAAAGAAAAATAAATATTCTTTGATCMCAATTCAGAATCATTTTGAAAAATTCCACTGCTGTTTTTCACCCCTTTGCTTTCCACGAGCAATATCTGTACAAGTTATAAGGAGCTGTGATACAAAGAGGGAAATGCTCTTTTATCATACTTCACTGATGCAGMAGCTGAATCTGGCACAAGAAAGGTGGCTCTCTAGTGAAAGTATCTAAATAGCTGACTGTGAAGTAGCATTGTCTATCCGGTAATTCTAGGCTGGCACATCTGCTCCCCAGATGTCTCTGTTCTTGCCAAATCACTGTTGTATTGGATTAGAAGTGAATCCCTCTGGATTGCTCAGGTGTCAGAGAGAGATCTGCAAAAGGAGGGAGAAAAGGGGGATTGYGAACAAGGTGAGAAAATGAGCTGAAGGTTGTCTGAGCTGTAGCATGCCACCAGTTTGTAGTGGAATTTCCATTAAATTAAATGCCCCAGTGTCAAGTGAGAACAGCTTAAAAGAAAATGGCATGCTCAGGACCCAAGGCAGGAAGGCTCCCACTCGCCTGGGAGAGAATTCCCCACCAGGGAAGAATGGCAGTAGTGCTGGGGGGGAAAGTAGGCTGTGGAAGGAGGCAGGCAGCTGCTGCCAGCCTCTCGTGGTGCCATTCTCACAGCAGTCCATCCTTCCAGTCCTGCTCCTTACCATCATTCCTGCTTGCTGACCTGATGACCCAGCCAAACMCTCTGGGTGTCAGTGCTTTGCTCACCAGTGTTTCCTCGCTGGGTGTTCTAGACACATACACGAGTTCTCTCAAGATCCCCGAGGATAACTGAGTATGAAACCGAGAGCTGCTTGATGACCCTTACTGAATATTCCAGTGTTAGTCAGTTTTCAATGGCTTAAAGAAATTTGAAAATTAAAGAAGGATATTTGGAGATGACAGATTTGTTTTCTGCCTAATTTCTTTCTTGGGTACATTGTTTTTAACACATAGTATTGAACTGTTTAAAAAAGTGCTATGTAATCTCATTCCTAGGTCAAGAGCTAGGTTTATGTTTGACATGAGTTTTGTGACAGAAGTGCAATTGTAGTTTATAGAGTGTTTTAAACACAGCTGCAGGCATGTAGGAGAGCAAACATTGTAAAAGCAGCAGAATTTCCCCCAGGGAGTTGTTTGTTTTGGCCACTGTAGGTAAATCTTCAGCTTTGCCTTTTGGATTAAGTGAACAAATGTATGTATTGGGTAATTCTTGGTCCTTTAGTTATTTTCTAAAGGAGGGTTATGTAAACATAACCATAAAAAATAATTAATTTTATTTTCTTTACCACAGTGTGCCCAGATTTAACTGATCAGGGAAAATRTAGTTTTCATAAGGTCATGGGGATGTGGGCCATAGAAAGTGCTGTGACCAAATTAACCTGGCAAAATGACAAGTGTCAAGAAGCAGTGGCATTATTTTCATTGTCTATTGGCATAAGAGAAAAACCTATCACTCCTTTTTAAAGTGCCTCTTACTTTAAAAGTACTGGGAARAATTATATGTATTTTTTCAGACTACTTTCGCAAGTATCCTGGTAAATAAGTGAGAATTTATAGTCTCATATAAACAGAGTGTTTCTGACTATTTCTATCATTTAGAAAACATGAGCATGGAAAACCAAAACCTTATGAAATATATTTCTTCTAAATAGATGTCTTGTGAGGTTTCTCTGCTCTGCAGACTTGTTCATGTTTGACCTGTGTTTCAGTCCTCTAATCCTTGTCACATTGAGTTACTGCAGTGAGAGAGCATCTAGCGTGGAAACCAAAGCTGGATGGGCCAAGGGCGGTTCTATGTAGAGCTCCCATAAGCATGAGTCCACTCTTTGTTGCGGTCAGGAGGTCTGCCCTGCTGATCATCCGACCTTTGCATCCCTGCTTGGACCGCCAACAAAACTGTAATCGATCTGTGTCGTTGTTCCTCCAGAGCAGAGTCGAGAAAGAGAGAGGATATCTGAAAATGCTGAGAGATTTTCATAGGAATTTTAGAGATAAAACAATCAGCAGATTCTTTTCTAGAAAACATTTGGATGTTGCCAAGCACTGTCACTTAAGCAGTTCTTAATTGCATTTTAAAATAGTTGTAAGTTTTCGAACACATCCTGTAAAATCTGAATCCCATTGGCTTATAAACAGATAGTTACTGTGAGACCAGCTCTGCTGTACTATTGGACATGTCAGCATTTTTACAGTAGAGCAGCACCTATAACTAATCACAGAAGAAGRACAGAATCAAGTCCAGTGAGTTCAGATTAGATGTATTACAAAGTTTAACCTTCCTCTCAATTAGTAAAAATGTGCGGTTGTGTCTAGCTTCTTCTTGGTGCCTGTGACATGCACGAACGACAGACCTTTTGGCTTCCCAGGGTGCAGATGTTGTTCACGATCCCTTTCCTCAGACAGGCTGGCCAAGTGCAGAGCCCGTGGCAGAAAACACAGGCAGAAAACATGGCCCCTGTGATGGGGCAAGGGAAACTGTAAGACTGGAGAAGTGTCAGGAAAGCACTGGCAAGGTCTCTCCACTGGCAAAAGTCTCTCCAGTGCTACCCTAGCACAGTGACATCTTGCTCAAGAGCAGAATTAAGTATTGTAGCCACAAACTGGTTTTAGCACGTAAGGGTTTCAAACCCCAAAGCCCTCCCCAGAGAGATGCTGTTGCAGACGTGAACAAAAGCAGCCTGGTTAGTTACACAGTTGCTGTAATGATGTAATTTTAGACACAGCTGTCCCCGAGTGCCTCYGTCCCTGTCACAGGACATTAGATTTGGGGAGGGAAGTGTGGGGGACTTGCCACAGCCTGGCTCCCAGTTCAGCAGTTGCAGATTTGCCACTTGTTTTGCCAGGAGTAGGAGCAAAGCAGAGTCAGAACGCCGTCCTTGGGAGACATGGAGAGCAGCTTTTCTAAACCAGCCACAAAACGGGCAGCTGCCTAATGTTGCGAGTAGGAGCACGAGCACAAGCAGGCACTGCTCTGAGAAGGTGAATACCTGCTGACACTGATATAACAAGAGAGCAGGGTTTGTGTTTGTGGCTTTCAGTTATTCACTTGGAAACACAATTCTTGAAAAAAAGAGAGTATCTGTTAAAGTGTTTCAAGCAGTGGGATCATTTTCAGGTAAATGTGTGGGAAGCTGGGGAGAGTTATGGTTACGTCAATCTGTGCTGTCAGCCAAAGCAATCTCATCAGCTCATAACAGCCAGGATGGTTTAAAACAGATGTTTTAATTCCCTGAGGAATGGAGGCAGCCAGTTTTACCTCCTTGAGGAATGGCGATTGCCCGTCTGTTATGGGTGTGCGGAGCTGAGGTCGGTGTCCCTAAGGAGGTAACAACGCCTGACTGCAATTACAGGAGGTAGGAAGGCTTCAGGCATGAATGTTGCCAGTGACACTTAACTTTAATAACCGCTTTTATAGCATCATAAATGAGGGCTATAAAATTTGCCATATTTGCAACATCAAGGAGGGACCATCAAGAGGGACAACGCTCAAAATACAGCTATGAATGTGTAGAATCTTCGTAGAGTGCTTGTGAGAATGATTGATTCACTTGTCCCTTTTTTGATGTGTTTGATCCTTTCATGAAGCAAATAGATGCACTGATTAAAACAAACCCACCCCTCTTCCCTGCAACATTACAGCCTGGCCATTGCAATGTTGTGCTGATGTCTGAGAACAAGAAAGCAAACCTGATCAGAAACAATTGTGGACTGGATTAGGCAGCTCATTGCACGAAGGAAGTGAAATGTAAACAACAAACAGCAGCCAGAGGGAAGTCAGCAGCACTTTAAAGGCTCTGTCACTTTCCATAAGCTAGGGAGCTGATACCTCAACATTTTTATTTTAAATAGCATTTCATATGTGCATTCTGTCAATAGTCTGTACATATTCCTACAAGATTACTCTATCCAAATTCATTTGAAGTAGCTGTCTTTGTCTTTTGCCTCTTCTACTGAAGACTAGCATGTTTCTTGAGCTATTTATTGCATGCTAAACAAAAGGGTAAGAAAAATAAAACAGCACGCTATTTTTACTTTAAATTCATTGTTGTAGCTGCATATTGTTTTAATATGCTTAATCAGGACTATCRGTAGTGAGACAAGCCCCACAGCTTTTAGATCTTAATCTTAAGTCACTAACACTGGTGGAAGCCTGTCTGGTCCCTGTTTCTGGATCAGGCCCTTGTGCCTTTCCTCCTGGGGTTCTCCACAGCATTCAGAAGGTGTGCACCTGAGTTTCAGTTAATTCACATGTGTTCAGGCCCCAGATGTGATGTTATAGTCTGATTTCTTCTAGGGAAAAAATGGACCACATTCTGCACTTTGACGGTAAGTGCACAGGTAACAGCACACAGAGCTTGGCTCAGATGTTACTTACATGGATGGGCCAAGCAAAGCTGGTCGTTGCACAGCCTAGGGGTACTCAGAGCTTCTCCTTCTGCAACAGCCCATTTGTGAGCTGGCTGGGACAGCTACTCCTCCAGCTGTGGTTCACTCTGTGCAGCCTGAACTGAGCTGAAGGGGAGGTGAGCCAGAGCGAGCTCTCCTCTATATTCACACCTGCTAAGAAACAGGCACTGATGGGGCCTCAAGCTTCCTTCTCCAGGCAGGTCAAATTTGGGAAGGTTGCTTCTGAATGCGGCAATTGTTTAATCCAGCCTGGAGGCAGGGAGGGAGAAACCACACTGGAAAGGAGCTTAGTTATTTTTCAATTGAAGTTCAGCTTGTTTCTGCTCAGAGCTCCGTGAGCTTTGTTACCAGAGACTGCTGAAGAAAAGCAACGGACTTTGTCCAAAGGAGCAGAGTCCTCTCCCTGGACAACAAACCATGTTTCCCTTTTGATGGGAGCATGGCAACATCTCAGCAAGAGAGCTGTGTCTTTCAGTGCAGAAATTCACCTTTACAGCCTTCACTTAGCAAAAGCGATGTTTGACCCGCACTGTTAGTAAAACATGAGAAGGTCACATTCTMATCCTGCATGGTCCTATGGCACAGTCTGACAACTCCACTATCAGCAAGGGTGTTAATTTAGAATGGAGTTATAGAAACAAGATGTGGGGCATGCTTTCTTGTCATTTCAGAGGCTTGCTTTGTGGATTTGGGGTTATTCTAGAATGCTTTTTTGTTTTGTATATAACTTTCTTATGAGAAARTCACAGTAGATTGGTCTATATAAACTGTGAGCAAGTTCCCCATTGACTTCAGGTGGAATCATGTTTGACYGAGCCTAAGGAACTCAAACATTAACAGCAGGTCCAAGAAACCCCTGAAAAAATAGCTCTTCTTTATCTGCAAAAGAGTTTTATTCTCAAGTGCAGTATGTGTTTGTCTTTTTTTTTCCCTTCTGTTAATAGGCCAAAGTATGGGGGTAGATACTGCCTTGGAGAACGAAAGCGGTTCCGAATTTGCAACATTAAACCATGTCCCCGCAACAAGCCATCCTTCCGCCAGATCCAGTGCAGCCAGTTTAATCCGATGCTCTATAAAGGAAAACTATACAAGTGGACGCCAGTGCCAAACAACAGTGAGTCCAAGATAAAACCTGCTGCAAAGTTTCAATATGCAGTGCCAATTAAAAATCTTAAATAGATTTTTGCTAATGATTTATTTTTGTTGTTCATGTCTGGAATCTGTACTGACCACCTGTAAAGGATTTGCCTTTCTTTTCCACTACTCTTCTGGAGTATTTATACTGTATTTTAAATTAAGAGTTTGTGGCAGGGTTTGTAGGATTAATATATGTTTTCAGAGATGGTTATTTAGAGTGAAGGTGATTCCTGTCGGACTGAATCCAGGGACTGTGACAGGGCAGCACTGCTGGAGAAAACGGGAGACAGAAGAAAGTGTGCAGATCCCCTGGCTTGTCAGGTTTATTTACTATCTGTTTGCTTCCTCAGTTAATCCATGTGAGCTGCACTGCCGGCCAGAAGATGAGTACTTTGCAGAAAAGCTGCGGGATGCTGTCATCGATGGGACCCCATGTTATGAAATGAATACAAGCCGGGACATGTGCATCAATGGAATCTGTAAGGTATGCCTTGAGTCCAGCCACTCCTGGTGCCCAGGCAGGGAGCCCAGGCATGGCAGAGCCATGTTTAGCCGAAGAGCAGTCCTGTAACATGGGAAGTGCAGGTAGATGTGCTCTATCCATTTCTTAGGCAGACAGTGTCCCCTTTTTGCATTCACCAAGAGGCTGAGTTCACTCGTTTTGTAATTCACCCTTATGTGAGCACTCAGAAAGACCCTGAGGTGTTTGTGCCTGTGACTKTGCCCAGAAACTTGTTAAACAGAAACCATCCCCAAACTATTCTAAAGAAGGTGCTTGTTAGCTGCATTCACTGTGTTTGAGGAGAGGATGGTTGCAGGGACTCTGCCTGCTGTTCTCCAAGCAAACATTAACTGACAAATTTTGTTACTATTTTTCTGTATGGAAATGAGAGTGACCTTTCCTTACTCAAATGAGATTGCCTGAGATATAAAATATAGTGGTATTTAAGTCTGTTTTGGTTCCAGGGAAATAGAATACAAAAATAAGAAAATAGGGAGGAATGATTTATTTCAGAATAGTCAGAGAGATAGAAAGGAAATGTTGCACAGTTGCCATGGGCTCTCACACAGCTCATACTGGCTGATGTTGGCCTGAGCTGCTCCTGGAGGCCTTCGCCGTGGAAATTTCTCACCCTGCCTTGGCAGCTGCTGCCAGCGCTGACCCGCCTCTGGGGACAGCTGGGYCTGTGGGATTTTGTCTTCCTTCGGGATTGTTGTTCCTGAGAAGCTGACAGCTCTGCATAACCTGGGAGCTGCACACTCAGCCAGGGGCAGGGAATAGCCTGTCTACTTTCCTGGGCACTGAGAGGCCTTCAGCTGGAGCGCTGTGTGTGATTTGGGTGCTGCACTTCAAAAGAGTTGTGGCGGACTGGAGAGGTTTCAGAGGAGAAAAGGCACAACAGTGAGCAAAGGACTAGAGAAAACACTTATGAGCAAGAATTAGAAAAACTGCACATTTTGAATAAAGAATGCTGAGGGGAGACACAGTGAGTCTTCAAATATGCCAAAGGTTGCTGTGAAGAGTGAGACTGTTCTCTGTGTCTACTGGGAATAAGACGAAGTAGGGTGAATTTACATTGCAGCGGGGAAGGTTTAATGTAGAGGTAAGAAATGCTTCTGCATGTGCAGACAGCAAAACACTGAAACTTCCTTCCTTGGGGTTTTAGGCAGTAGCAGATAAGCATCTGTCCAGACCAGTGTTTGGCAGGGCTGATCCTGCCCTGGGGCATGGGCTAGTTCTCACTTTTTAGCCCTATTTCCTTTGAGTCTGGAAAATGGTAAGAATTGCACCCTCATTCAGTGAGTCAGGTCTGCTGTAATCTTGAATAAAAATGAACTCTGAAAGACTTCTCAGAAAAATACTAGTCACAGTCATAACTTCTTCAAGACTGAAACCCATGTCTCTGTGGGTGGACAGGCACATTTATGTCTGCTCTTTGCAGAGAAGTGTGCTCTCCTGGGGGGACTCATTGTCCCTGGGGGAGCCTCTTTCTTTACAGCTGCAGGACTTGCACCTCCTGCAGCCCTCAGGCCACCATCCTGGCTGCACACCTCACCAGAGCCCATTTCCCACTCTGCCCTGATGCTGGGGGTGACAGAAGTGACACTTTTATTCCTTGTCTTTCAGCTTGCAGCTCTGAGCAGTGGCTCGTGGGCAGAACAAGGATATGCCTTAGAAACCCTTCAACTAAAACTCTTAGCACGAGGGTTTCTGCTGCTGTGACCACAGCATGCTCCTGCAGCATGCTGCCAAGAAGTCTCTGTTTCTCAGACTTCTTTGACCTCCAGATCTTTCCAAACAGTATAACTAATAGAAACAAGCTCCACCAACTATTACTAAGAGATAGGATCCCACATGGCTGCAGGAGGCTCGTGCTGCTGTGGAGCTGCCATGGGACAGGCAGCCTGCCCAGTGCTGCTACAGCTGTGCTGCCAGGGATGCAGATGCCTCTCCATGTCCTGCAGCAGGTGAATTTCCAGCCRTGCCTGCCTGCAGTTTGGGGCTGCAAAATCGAGCCTGGAAAAAGTTACTGCTCTTTGCTTTGCCTATGAGTCAAATGAATGTTAAGAAATTGGGCAAGTCTGCAGCTCTAAATAGCCTGTGTTGATGCTGGCTGGAAAGCCACCTGCTTCTGTTTTAGAAGTAAACTCCACCCACAGCACYTAGAGGAGGGAAATGTATAGCAAAGTAACATCCCTGGGGCTAAAGGCAAAGCAAAAGGCAAGTCCTTATCTCCCTGCTATGGCTTGCCAGCAGCTCTGTAGCAGTCATGAGGTTGATCTCCAGCACATGTTTGAATGTGCTGATGTCTCAGGGGCTGCCCATGGGAGAGCGCAATGAAGAGACTCAGGGGAGGAAGCAGGGACCTGCTGATGTGGGTCTGCACTGGCTGTGGGAAGAAGAGATTGCTGAGCAACAGCAGTGCTCACAGACTTTCCCAGAGCTCTGGGCGCTGCTGAGGGCCTTCATTCTCCATGCAGCACAAAGAGCAGCAGGGAACATACTCAATAAGCAAATTTCCTTGCAATCTTCTGTATAAAAAACATCCGTGGAAACTAATTCCTCTTCCTGACTGTCACCAGTAGCACCAGTCACAGCCCCAGTGGCAATTGCTCTGCACAGCAGGAGACTTTGAGAAGGTCCCATTTCCTCCTTTAATAGGATTTAAATTACTTCAAAGGCTGCAGCTCACAKATGTGCAGGCACTGGCTTGAGGGAGAGCTCAAGGGTCATGATTTTTACTTGGCACATACAAAAGAGTGA
Source organism: Rhea americana (assembly GCF_003343005.1). Lineage (NCBI taxonomy): Eukaryota > Metazoa > Chordata > Aves > Rheiformes > Rheidae > Rhea > Rhea americana. The sequence goes on from NW_028185905.1 coordinate 822,237, forward strand.
GACTCGGCAGCTCTCTGCAAATGTCAATATATTTAGTCAGAGCTAACTGCACATAGAAAATTCTGAGTGAATGTAAGCCTGCTGCTGACATTGACATCAACATTAAACCTGGCTCACTACAGGCTATTGCAGTAGCAAAAATAGTGCTCCTTCCCTAATATGTGTGCGAAAGTGGCTCCATGGATATTTCCTCTTGGAGCTAAGACTAAAGGCTCCGCGTTGGCACAGAAACTGGAAAGACTCTTGGGATATTATACTTCGGCTTTTATTGTGCAAAATCAAATGGATTCCATCCCTCTGTGAAGGTCAAGGGATTTGGCAGCTACCTGGATAGGAGGTGTGGAGAATTTTTGCAGAATACAAAAATATTCTCTGGAAGTGTTTTAAAACAGAACTAGTAGGGCCCAAACCCAAGAGGCTTTCCTGGCTAGGCACAACATTTAGCTCACATCATCAGGCTCTGCTATCCAGGGAATTCGAGACTGCAGAGCAAAATAGGAAAAGGTAAAAACAAGATGTGGATCTTGCTTTTCATAGAAGCATGAATAGAATGGAAAGATTGCCAGCATATATTAAAGAGTCAGAAACAAGTATATCCTACTTAGATATGTTACAGCCCCTTCTCAGGAAGGACTGCAGCTTATATGAGTATCTCTTCAGTCCATGATCATTATTTCCCCCATTAAGGATGAACATTTTCCCATCAAAGCTAGTTCTCATCATTGTTGCTATTTCCTGTGTTTGACTGTTGGTCCCATAGTAAAACTCCTGAGTGGTCAGAGCCAGCTCAGGTTGGGTCCTCCTGCTGTGGGGCCCTGCATTGACAGGCTGGTCCTGGGGTTTGTATTTCAGAACGTGGGCTGTGACTACGAGATCGACTCCAATGCGRTCGAGGACCGGTGTGGCGTGTGTCACGGCAACGGTTCCACCTGCCAGACTGTGAAGAAGATGTTCGAGGACAGCGAGGGGCTRGGTAAGGCTGTGTGGCTCAGTCCTCTCTGCACTGGCTCCTGTGGGTGGTCGTGTTCCTTGTCCAGCAGGGGCAATGCGATGGGTGCCAGGGTAAAACCCAGCCCCTACCCCAAGGATAAAGGGGCAGGACACAAGAGGTAGGGCAGTGATGAGATGGAGTAAAGCTGCTTTGGTAGGCAGACGGGTCAGATCGTGCACACAGGAGGCTCATGCCACTATTGCAGAAGGCCTGGGACTGCTGAGGCAGGAATCCTCTGCCTTGGGAATCCCATGCATTAAATCTGGTCCAGTTGACCGGAGGAGCCATGGGAGCAGCGGCATGTTCAGAYAGACCCTGCCGGTGACCACGGCTTTCGTAGCCATTCCCTGGAGCGAGCAGCCTGCYTACTCAGCTGGTGAGCCAGCAGGACAAGCTCTTGCATACGTGATGTGAGGGCAGGATCTGCACAGAGATGGCATCGCCGGTCCTCAGGCTTAGCCTTCCCCTCCTATGCAATAGGAGTGGCCAGTGTCTCAGATGGATACTCTGGGGCTTAAYTCAAGGAGTTTTATGCAGTGATACAGACAGAAACTATACTCCATTAAGAAAGAAAATAAAGTAGCATGCCCAGGACTGATAGCAGTTGCCTAAGCCCCCTCGTAACCAAACACATCAGTGCAAACCAGTCAGGTGAACAAAATGGAGTTTGAGCAAAAACAAAGATCACAGCTGTTTGAGAGGGGGGGAAGAGTGGATTGTTGTTTTAAATGATTTCCTTAAAACAAACACCCATGGTCTATAGAGCTTCTTTTTCCCTTTATCAGCAGTGCAGGGTGACAGAGAGGTTGGTTTGCAAACAAAACCCCTTTGGTTACATTGCTGCAGAAATTTCCATGTGAGAGWGTGGAAGCAACATATAGAGAAGCAAATTGCTTAGCAAGTGCTATTGTTCCTGAGAGCTATGGATGGCACATTCAGGAAACTGAGGGAGATATGCTTTCCTTTCAGTTTTACTTATTTGATTTGCACTCAGAAGTAAAAGCCAGGCTCACTGGTACTGTTCATTTGGAGTCTTTTTTAAATCCAAACCTGTTTATTTTGCTTAGATAAGATTTGAGCAGTAGCACAGGGAGGTGTGGAGTTGATTATCTTTCCACTTCTTGCTCCTCAGAAGAAAAATTTCCATTTACTGAAAACAAATCTGTGCAGGCTGGAGCCATCTCGAAAAGGTTTAAGAGGATTTGGAGATTGAAAAGGGCATAGTGAAAGTATAGTAAATGCCTTGCCAGTGCTTGTGTGAGAAGTGCTTCATGCTCTGGTGGGCTTTCCCAGCAGAGAACGTAACTAAATTCAGTGCAAAATAGTGTTTGTTGCCCACTGGAGAGGAAAGGCAGTTTTGTTAGAGCCCACCACACAGTCGCAAAGATRCAGCGATTGATCTGATGTTGGCAACTCAACCTGGAGGGTGGATTGTGCCTGGCACAGTATTCCTTGATTGGCCTGATACTAATGTTCAGCTATGTTCCTAGGGTATGTTGATATTGGGATTATACCAGCTGGAGCCCGAGAGATTAGGATTGAAGAAGTTGCAGAAGCTGGAAATTTTCTGGCCCTGCGGAGCGAAGACCCAGAGAAGTATTTCCTGAATGGTGGCTGGACCATCCAGTGGAACGGGGATTACAGAGTGGCTGGGACCACCTTTACCTATGCAAGGACAGGAAACTGGGAGAACCTCACATCGCCAGGGCCCACTGTGGAGCCCGTGTGGATCCAGGTATTGTCTGGGCKCTTGTTGGTCATGGTCAGGGTACATGGCAGGGCTGTGTTCGGGCGGTCCATTATGGCACTTAAAATGGGCATTATTTAGTCCATTGGCACAATGACACTCAAAAAAGCAGAAGTGACTCACCTGCTTCCAAGGGCAAATGCCTCCATCCCAAGCTCGAGGATGAGGGATGGGGCCAGTAGCACAGGGATGTCTATGCCAGGAGCAGCCTGACCGCTAGTCTGCTGAGGAGCACAGCACCACCTCCGCCAAGGGACCGGCCAGCTGCCCAGAGCAGACTGTGCTGTGCCCGCCTCTGGTCATGCAGTGACTCTCTCTGGGAGCAAACATGATCTGCAGCCAAAAAGATACTGCTGGCCTGCRGTGCCTGTTTCAAAATTAGTGGGTGGATCTGGCCCACGTTCTTTCCAGCTGAAGCTAGTCCAGTCTGCAGCATTCCTCAAAATATTTACATAGGAGAGAGAATATGAAAAGAAATAGCCTGCTTCCTGAGGTCATTTCTATATCTTATCAGGAGTAGGGGAAGAGATCACAATGTTTCTAGCAGGGCCAACAAGCCTGCCAGTTAAAGTGGGTTTTGGGAGCAGCCCTGTGGCTGCGTCCCCTCACCGAGGTGTGGACAGTGAGGAGTTACGGGGCTGCTGCATCGYGGTGCCATGCATCGCCGCAGGAAGGTGGCCTGCCGTCGTCCCCCTGCGATGCGGTGCACTCCTCAGCGGCACCTTGCCAACCTCTGCGCTGCCTCAGGTCTTGGCAAGAAGCGTGGCCCTTTGCCGTAAGGGGTGAATCACCCTCGGCTCCCATTCCTTGCTGGGTACGCAAGCAAGTCTGAAACACAGGTGATGCTGTCAAGGGCATTACAGGTCAGGCTCCGCTTCATAACAAAAACACTTGGGGCAGAATTTTAAAATCCTAGGGATAATTTGACATTGCCTGAAACAAACAAAGAAGAAATTTCAGTTTTACCCTTTTTTCCGTATGGGAATTTCCATTAAGCTGCTTCTCCCTCTAGATGAGGCCATTATTTTCATCAGACCCTGAGGCTTTAACGAGGCTTGCATCTGTCTTGGGAGTGACATTGCCTTTTGTTGGCCATTGGCAGTGGAGAGAAAACCTGGGACCTGTCTCTGTGCCTAAAGTGAAAAGCTGATTTTGGACAGGAGAGATTACAATTAACCACATAGTCCAAAAATGTAATATATTAAAAAATACCATTGCACAAATGTATTTTCAGGATGGTGGAAGTGAGGGGGTCTCCTGCTCCCTGACAGTGTTCACTTCAGAAGACCTCCCTGAGTAGAGCAGACTGTCATGGGAGCAGACTGAGCAGTTAATGAATTTCAGAGTTTATTCATTTTTAGAGTGAACTGTTTACTCTAACGATCCCAATACCTCCGGGTCGGCAAGAGAGTCTTTGTGTTTTCCGACATAATGAGAATGGGTATTAGTTTCCCTGCAGCTGGTAAGTTACTCATGGTTTCTAAAAGGAAAGTTACTTTCCCAAGTATCCAAGGCTTCCCAGTGAGTAGCCCAGGCAGTCCAAACTCATTTCTGTTGTCCTTCATCCCCAGGAAGCCTTTTCTCAGATTCATGTCTGGTGTGTCACTCTTCATCAGAGCCCTACTTGAATCTCACTAAACCCCTTCTGAATTGCAGTAGCAGGAGTTCTGGTGCTGATCTGAAAATTGCCCTATTTCGCAAACAAATCCTACTCTATTAATTTTCACCTTATTTCCATGGAAAACAGTTGCCAGGGGSATTATTTTTCAGCATGGCTTATATTTTAATGAGCTTTGCACAGCTTTGCAGGGGTTATAAATATCTGTGCAGAGGCCAGCTGAGAGGTAACAAGGCACCATGACTTAAGGGCAGCTATTCCCATGCAGATTTCCAGGAAGCCATTTTCTGCTGCTGTTGACATGCCTTTTGCCCCTAGAAACGACAACCAGGCTGAGTTAATAGTGAGGACTCTGCCGGTTAATGTAGAGCTTTTGAGAGCCAACATCCTCATGGCCATAAAGCCAGCTTTTCCCCAAGAGAAGCCCATGGGAACTGTTGCAGTGACTGTGGCACAGGCAAGACCAGACTGAAATTTCTTGTGGTACAAGATCTGGTCGTTTTTGACCACTGCAGTTACAAATCCAAACAATAAGTGTCTCAAAGGATTACACAGTCTGCAGTGTAAAAATATGTCTTTGAAATCAAACCAAACAGGACATATGAGTGAATTACACTTGGGCCCTAGAGGTTTGCTTGATGACTGTATTTTAACCTTGTTTTTTCCCTTTTAACTACCCCTTGATAAATGAAGAAGAGGATTGCCTCTCCTGGGTGTTTTGCCTTAATTAGTGCAACAGAAGAAGGAAATAAGAGAGTCCCTTAGTGAGCTGCAGCCTGGGCTCACTTATCTGGGGAGAGGAAAGAGGGAGCTTTTAGAAGTTTTGGGGGTTTGTAATTCTGCAGAGTCCAGATTTCCTAACTTAGTTTTGTTTGCATTTGCCTCCTCTGTGGAGTGCTCTGGTGAAGAGGGAATGACAGCGGTGGCTGACATAGATCTACCCTGGGATATGAAGCTTTTTTTTATGCCTGCCAAAAAAACTGCATCCCAATCACAGCTATGCTGGAGGGCAAAGGGAGTGCCCCATCTGGCATCCCTGAGCCAGGATACCCCTGTACTGAGCAAAGGGGAGGACAGTGGCTGTGCCACACGTCTTATGTCCTGGCTGTGGGCCAGGTCTGCGTGATTCAGCCATGCCTTGGCAGGAGACATTCTGGACCATGCACCACTCGGGTCCAGCATGGCAAAAAGCCTCTGCCATTAGGAATGAGCAGAGATATGGCCGTGCATCAGCCACAGGAGCAGCAGAGCTCCCCCTTGCTAGACTTAACCTGGTTTACTGCAACCTCCTGTAGTGTGTGAGGCTCAGCACCTGGGGTATGAGCATGTCGGAACTGCAGAAGGGCTGTGGCAGGGACAGGACAGGCGGCTGACAAGGTGGGTATGTCCCAGCAGACAGCCAGGAGCCGATCCCCATGCTGCTGTTTCTGCCCTGTAGTTAAAGCTCAGCATCTGAGCCCGACTGCGCTTTCACAAGCACCAGCCCTCTTTGCACAAGCTAGCCCTGGAGTCACACCTGACAAAGTCAAGCAGCCAGAAACTTTGCATTTYGCATTTGTGTCACAGAAATGGTTTTAGCAGACATTCAGGAAAAATGTGAGAGGAACCCTCAGTTCATCTTGCTCCAAGTGTTGCTTTCCCCTGTTAATGTGATCACTGGCGTGCATAACACCAGAAAATCTCTAGAAAGCTGTCTGGGATTTGTAACCTGATTAAAACCTTTTGACAAAAATGTTTCAATATTCATGAAGAGGTTTTGGAAAGATGCCSTCTCTCTTGCCAAAGCTCCAAGAACAACAAAGCTTTGGCAATAATGGGAGCACTTAGACTGAAAAAACAAGGCTAAACTCACAGGCTTTCGAGAGTGCTGATTGGTCCTGGAGATGCTTTGGACTGCATTTATATTAACTGCTGTAGAAGCTGCTTTGTTCATTTTGAAAACAGCAAGAATCACATTTCAAGTGGAGAGAAATTAATGAAATTCCTTCAAGTGTATTTCGCCAGCCAAATACTGCTTGRAGCTGGCTGCTTGTCAGTTATTTCCTATTTTCCTAAGCCGTTCTTAGACCACAACAGGTCAGAAGTTACTCTGGGAATGTCTTATTCCAGGACGTAGATGAAGCCCTGCTGTCACTGTGCACGGTGCAAGGGTGTGAGGCTGCAGGGCCAGATACAGCCTTGTTGCACTAGCCTGTTGCTACCTGACGCACACACTCAGCAACTTGGAGGTGCAGATCTGAACTAACGTGGCTCTAGAGCCGAGGCAGTTTGGACGTCCTGCCCCAACCTCTCCTGCGCCCCAGCTGCATGTGAGCRTGGGCCAAGCAGGCTGGGCTATCTGCTTGCGGCTCAGCAGACACTCTTGACCTCTGCTCTGCTCTGCAACTGTTTTGGTATCTGCTTAGTGAGGAGTTGTGTCTGCCCAGCGGAGTTTTTCATGTGTGTGCGCTCAGCACAGGAACCCCCAGGGAAAGCCCAGGGACTGCTGGAAAGCGACTGATGTGCTCTGAGGCCACTAGGTCTGTGAGTCCCYGAGTGAGTCACACTCTGGAAAGGGTGTGGGCCATCCGCGCTGCTTCAGAGTCAACCTTACCTGGGCTTCCCTAGCAAATCTTTCAGCAGCCTCATCTGAGCCTTCACCAGGAAGGACCCAYGGCACACTGAACCTTGAGAAGGTCCTTGGATGGGCCTGCATTTGGCGGTGAGACAGAACAGGATTATCAGGGCAGTCCTTCCAGACTGTGTCAAGGGAGACATGAAACCAAAGTCCTGGCAGTTACCAACGCTCTTACTGTTATTGTTTTGTTATTATCTTATTTTCACATAAACCTGATGAACTCAGCAGGGTCTGCTGGGGCAGTACCATTGCCTTTACACTGGTTTGGCCATCTGCTATTATTCACTCTTTGGCAGATGGATGCGTAGTACTGCTGGGGTAGCAGCCACAGCATTGCTGCCCTGCCAACAGAAAGTAAGAGGGGACAGGTGCTGCTCTCCTCCAGAGCTGGCCAGGGAATGACGTCCCTTATGGCCGCGCTGGGCAGGTTGTGCCGCATCAGTGCTCTGTTGTCTCCTGACTGACACAAAGTGCTGAGAAGCCCCTTGGCTGCAACAGCCAACCCTGATTTCTCTATACAAAACGTGTCTCTGATCGTCTGTGTCTCCCCACAGCTATTGTTTCAGGAAACGAACCCAGGCGTCCGCTACCAGTACACCATCCAAAGGGAGTCGGAGAGCGAGAACGAGATTCAGCAGGCGGAGTTCCTCTGGCGCTATGGCTCCTGGACAAAGTGCACTGCTACTTGCGGCACGGGTGAGTGTCCCCCCGCCCCGGCCAGCACACTGCCGCAGCCTGGGCTGTGACGCCTGCGAGTGCAATAGAGGAGTGGATGAGCCCCAGAGTATCCCTGTGACACAGGCATGTACAAAACTCCAGCGATGCAGCACATGCCATTGGAAATCGCTTTTTCATTTTTAGTCCCCTGATCTGTTYCTCATTCTAGAAGATGCAAATGCCAGTGGGACTGTGACAGGCAGGGATTTCCACCAGGGTACCAGGCAGGACTCCTGTGCTGGGGTGCAGCACCACCAGCCATGGCAGGCTTCTGAGACAGGCAGGCTGTGGCAAAATCAGCAAAATACGCTGTTAAGAAAGTGCTTATAGCCAGTGCCATGTTCTACATCACACCCTGAGACACATCAGAGCAGTCTGCTGGCATTTGCCTTAGAAATTCTTTTGTCTTTGGTTTCAGTAGGTTAAAAAGGAAAAAAGAAACATCTGCTGAGGTCATAAATATCCCGTAACCCCCCGCTGCACTCAGCAGCAGGGAGTCCACGCTTTATCAGCTCTTTCCTCTTGGCTTGGTGTCCTGTTACTGCGCCGGTTGCTCCTCAGCCTTCAGGTTGATTGAAACAAAAGAGCTTTAAAGAAACCAAACAAACATCAGATGGCTGCTCTCCAGCCTGGCTGACCCTCTGGCGGGAAGGGGACCATTTCAGGAATTTCTTGGAGAGCAAATTGGAGCCTGCCCCATGCRTCGCCCTGGCTGGGCTTATGCAGGGCAGCCCTGCCGGCACCACACRGCCACCACAGCAGGGGTTTCCTGCACTACCCATCACTGGGACCACGGGCCTCTGCGTCCCGTGGATACTTTCTTCTCCTCTTCCTCCCTTCTCCTCCCCATGCAGGGCTGGAAGCCGCTGGCTGGGCTGGTTCTCATGAAGCGCAGGGGATCGGGGGCAGCCTGGTGTGCTGACATGGGCTGCAGAGGTTTGTAACCGGCACCACAATGGAAAAAGCAGGGAGCAGCTTCTCTCCCAGCCTTGSTGCAGGATTTGGGAAACCGCCTTCTGCCCAAGGTGTCTGTCAAATGCACCCGCATTTGCTGATGTCCCTCAAGGAGGGCAGGAGTTAGAGAAGTCCAACCGATCTCCTCAAACCCTGAGGCACGTCCATGCCCTGAGCTGCTCTGAAGCTGAGAGAGGGTAATGCAGCAGCAGCGCGATGTCCCAGCGCGGGCCCTGGGTCTGGCTGAGCCAGGGCCAGGCAGTGAGAGACACCTGCCTCGGCGCCCTGGAAAGCCAGTGCTGGCTCCACCACGGGGTGGGCAGCAGCTGCAGCTGCCTCCATGTGTATGTCACCCGCTGCTCGAAAGGGCTCTGCAGAGCCATAGCAGGGAGAAGCCATCCGCATGGAGACGGGAAGCGAGGCAGSCCTGCCGCACCAGCCGGCTCCTCGCTGGCAGACGGTTCTTGCAGTTTGATCCCCAGAAATGTGTTCCTGTGTTTCTCACCCCATTCTGGAGCACGATAGCATGCTGYGTGCGTGCAGGCAGATGGGTGAACATCCCCGCTGGGCCCCCCGARGCAGGCGGTATGTTCAGCAGCTGGAGGTGCGCGTGGGGCTGCGGGTACAGCTGCCTGAGGAGGCTACAGGGCCGCCTGGTCGGCAGGATGAGGGCTRAACTTCGGGGTGTTCATTGGAGAAAAGGAGTGGGCAGTCCGGACAGCACCCGCATGGTGTCGCACCCTCTCTTTGAACCCCACGCGTCCCTGAGATCCCCTGGCTCGAGCAGGATGTGAAGCTTTTGAGGGACGTGTGTGTGTGAGCGTGTGTGGTCTTTTTATCTCACTGCGCTCCTCAGGACTAATAGAAAGCAATGTTTTCCTTTTATTCCATAAACAGAAGTTGGAAGGATCTCTCTTGAGGTTTTTTGGCTTTTTCAGCGCTCCCTTAGCAGTGGCGGTAGGTGCGAGCGCAGCGCGGGGCCGTTGTCAGCCCTTGGCTCACACGGCTGCAAGGGGCTGCCCAGCCGGGAGGGCACCAGTCCGCCCAGCCTGCAGAGGGGCGGCTGGCTCCTGCACATCCTTCCTCAAGAGCAGCAGTGTCAGGGCCTGGGGCACGAATGCTTTCGATTGAATTTCGCTCTGTGAGGTGCCAAAAGTCTATTTTTGCTTGCCCCGCAGGAGCTCGAGGAGGTCTCGGTTTGCAGCTGAGCTGCTGTCGCGGCTGGCCGGGAGCGCAGCCGGTCCCAGCGCGCTGCGTGCCCAGACAGCTCGCTCACAGACAGCCTTAAACACACGCACGTGGCTGCTCACGGCCCGCATCAGGCTGTCCTTAGGGCTTTAAGTAAGTGTTTAAAAAAAAAAAAGAAAAAGAAAAAAAAAATCTATGTGTGTGTAAAAACAAAGGGAATTCAAAGAGCAATTCTTTTTTTCCATTGAAGCAAATTAGCATTTTTTTGTCGTTTTCTGTAATTGCAAAAAGGGTGYATGCAAGCTCTATTAATAGGTGAATATGTGTCCATGTGCACACCTCATGCACACAAAACTGAGGCAAGCCATGTTCCCAGCTGCCTGAGGAGGCTTTGCCAGCGTTTGCTTCAGGCACTAATACCCTGGCCGTTGCTGGCCAGTCTCTGGAAGGGACCCCGCTCCAGGCAGCTACAAAGCAACATGTGCTTGGAAATGTTGCCTGGCAGTTCCTAGCAGATAGATGTTAATGCCTTCCCTGAACCATGCAGATTTTAGTGCTACAGGAGTTCACYGGGCTTTTTGTGTATATTTGCTGTGAGAGCTCGGGGCAGTGGATCATTTGAATGCCTGTAACGTACTGTGAGTGTAGAACTGAGGAAGATGTGAGTTGAGGTCAGTAGCTTCTATTTAACACCAGCTTTTAATTGTAACCTTTGATTAATTAGTTTCCAAAGTAGAAGGGAAATGCAGGAGCAAATCAGACAGGAGTCAGTCTGTGAGGAAGTTCATAGCTTGTGTCCCCTTGTGGAGAAACAGCACCAGGGTCTCAGCACAGCGAGCTCCACCAGCAGCTGGCACTCCGAAGCCTCAGGAGCCTTGGAGCCATGGAGTTTAGGAGTTTCCTCTTTTCAGCAGAATTCAGCAGCTTTGGTAGGTTCATATCAGTCTCAGCTGATTGTGGTTGTTATTATTTACAGCTCTCCCAAGTCATGGGTTAAGTATGTGTTGCAAAAAGAAGGACAAGAGAAGATAGCAAAGCAGAACGTTGAAAGTGAGGTCATCCTTAAAAATTTCACCCTGTAAGTGCTGCAGAATGGAAGCAGGAGGCTTTATCGGTTCATTTATCCATTAACTATGACTGTGGCAGAAGGCTGCCAAAGAGAGTTGTATTCTTGCCAATTAACTTCCTTTTGGATACCTCCCTCCAGAAAAGACTCTGTGTGTGTATATACACACATACACACACACSAGTATATATACACACATGCACGCGCACACTAATTGTAAAATCAGGATATGGCCAGTGGATCAGGAAATGTCAGGGATGGAGGCTGCCAAGATAACATGCTTCCCTGGGGGCTGCTGCCTATTTGCCATAACCAACCCGCCACATCTTTCCCGGGATATGCTCTTCCATGTGATTTCACCACCTTGAAATGGATGATTCCCTGCAGAACCGAGGCTTGAGTCCTGCGCAAAGGTGAAGTTTGCAGAGGCTTTTCACAACACGAGAGGTGGGGGAAATATGTTTTCCACTCAGATTAACTGTGGTTGCACTGCTAGTGGCTGCAGGGACTAAAGCGAACCCGACTACTGCTCATTTTGCAGGTCGTGCTCAGCCGTTGCTCGTCRCGTGTGTTTAAGGTCACAAAGAGTAACTGAGGGCCCTAGCAGGGGGAGTGAAGGGCTGTAGCCGCTGCTGTCCTAGGCCAGCCTTTGCACTCACGTACACAGGAGTCCTCCTGCTTCCCACATCCCTTTACTAGAGTGCTTGCAGGTACGTCCCAGAGACCTGAGATGCCCCCAGAACGTGCCATGGAGACACGAGCTCCACGAGACAAGGCATTATTTTTGCCTTTGCTTGCTGATGGCTGCTCTTCTCTCCTGTGCTCCTTTGCTGCAGGTGGGATCCAGGCCAGTGCTGGATGCAGCAGGAGCTCCCCTGCCTGCCCAGCGCCTTGGGGCCTGCATGAAAAGCCTGAGCTCGGTCCAGTCTCATTCCTGGGCTGTGATCTTCCCTAGCACGCATGCCTAGCTGTTTGAAAGTATGAAAATATTCATTGAAATGTGCACTGACCAGTTTGATATTTTGCTGCTATTTTTCCATTCAGCAACTTCTGCCCATCCCAATAACAGTATAGATGTTCCATAATCCAGGACTTTCTTTAAAGAAGAACTCCCTGTGAAGGGAAGGTCCTTCTCGCTGCAGCAGCTCCTGGGGCGGGGGTTGAGTCGAGGACCGCTGGTGCTGGCGCTGGGGAGCCAGGCAGCTTGAGAAGCTGTGCCTCGAGGGGTGCTTTGCCTTCATCCCCATCGAGCCAGGGGTTGCTCCCTCTCCTGTCTCAGGAGCAAGGCTGGGGTTAGAGGGTAATCCTGCCRTGCTCTTGATGGGACTGCTTGTGCAAACAGTGACCCTGGTGCGTTCGCGGGTGCTGCTCTGCGGGCAAAGGTCGGCTGCATGACAGAAACGCGGTTGGGGTTACGGGACAGGCTTTCTTACCTCCTGCCTGCAGGAAACTCGGCAAGTAGGTACTGGACAAGTCCTGTATTCTTTTAACCCTGCTGTTTATGTCTTGTGGCTTGGGCCTAATGCAAGTTTCCTGGTGCAAAGGGGCCTTTTTCATCCTGTGGTGCCCAGGCTGTGTGCATGTGAAGTAGATGATGGCGGGACAGATGTTCAGCAGGTTTCAGGCAGCACAGCTTTCTGTCCATGTGCCAAACCGGGTGGTTTTCATCTAGATTTGAACATGATGATCATTTTTCATAAGGGAGAAAAAAAAGGCCGTCTAGCACGGGATGTTCTTGATTGTGCTGTTTCCACACAAAAGGTCAAAAATGATTTTGGGGCCAATTTAGATACATTAGCAAGCACTGTTGTAAAGTAAATTGAAACTCAGATGGAAAACACGAGCTCATACACACGGTGGCAGGCAGTCGCCATTGATGTCCGAGAGCAACCGTGGTAGCCGCGCGGAGAGAGACGGGCACCAGATCAGATCTGCGTTTGAGCTATGAAACTGCTTAGAGCAAGTCCGCGCTGCGTCTGCAAAGGCGCCGCTTCGCGCGTCAGAGGGATGCCAGCCTCCGTGTGACCCCGCGCGCAGTGTTGCAGCTGCTCCCTGTACCACCGTAGCGGCAAGCTGGGCAGGGTTCGCAGAACTGCAAAAACCGCAGGAGCCAGAGCGCTGAACTCCACAAACCCCGACGAGCTGAACTGAAGCAGTAACTGCGCGCTGGGGGTTATCTTTGGGAAACTGAGCTCTCTGGAGCAAGATTTATGTCTTGAATATTTGCTCCAGCTAAGGCAGAAGTCGTGGGACTGAGGCAGGAGGGCCTGGCAGAAGGCTCTGGCCCTGCGCGGGGAAGGTAGTCAGGCTGGGCTTCCTCACTGGCTTGGAAACCTGCGGAGGGCTGGAAGTCCCAGGGCTGCTGACATTTTAAAGAGGTGCAGGCAAAATGCTGGGGGTGACAAATGATTGGCATCAGCGTGGCTGAGCTGAAAAGCGGCTTGCACAGAGGCGATACCAGCTGCAGCTCCCGTGCGATAGCAGTGTTGTATCTGTGTCTGGGGCGGCAGATATCTGCCAGGCTGCCTTAGGTTGTGTTTAGGGAGGCAATGGGTAAAGCTGCAAGGGATCTGCAGAGGATCCACACAGGACTGCCCAGGAGCACCCCAGGCRGTGCTGGTGTGCTGTGTTCCTTTAAATCAAGTCAATCAGCCAGCTGAGACAAGAACCGATTTGAGCACGAGGGGTCCGGCCCCAGCCCCCCGGCCCCTGCCAGCCCGCAGAGTCAAGCAGCAGCAGCCCATGGCAGGGATTTGCGTGTCCCTGGGGCATGGGAGTTGCTGCCCCTCGCCACCCGCACTGCACCCGGCCATCCCAGCCCATGGGCACACACCGAGCTGCCGGGAGCCGGGCTGTGTCTGGCAGCCAAGGCAGCGAGCGCTGCCGCTTACGGGTCTCCCCAGTAAGGAGTGTACATCTAATATTACACCTAAAGAATACACAGTGAAATCCAGATTAGGAAGCCCTGCAGATCTACCCCTTAGGTGCAGCTTCCTCCATCTGCAGAGATATTTTCTCAGTAGGTTTTTTTTTTTTTTTTTTTTTTTTAATTTTCAGCTGCCTGGAATTGGAAGGAAATAAAGCGTGTCAGACACAATGCTGTCATGGGCAATGGTGAGCAACATGCCTGTTGCAGGAGTCAGCAGGGATCTTTCTCACCCATTCACCAGGTGTTTCCTATTTTAAGTAGCCCTGGTACTGAGCAAGATATTGTTATTTCATGCAAACAATTGCATTAAAATAGCTTTTCAGTCTGAGAGAAATCGGTGGCATGCCCAGTGCTTGAGCAGGGCTGATGTTTCATGCAGGAAGCTCTGAGTCTGCACCAGGGCTGGTGTGTGGGTCGGTTGCAGGTGGCCCCGGGCCGTGGGGCACCGGAGGCACCRGCGGCTCGCACAGGCTTGCTCCTGGTGTCACTCACCCACTAGCGCCCAGAAATACCAAGCAAAGAGAGTTGTTTAATGGACTATTTTATGGAACTTGTTACCTCTTCTTAGGTATTTCCTGACATCCCTAAGCTCCGAAAAAAGTGTAATCTCACATCTTTTCTTTTTCTTTTCTTTTTTTTTTTTTTTAAGTGCAACATTTCAGTTGTACAGTTCAAGTACAACAAATCTTCCTGTAATTTGCTTTTTAGCTTTCTGCTTGAAGGGTCTTGGACTTGGTAACTGGGCAAGATCTAAAGCTTGCCTTAGGCTGGACAGACAGCTCAGGCATCCTGCCAGCCCTGGGGAGATCTTTGCTTTGGCCACTCTGCTTGGCTGGTAAAGCCTTGGAGCCTGCACCAGGGATGGTCCCGTGTGAGCTAGAGTCGTCTGACCCCATGCTGGGTGTTCAGGGTTGTTTTCCAGCACTGAGTTTTACAGGTCTAACTGTATGCCTCYTGTATCACGAACCAGGTTTCCACCTCTCCTTTCCACTGCCCCAGCAGAGCAGGAGGCAACGCGGAGCTGGCGTTCCAGTGACTCAGGCACAGCCGGCCCACGCAGTAACAGCTCCGAGTGTCGGTGCCAGTGGGGGCTCTAGAAGTCTCATTTTGTTTTTTCTATTTTTAATACACCATGTTAAGGCCTCCTGCAGCTTTCTGGCAGAGGATGCTTAGTGGTTTGATTACATTGGCAGTAATCAAATAAAGGGATAAAACCACACCAGAGCAGTGATTTGACTGACATCTGTGCTGCTTGGTGTTTCAAAGGGTCTAGTGTGGGCAGAGAATTTTATTCCTTCTGTGTGGTAAGCTTTGTATTTTCTTTTTGGTAGCGTTTTTCCCTGGATGATTTAAAGAGGGATCAGGGTGATGTGGCTGGGAGCCCAGCTGGCAGAGGCAGGCTGGACAAGGCACTGGCTGTCCCTATGTTTTGCCAGGAACCGCACACATGTCTCTCGGCAAGCAGTGGTCTGCTCTTGACATCTGCTTGCCCTGCATCAAATCATGTCATTTGGTGGTGTTTAATTACCACGTTCCTGCTGCAGCCCCTCCGGGGCTGGTGAGAGCGGCTTGCACACAGGTGTGCAAGCGGACACAGCTCCTGACATGCCAGGGCAATTTGCATTGAGACTGAGCAGGCAAGAATGACCCTGTGTGTTTTGTGCTTGCTTGTGTGTCCCCAGGGGTCCAGAGACAGATAGTGCACTGTGTGGAAAAGCTGGCCGGGATTGTGGAGGAGAGGTACTGCGATGCGCTGACCCGGCCCGACGACCAGCAGCGGACATGCAGCGAGGAGCCCTGCCCAGCCAGGTTCGTTTTCTTTTCCTTCTCAGCAAAACTCTAATGCTCTAGCAGGGTGACAAGGGTACGTCAGACCTGGGCCTTGGCATTGCAGTGCCTGCACTGCAGTGAGCAMCTGCTGAGAAGCTGGCCTCATCAGAGGTGTGCAGCCGTTTGCGCTGCTGATTTTGCACCTCCTCTGGCCCAGAGTGAGGAYGCTCACTGGTACACTGAACAGCTGCAGGGCACTCTGTGTTTGCAGCTTGGCTCTCAGACCACGAGCTGCCCTGGGAAAGGATCATGCTGAAAAGGGCCAGGAGTCCCCCTATGTCTTTATGTAAATAACCATCTCAAGCCACACAATACTGGGACTAATCCATCCCTGACCCTCAATCTGGGCACTCTGACCTTTGGTTGGGTTGAAACACAGGCCACTGTTGGGATCCTAATTCCCCCACGACCCTGGGCCCAGCAGAATGTTACAGATTTCTGAAGTCCCAGCTAGCCGTAGCGTTTTGCATTCATCTCCTGGCTCCAGATACTCCTGCAGTTTGGAGCGCGGGCGGCACTATGGGCCCACCACCGAGCAGTGCTCAGTGTGCTCAGTGTTCTGTAGCATGGAGCAGACAGGCTTCTGCAGGCTCAYTCCAACTTAAATCATTTCTCCTTTCATTTTTTTCCTAGATGGTGGGTTGGCGAATGGCAAAAATGTTCTGCCACATGTGGCAAGTCAGGGCTTATGAAGAGGACAGTGCTTTGCATCCAAAGTGTGGGAATGGATGAGCAGAGGGCTTTGCAGCAAGCAGATTGTCAGCACCTCTCCAAGCCAGAAGCCACCGCTCCCTGTCACAGGGAGGTCCCCTGTCCCTCTCAGTGGGCCACTGGGGACTGGTCAGAGGTGAGAAAGAGCGTAAAGAGTACAGTAGTCACAGTTGCTTGCAAAGCTGGAGGAGTACTCGGATAAACATGTGCAGGATGTGTTTGGCTCTGTTGGCACCACATGATCTTTTCTATGGGCTTTCATTGTAAAACCAGATCAAATGTAAAGGAATTTCATGGTACAGAAGAGTCTCAGGGTAAGAAATGAACACAAGGCGGGTTAATTTTTTTTTTGTTCTTTGAGTTTTGCTGCTTTCTCTATCACTGAAGGCCATGCTCGGTGCTTGTTGCAAGGAAATAGAAATTCAGAAACGAGCTTTTAAAGCCTTCAGTGTATTTTCCAGCATTACAAATCTTCCCTTATGTTTTGGCAAAAGACCAGAAATATTTCATGCTGGCTGAAGCAAGGCATTACAGGCAAGCCGGGGTCTAAATGCGCAGTGCATATGTGCATTTGTCGGCAGATGGCCATTAAGTTGTCACCAGGTTTAAGCTGACCCGTCTCTATTCCCCCTCCCAAAATATAGAAGCTGAAGCCAAACTTTTCGCTGAGGGAGCAATGCATATTGCTGCTTGGCTTGCATGAGGCCCTGGCTTTTACAGGGATAAAGCAGCTGAGCCGAGGTAGGGGGAGTCAGGGGAAGTGCCCCCTGCCCTGTACTACACAGCCCTGCAAGCTCATCACAGTAACAGTGCTAGTGCAAGGAGCCCATGGGGCAGGACAGCAAATGGTAAAAGCAGCAGGACCCCGTTGAACCCCGGTGCTCTCAAGGGGTTGGGTTGATTAACATAGTTGTTCTGCAAAAGCAGCACTTCCAGAGGGTTTTATTTGGTTATATTTACTTTCTTTCTGTCCAAGCAGCTAGGATGGCCCAGCTAGGTTTACTTTTGCTGCTGCATTACAGCCCAGCACCTGATTTGGAGCTGCTCTCCTGCACAGTAACGCTCCTATGAAATGGGACTATTTCTCAAAAAGGGAATTTTTGAACAATGTATTAAAAAAAGAAGTAGTAAATGACATGTTCTGTGGATACTCTCTGTTGCATTCTTTTATTTTTGCATTTTTATCAATCAGCTTGACTGCAGACTGAGGTTTTWTTTTAACCAAAAAATCGTAACTCCTAATTTAAATGGTGGTTTCAAAAAATGTTTAGTGTGAAGAAAAATATCAGAAGACGAATCATGGGAATTGAGATTGTTGCTAAGAAACAAAGAGAATAAAAATATGAACAGAAAATTTAGAGACTAGATGAGAGCTATTTAGAAATATTTTTCTAAAGGCCCACAGAAGCCACAATTGCACAGTTGAGAAAGAAGGCTGCAAGAGTTTAAAGAAGAAATCATGAATTCCGAGTTGCCTTCGGGTCTGTGCTATGTATAGAGCCAGCACAGACTGTCACAATGGTCCTTTTYGGTTTTGTAATCTATTAATCTGTGAACCCATGAAAAATGTGCTTCAGATTTTAAGATGTCTGTAATTTTTCTATTCTTCTTTCACTGTAAGTGAGAACCTTCTTTTTTTTCCGTTTCCGCAGCCACTAATAAATAGAGAAATTTGAGTGGCCTGGAAGCTTTCCAGAAACATAGTCCATTTATCCAGTGATAATAGAGGGGTTTATTGCTTTTTTTATATTTGCAGACCATAATATAGGAAAGTACAAATGTGTGTCTTTCACTTAATGCATCTGGGCAGTCTATTGAAGCTGAAAGGACTATTCACAGGTTTGGTTAGCCACTGTTTAAGCGTTCTTGGGTCTAGGAGTTTATGCCTTCAGAAGGACCCTGAAGCATTATACATCCGGCTTCGCGGACTTTCCGAAGAAGTTATCAGAGTGCTCAAAGGATTATTTGTTGTTTATTAATATATGAGCATATGCATGCAGGAACATCTGTCTCTTGCTCACAGGAGCGTGTCTGACTGTGCAGCCTCATATAAYGCGACTTGCAGCCCTTGTGCTTGATGCTAAACTTTCCTGCAATCCTCGTGTGTTCCTCCTGTAAAGCTAATTCTTATTTGTCTTGCCAGGGGCTTTCCTGATAGTTGAGGATAAAAAAAATAAGCCTCCTCCATTCCCCTGCAAGACATACAACACCTGGAAACTCACTGAGCTTCTCTTCTGGGCCTAGTTAGAGCAATTTGCTAGGAAGTTTCAGCTTAAGGAAGCTATGGAAGTTGACTTGCATCTTCCCTGTTTTGACAGTAGTGTCATGGTAGGGTGAACCAGCTTGTTTGTGACCTGTTTGGAGAGGCTGATATGTGGTAATATTTAATTTTAGCTACATTGTGTAACTAGTGGAAATGCCTGGCAATGGATATGTGATTTTATAAGCTGTCCCTTGTGCCAGGAACTTTCCTTAGCCTAGATTTTACTCCCATTTGACATTTCCCAAGAGATATGAAGGCACAGCCTGGCACTCRGGGAGCTGGGCACCCCTTTTGGCTGCCAAATCAACAGCTCAGGAAATGCGGAACTGAGAACAGCTCTTGCCCACGAGGAGGCATCCCACAAGTGGGCTCCCAGGTGGGAGATGACCAGACGTGGCATAAGGAGCGCAGGGATCAGAGCAAGTCCCGTCCGGCACCTAGCCCACTCAAGGACCAGGCAAAAATGAAAAAGGCCCAAAATAAATGAATATATTTTATTTGAGAAGAAAGGCAATTTAAAAGCTTTCCCCAGGAGGCTAAGGACAGAAGTAAAGACATGAATATTGCTCTGACACAAGATCACACCATGACAGGAGAAATTCAGGCATCCAATGGCAGAATCTTATGGAATGCTTGCGACTGGTCCCCATCCCACCTCCAGGCCCAGGCAGCCACAACATGCCCTTACTGGCAGTGGCGGGTGGAACACAGAGGTGCACAAAGCTGTGGCAGGTCTAGGATCAAACCCATGTCTCCTAGATCTTTCYCGTGCAGTAGAAACCCACAATCCTTCAATCAGCTGTAGTAGGAAAGGAARGGCCTGCTTGTCTGTCACATTTGGCCATCACCAGCAGTTGTATATTCTCAGTTCTGGATGTATAAACCCATGTCAGAGAGTCTCTGTTGTTGCTTTGCCTGGATGACCACACTYGTGATTTATAGCCAGAAGCGTCCTCTCGTTATTAAACCTTTCCCCACCACAAGTTTTTGTAGGACAGAGGATGCAGCCATCATGCTCTTGCAACTCAGCAAAATGACTTCCAGGTTTATTAACACATGGTGAGGGCTGGATCAGCCCTATGGATGGCCGAGTCACAACACTGGTGTGTGAGAGCTGCTGCACACGTGCACACAAACGTGCAAGCACACGGGGCAGGTTGGCCAGACCCAGCCCARAGGCTTAGCAGGTAACCTGAGGTCTCTGTGTGTCCACCTTAAACTCTAGTTTCCATGTGCTAGCGGCTTTGTGTCAAACCCTTGCCTCAGCCAATGCATTTTCATCCAAATAACAGGCATTTTCATAGAAATCCCCTCTACTAGATTTGTTTGACTTGTTGATTGGTTGTTCTTGTTAGCTGGATTTTGTAAGGCACTTTGATATATGTGACTAATGCTCTAAGCATCTGTCATAGCAAATGCAGCAATCTGTGGCTTGTGCAGCCCACATGCGATATTTGTAGCACTACTATTTACTTATGGAGCAGAAAATTTCACTGTTCTTGTTTCCAGTTTGTGGGTTTCTTTTGTACTGAATAATGTCAAAGAGACCATTGTGGTGAGGGTGGGGGTGTCCTCAACAAACTTCTTATTGACCCATGCTTTTTTTCTGTCCTTTACTAGGACAACACCCATGTTATTCTCCCCTTCTTTAAAAAAAATCTTGTCTAGAAGAAGAGCTGTAATTCATGGCAATAGGTCACATAAAAAAGACTAATTACATCATCTTATCCAATGCCCTTCAGAGTATCTTTCTCCCAGGAAAATTGTTTCTAGCTGCAATGCAGGTCAAGGATCACCATAAGCAAAATATCCTGCAATGTATACACTCCACTGAGATGGTCTTTAATGGGGAATTAGCCCAGAACTASACTCTTTCAATAATGTGCAGATTATCCAAAACCACGGATCAGACTTTCAGAATCAAGGACCACAGTATTCAGCAAAACCCTCAGGAACCAAGTGGGTGGCGGGAGAGGTGCAGAATTACGCGAAGTGCCTTCGCCTTGTGCCCAGGCCCAGGCTGTCCTGGCTGATTGAAAAGTCTTCCTACTTTGGAAGCTCAGAGAGCATGCACGCAAAGAGGYGCAGCCGTTCCCATGATATCCTGAGGTTGGCTCGTTCTCATGCCCGTGCTTATAAAATCCTTGTGATTTATTGTCCTAAATCTGCTCTGCTCTTGTCTCTTAAATTTTCATTTCTCTTCCTTTTCTAGTGCTCAGTGACATGCGGAAATGGAACACAAAGGCGCCCTGTTTATTGCAGCAACAATACTCAAGCAACTTGCGATCCTGCAGAAAGACCGATCTCGGAAACTATTTGCTCTTTGCAACAGTGCCAGAAGAAATTAGAAAACACCAACACTGACTGGTCTGGCAGTGGGTCTTCCAGCAGAGAAGTATTTAATGAAATACATTACATTCCCAATAACCATATTTCTAAATTTAACCCCTTTATTCCAAATATTCCAGAGCCCAATGATGTCAATATCATAACTGAGGAGGACTTTTCATCCAGGAAGGGAAATGTCTTTGTTGACGATTTTTACTATGATTATAATTTTATCAATTTTCACGAGGATCTGTCTTATAATCCCTTTGTTGAGAAAGACACCAAAAGTGAAGGGCCTAAGCCAGACCTGAGCACSAGTAACGTGGAGGATTCTTGGGAGATACCTGATGATGATCTGCACACCATAAAACCAGGAGGAGGAGCAATGGAAGAAAATCCAGTAACCAGTGAAGCAAATGCTTCTGCTGCTCTGCACGACAAAGAAGAGAAGGAGCCTGGGGGTCTAGTCATTAATGACCTCCCTAGTGTGGCCCCAGAGCATGAGGTTATCAGGACGGCTGCTCCTGCTAATGCACTTCCTTATGGCACAAGTGATGAGAGGGAAGAAATACTTAGGCCCTCCTCTGAAGACCACCCATCCATCCAGAATGTGAAACCACATGACTCTMTAAACAACCGCAGTAATCTGCCCCCTGATAACTCCCAAAGAGCCGTGCTGACAAAGACTGTTTCTAAACAGGACTCTTCAGCCAGTGGCCTCCCCACCTCGTCTCCTTATTTGGCCATTCCCACCCCGCTGGTGCCTGCTGACAGGGACAGTGCTGGGAGGGATGATGCAYATGGTGGTTTCAAACGTAAGAGTGAGCTTGGGAGCAAAGAGGAAGATCRTAAAAGTACGGAAGTTCCTGATGACGCTGGCAGTAAAGAGTACAACTTGGCTGGCACTGCTTGGACAGGCCATGAAAACTCAAATGAAAAGGTTTTTTTCGTCATTAGTGACGATAACGATGCTACTCCCAATCCCAGAGAGCAGGAAGCATGGGCAGAGACAACAACAGGAGGGGAGACTGCAAGCATGCACACAGCACTGGAGACCAAAGAGCTGTCACAGCCTACAGAGAAGGCAGAACTTTCCCCCACCACACAGAGACCTGAGCAGGAGATGGGAAAACGTAGCGAAGAGACTGATCCCGGTGCCAGTCCCTCTCATTCAGGCAGSAGCGAGCCAGGAGCTAACAGAGTCCCCACAGCAGAGCTGGACCCCCAGCAAGAGTATCGCAATGCCGTTTCGGTAACCTCTGCCACAATGGCCTTTCCACCACCAGTGTCCTTGCCTCCCCAYGTGCCAGGGCCATCTACCCAGCTCACATCCGGTGGTCTGACTCAGCAAGGTGCCCTGACACCAGTTGTGCCAGTGTCCTCATATCTGAGCCCGACTGCTCACCCAGCAGCAATACCACCCTCTGCWTTAACCCCGGTGTGGTGGACTGAGATGGGACCAGATGATATGAAGATGACCTACTACATGGAGTCTGTGTCTCTTAGTGCACACCAGACCTCTAGCATGGTCCAGCTCAGCAGTGCTGCTTCAGGGCAGCACTCACTRTGGGGAACCCCAAGGACACTTGATTATGGTGATGGGAAACATGAGTTATCCCAGCCCACCCCCCAACTCTTGCGGCACTTGGAGAAGGAAAAGATGGAGATGGATGATTCCTTGCTTCTGCCATCGACTGCTGTAGCAGCCACTGCAATGCCCAGCTGGGAGGTTGGGAACTGGAGTGAGGTATGTGTTGGTTCCCATTAAAGGTGTAACCTGGTTGTTATGCAGGTAGGAGACCTCTTCCTTTTCCAGAGTTGATCTCCAAGGCATTCCTATTTGCATGCAGATGATGTGCATGGCTCTCACAAGCATTTTTGCATTTTGGCCAAACACCAGTGTCGAGCACATGGTGGTGCAGGTAGTGCTTACCAGCACTGTGAGGTGTGGAAGGTGCACAGCTCATCCCACCAAGGGGCATGGGAGCTTGAAGCTACCCACAACCTCCCGTGGCATAAGTCAAGTTCTGGTTGTGAGTCCTGCTCGTGCTCCAGCTACTGGTCCATCCAACCCCACACCTTCAGGCACCAGCCACAAAGGTGGCTGCTTGCCCTCTGCCATGCATTGCTCAGCCACAACCCACTCCCAAAAAGGCACATTTGAAAGAAGCCCACGTGCTGCCCTGGCAAGCCTCCCTGCTCCAGAAAGATTGGTTTCCCTGTGCATGGTATCAGCTAGCTCTCCAGGGAGGCCAAGGGTAGAGGTGTGTTTAGATAGTGGTARCTGTGCATCAGATGCACCCAGAAATGTGCTCCCCATCCAGATTACTGCCAGAGGAATGAGCAAGCCCAGAGCTCCCTGGGCTGGGGCTGTGCAGACACGCACAGGGAGCCTGGATTTTAGTGCATGAGCATACTTCTGGCATTTTACAGGAGAGAGTATCTTAAAATATGCTACAAAATGACAGAAATTTRAATGTCAAGTGTAAGGTACATCAAGGCTGCAAATTACCAATGGGAAGAGGCTCTGCTGAATCTGGTGAATGTGGTATTATCAGTAATTAGCAGCTATCATTTTACTGCATGGCTGTCCTGTGGCTGCTCTTTGCATAGCATTTGCAGTGACAGACTAATGGCTTACACAATTCATGGTGATGGGGTTTTATCAGAAAGCACAAAAATAATAAGCCTTCAGTGTCAYGAAGCACTGGAGACTGATAATTAGGAGAATCTTTTAAGGAGTCTGCACAAAGGACCTAATAACTTTCAGGACAATACTTAGTATCAGTAAAATACAGTCACACATTTGGTCTTTATGAAAGGGCACYGAACATCTTTCAAATGCTACCCATGGAACTAACAAGACTTCATTCAGAGCACTCGAGTAAATTCTGTTCTCAGTTACAGCCCTGGAATAGGACTAATTTCACTGCTGTGACATAGAGTTGCATCGGGGTAATGAAGCCAGTACATTTTGAAAGCCCTGCAAAGGCTTTTAAGATGGATTGGCTGCTACAAAATAGATCAGATCAATCTAGAAAGCAAGGAGTGAATCCAAAAAAAGAAGGTGGAGACACTGCCTTTCAGGTGAAAGTGAACGATAGGGAAATCTCTAACTGAGCTTTTAACACTAAGAAAAAAGCAGACACACAGGAATTGTAAAAGAGAGCTGAGCATGAAGGAAATGAAACATATATTTATGAGAGAACAGTCAAATAACTGAAGCCATCAGTGATAATTAGTAGAAACCTAACAATTTAAAAGCTAAAGCTACCCCCACTACTCAGAAATCAGCACCACTGTYCCTGTTTTCTACAGAGCTGCTTGGCTGAGTGGCTATAATTACCCATGGTCAGTTAGAAACTCATGCAGTCCACCACCRTCCAGATCTGTGAATCAGAATATGTAAAACCTTGTGGAAGTCAAAACCAGAACAGGAAGAGAAAGGATAGTCTCAGCCAGAGCAGAAATGACTGAAGTGAGTTAAGGAAGAGGGCTTTCCTCCCTCTTCTCCCTGATGTCTGGTGGACCTGATTAAAGATGAACCTCTTGCTGTGGGATTTTCAACCCATCCCAGAGAATTCTCCAGCAGGGTTAAGTCCTCTGCTAGACAGTGCTATGCTCATGCTCTGGAAAAATGTCCTTTCTCTATACTGTCATGTGGCCCTACCATACCATCACACTGGTCTGGTTTTATTGGCAGCCCTCCTCATCTCCATGGAGGAAGCAAGGAGCTGAACCAAGTTCTTAGTGATGTTTCTACTGGACTATTTAATTTTGTATTTTGGCCCAGACCTAGCTTCTAAGGCAGTTACAAGATGACGTGGTTTGGATGGATGGATGGAGAGGAGAGGAGAGTCTCTGTTCTCTGTTGCAGTGCTCTGCCACCTGCGGCATGGGTGCAGTCTGGAGAACCGTGCATTGCAGCACAGGCAACAGCGAAGACTGTGTTGCTGCAAATAAGCCTGTCCCTGCTCGAAGATGTTCCCTGAGACCATGTTCATCGTGGCATGTGGGGAACTGGAGTAAGGTAAACAGAAATACACACTCAGGCATGTCCTTCCACAGTGTTTCCATTCATAATCTACAGAAAAATGAAAGCRGCTGGTGCTCACCATGCAGCTAGATGCATGCTCTTGCCCCATGGCTCCCAGGGRAAGAAGGTGGAATTTTTCCCTGGCAAACAGTTGGGTTGGAGATGTCCACTTGCAGTTGCCATAAGGTTTAAGCTATTTTATCTCACTCTAATCTTTTTATTTTTCCTGCTCTTGAGATGGTTTAAAAGCAAGGAATTTGCAAAAGCTAAAAAGGAAGAGTTTGAATGTCTCTGAAAAACGTTCTTGAGAATCTCCTGCACTAGCAGGAGATGTTTGCAGTTASTTTGGATGAATCCACTGAAGTTAAATGCTAGGAAAGAACCCTGACTATTCTGAGTGGCCTCAATTTCTGGGATACATGGATGGGAAGTCATCCTAAAGACTTTGTTGCCATTGCATCTGGAAGCTGAATGCTTTCAGAGGGAAGGTAGTGACTGATTCACAGAATCAGTAARGTTGGAAGGGACCTCTGGAGATCATCTAGTCCAACCCTCAAACAAGTGGCCCATATGGGGATCAAATCCTTGACCTTGGCATTATTAGCACCACGCTCTGACCAACTGAGCTAAACCTTGATTCTGAGCACTAAGGAATATATTCTAGATTGGACTAGATAAAGTGGTGAAAACAAGTTGTTCATTAATTCAATACAACTCAAGACAGAGATTGTCAGTATGTTTCTTTAAATTCTGGGTCAATTCCCTTTGCCAGAGAGATTTCCCTAGACACAATATTTACAGCTGCTCTTCTCACATGATTTTTCTCTTGTTCACCCAGTGCTCCAAGAACTGCGGAGGGGGGCTGAAGGTGCGGGACGTGCATTGCATCGACACCAGAGATCAGCGGCTTCTGCGGCCCTTTCACTGTCAGGCTGTCCTCTACAAACCACCAGCACAGACTCCCTGCCAAAGCAAGCCTTGCCTGGACTGGTACAYGTCCTCCTGGAGAGAGGTGAGGGAACACTGCTGGGGGCTGAGCAAGGTATACAAGCTTCATGTAGATAGCATTAGACTTCAGAGCATCTGAGCAGGGCTTTGTTTCTGGCTCAGCCGTAATAAATGAGGAAACAAACTGGCCTGACTATTTTCAAAAAATTTGATAGCTCTTTGCAAATAAGCACAAGAGCAGGGATTTGTTCATTGTCTTTTACCAAAAAGTGACCTACAAGTTCATGATGAGGACCAGTTTCATCCAGAATCTGGAGCTGGAAGTCCCAGTGGGACTAGTCCTGTCTTCTGCATGGCCCCTCACTTGCAACTCAAGCATCAGGAGCTGCAATAAACCAGAAACAAAGCACAGATCTCATCAGGTTGTAAGCACAGCTTCTGTCAGGCCTGCCTGGGTTTACGAGCAGAGAGCTGGGTGTGCATGCTCCATCTGGGTACTCTGGAGTGGACTTTTGGCACATGTGAAACCATGGGATCACTCAGCCTCTGAAAATGGTAACAGATTTAACTAGCATTTGTATCTACGCAGAACTGCCTCTTCCCCTGACCCTGAGCATTTGTCACAGATAGCTCTACTTTTATAACTCACTGCAGCATCTGATTAGCTGGRCATAGTCTATTCAGTGGTCATTATTGTGTTCAGCTTTTAAAATGACTTGTCAGCAGAATAAAGCATCAGAGGGCCTTGAAATATGTGATTCACCCTGTGCTACCACASTCAGATACCTTCTGAATGTGAGTCATTTTTCACCAGACACCCTATTTGAGTCAGTCAACAATTTCCGTGTTTGTGAGGTGGTATTTCACATCAGTAATTATTTTTCATATCTTTCCTTGGACATGCATTTGGCTGGCACTTTATATTTGTTTATCCTCATAGCAAAGTGCGTGATAGCTGCTGCTTGGAAAGCACAGTCAGAAGWAGTGAACCGTCTGCTGGTTACCCTTCACTTGAGCCTTTGTGATTTTCCTGAATAGGGAGTATTGCCTTCAGTTCAGCAGTAGGCTGATTCCAGCTATTGAAATGTTTGGCATATACAAGCAGATACTTCCAGCAGATCTGCTATATTCTCCTGAATCTAGCTAAATTTCAGATCATTTTAGAGTGCCCATTGCCAAGAATGAAACCACCTACTAATGGGAGCTAATGCTACAAAGTGGACATTCAACCCTCAAAACAGGTTTTGTATTTGCTTATTTATTTGTTGGGCCATTTTACAGTGTATTTCCTTAAACCATTAAGTGAAGTGTATCTTCCTGTCTGTTGTTTGCTTGGCTTTCCGTTTGGACAAATTGTTTTTCTCTCCCCAGTGCTCTGAGTCATGTGGTGGAGGAGAGCAGGAGCGCTTGGTGACGTGCCCGGAGCTGGGACGGTGCGATGAAATGTTACGGCCAAACAACACGAGGCCTTGCAACACTCATCCATGCACCAAATGGGTGGTTGGATCTTGGGGACAGGTGAGCAAACACTGAGAGGAAATAAACATTTCCTCTTGTGGAATCTCTAATGGAATTAATCATCGTTACTATTGTGGTAAAGCTGCTTTTCCAGGGACTTGGTTGCAGTCTCAGCTAAGCAGATGTTGCCTGCCACCCTGCCAGTAATGTGTCCCTAAATCCGCATGCCGGACTGGGACCTGAGATAAGTCCACTGTGGTACAGTTAACAGAAGACATTACTCTCCTTTCCCACCTTCTCACAGTTTATAAAACTGGTATACGAAAATGCTCCCATCACTATACTTACTGTGAGCRCTGGCATAGTTAAGCTGTGTCAGTGTGCACTGCTACCCAAGGCTAGGGATGCAGTTAGCATTGCTCATTAGCAAAGTGCCGTGCTGCCAAACTGGCTCAGTTGGGTCAGGGGGACTCTTTGTGACCTGGCTACGCGCCAGTTTTGCCCACAGGGCTCAGCTGAGACAAAGCCCTTTGTGGGGACAACTCACTTCAGCTAAATCCAAAGAGCAGGGGAAAAGCCATCAAGTTTTTCTCATGCTGAGCTCTGCCAGGCGGGGCYGGGGCACTGGGTCTGGCGGTGGCTTTACTGATGCAGCACGCTGCTAGGTGTCACCTCACGGGGCGCAGGCYAGGGGATAGGATGGTGCAGGAGCTGACGACACAGGTGCCTCATGCTTGCTCTCCACAGTGCACGGCGACCTGCGGTGGAGGCATCCAGCAGCGTCAGGTAAAGTGTATCAACACCAAGACGGGGGCAGCAGAGGAGGACAGCAGTCTCTGTGACCATGAGCCGTGGCCTGAGAACACCCAAAAGTGCAACCCGCAGGACTGTGAAAACACCGAGTTGAGTAAGTGAGCCATACTGAGCATGGGGCCTTGCAGCTTCTCAGAGAGGTAGAAGCTAAATGTTTTCTCTTTAATATGGTTATACTGCCCCCCTCCAAAGGCCTGCATGAGCTTTTTGGTGTGTTTTGAGGATATGGCTGAGTGTGGTTGTCMTTGTGGATATTGTTGCAAATATCACACAAGCTTTTAGTTGAGAAATACTACCTTCAGAGTGATGGGAAGYTGGGTCCACACTGAGTATCTCCATTAAATTCCTTCTGTATATTAGTGCAATTTTGTTTATAGGCCTAAAAACCTCTGCACTTAAACCTCGTTAGAACCACATACAAGTTTGATGTTGTTTCAAAATGCCATAAAAAAAACGCTGCTCTTTTTATTATCAGTATTTACTCTTGCTAATMATCTAACACCATACATTAAATCTGTGCCAGGAGATTAATATAAAACTGCACTTATATTCTTGTATCACTGGGCTGCTACAAGGTGAAACTTCCCATAAGCTGTAATGAAATCTGAGTCAAATCCTCTGTTTATTTGACTTCTCTGGATCTAGTAGCATGTGCTAATTTATGTTAATTATCTATCACTTTCCAGGCAGTGCATACAATGCCAGGGCTCCTCTGCCACTTCAAGTAGTCATCTGAAAGATAGTTCAGCATGGTTTAGAGGAGGTGGATTTAGACTTTGGAAGCTAACTGCCTACGTGCTTTGCCTAAATGTGTATCTGGATCATGTCACAGTGCTCTGAGTGTAGAGGATTGAAGCTGGGTTTGACATTTTACTTTATGTAAGATTGGTTGAAGTGGTTATTGGGAAACACGGTATTTATAGAAATAGTGTGTTCCTGAATGTGATGACTGCTGATRCCATGTGAGGGTCCCCATGTTCACTGCAAGGGTGGAAGGCTGCATGCAGACATGAGCTCCCCATATRAATTGCCCAGCAGCCCTTCACAGGGTGGCTGCCCTTGTCCCAGGTTTATGCAGGAAGGATGTACAGTCCTCCAGCACCACCTTCTACAGGAGCTGGAGACACCTCTACAGGGCTGATGTAATCACAGCCTCATTACATCAGGCTGATGTAATGACAGCCAGTTAGAAGCTTGCTGAGTCCACAGTTTTGCCCCTAGATATAGGGGCACACAGCAATATAAAGAGATGTAGCACACTATTATTTGGCATATTGTGGGCTAATGACTTTTAAATGGCGCTGTGTTAGCTGGCATTTGGTAGGTGTGATTTGCACTGCATGTGTGCTCTGTTTGGTCTCTTCTGAGCCATGCTGTGACTTGAATTCAAGGRCATATAAGATCTCTATCCCTTTTTGGGTCTAGTAACTGCAAGTGTTTTCCGTAGCTAAGTTTAGATTCATTCTTTATTTTTCTTCTCCCCAAATTTCAACTTGTGAATCCTTCAGGATAATGTGGAGGAGGGCTAACTGGCAGTGCTGATGGACAAGCAAAATTCAATTACTTTTTCCACAGGCAGGACATGTGCCATGCTCTCCCAGCTGGCTGGCAGAGCAGTGCCACTCAGTTCCCGGGTCGGGCTGTTGGGCTTCGCCCAGGAGAGAACGCCCGTGCGGCGGCAAGTGCTGAGGGAGAGGTGGGGAACAGCAGTGAGCAGTGCCAGGTGCTGGGGAGAGCTGTGCACAGGGGCTGCACCCAGCCAGGCGGGCAGGAGGGCTGCCGGCCCTTTTCACCCATTCCCGCAGCTGCTCTGAGCCCAACCCTCWGGCTGGGCACGTTCAGAGTTCCTGCTTTCCTAAGCTTCACCACTCAGGACAGGGAGTARTCAGAGTTTATCAAGAGCTATTCCATCCAGACAGCCTTGATTGCTCTTCTGTTTGAAGTACTAAATAAGTAAATAGAGGGAAGGCAGTAGATTGAGATATGGTGTACACSAAGCCAAGGAGAGAAATTGATGTGATCTCTCCCCATATCTGCAACATTAAATCAGTTTGGCACAAGGAGGAGCATAATCACGTGTATTTTGAACTTGCTGCTGGGCCAGAAACCAGGCTGATTATGGAYAGCACAGTGTCAAGCTCCAGAGTTGGCATGTGCTAATGACATTCAGGGATGCTGCTATGCAGAGAACTGATGGCAACTACAGCAAGGGTAGTGTTGAGAGAGGTTGAAAAAGAGAAAGGAAAAACAGAATGAGAGTCACTCTGCTAAAAAAATCACATTATCTGTGGAAAGATAAGCTGCATGCAGTCAGTGGGAAGCAGAAAACATGAAAGCTGTAACACTGAAAGAGCCCTGTGTGTAAAAGTGGGAGGCTCATTAGCAGTTGGGACACAGTGCAGGATGTCAAGAAAAAGAAAGACAGGTCTGTATTCATGCTGCAGTAGGATGAGCTGGGAGGCAACACTCAGAAGAGCTCACTTTGTTCTAGGAGCCAAGATGTAGCAAGATTGGAGGCAGTTCAGAAGAAGCATTCGACATGATTGCAAGCTGGAGGGAGTGTTTTCTACACAAACAGTAAAAGGCTAATTTAGCTAATCAATATTTAAGTCAGAACATTAAAACCATCTATAAACGTCAGAGCATTCAGACATCAGGGGGCTYGGTGTGCTTTTACCAGCAGAACTATGAACTGGCAATCATTGTCAGAGCCAGCAGCTCCACACCAGCACAGGAACTGGTGGAGCACACACCTGAATGGCCAACTGGAAGTATGTGCATGGGGCATGTGAGGTGACATAACAGTAATGTGTAATTCAGAGAATAGAAGCCAGAATTAAATGTCAGATTAAGCCCTGTAACCATCRGAAAGCTGTTTAGTGATAAAGTCCCATAACATAAGACTTTTAAAACAAGCATAGACTAACCACTGGAAAATCACATAAAAGCCCAGATCCTTGAGGGTCTTTGGGTATGCTTGCGTAGATGCTTGTGACTTAGTCCCATCTTCAGTCTGAGCAATGCAGACTCTCTGCTAGCTTAGCTACCTCTCTGGCTGCAGACACAATGCTCTCCCATATCACAGGCACTTGGTTTATTTCTTTCTCCTTTCACCTTCCCTCAGAGAAATATGTGCTGTGGTATCAGGCAGTTTCCTATTAGCCAGAAATCTCTGTGGGCTGCAAGGGTTAACAGCACTTAAAACGAAAAGCAATATAATGAGTGGATTAGATGTCACTGATAATAGCATGTTAATCATTAATGAACCTTATCTTTTTAATGTGTCTGGAAAAAAGCTTTTTGTCTGCCCAGAAAGAAACATTAAACCCTCAGGAGTTTTATTTAACAAAAAGCGGCCTGAGAGCTAGCGCAGCACGTGTGGGCAGACCGCGTGCTACCTGTGCCCTAGGACAAGGAGCTTGGCGGTGGCYGTGTGGACAGACAGACGGACAGACTGTGCAGACTGCCCTGCTGCTTCCAGGCCGGATCTCCCTCTGGATGTGGGATGTGAGCGTCTTCCTGTAGTTACTTACTCTCATCGTTTCAAATAGCTTCTGTACTGACCATATTATTCAGCGAGGGAAAAAAAAATCCATAAAGGAGGCAATCAGAAAAGTAATTCAGGCATTTTTACATCTCAGTAACTGCCTCAAGCTAATTTTGGGACTTTCACAAGACTGAAAGTAAATCAGAGCAACTTCATTCATTTGCCCTGATCACCTTTATTTATGAAAGGAAACCCATTTTTACAGTGGTTGAAACTCATGCCTTCCCTGCTGTTGTGGTCTCGATGAGGGAGGTTCCCCTGGAGAAACATGGTGCCTGCAGGACTGTTTTTTTCCTTTTCATGGCTCCTGCTACCTACAAGGACTGTGCTGGTGAATCTTCAGTGCAGTGGGAGGCAGCTGGGCCTGGTCAGCGCAGCACTGGGAGGATCCCCAGACAAAACTGAGTACCATTCATGATGTGGCTGGAGAGCAGTTTTCCTCTTAAAACCTCTTCTGGAGAAGACTGAAGCACTTCCTTCCAATTTCTGTAATTCAGCCCCAGCGCTGTGTGATGARTGGAGAAGATGCTTATCTCTATGCAGGGCATAGGGCTTTACAGTAGAGGTTGCCACCACTGGCCATTGCAATTCTTTTAATCATTAAATTGCTCCTTTTCAGCCCACAGAGAAGAATTTCCTTCTGCTTTCTAAAAGCCCCCTAAGCTTCAGCTGAAGTCAGCTGTTGCGAGCTGGCATCTGTGTTCCCCAGAGCAGTCTTGCAGGGATGCCAGCAGCTTTGGGACYGCCGTGCTCCCGTCTCCTCTTTGGCAGCTGCCTGACCTAGCTACATTTACAATTCTGTTGGGCAGTTCAATATTTAAGAAATAACTAGTCAGGCTTGCTCCAGGATCAATGTATGGTTCCTGCTATTTTTATCAAGAGAAAATTTCCTTGCCTCAGTGATGAGAGCCATGTGAACACTCTGCATAGTCAAGGTTGTACCAGAATAACAATTTAGATATGTAGGAAGTGCACARGTATCTATTAAAAGTGTTAAAGTTCTAGATTAGAAATGCTGTAAATGCTCTAGCTATACCTCAGGGCAGGAAATGCCTATTGGAAATCCAAACATTTCAAACTGCCAAACTATGAAGAGGAACAAAACTTCCACATGGCAGGAAATCACAGATGTGTAAATCCACAAGCAAAGGCTCTCAGAAAAGGCATGAAYGTAAACTATAGCCCTTTCCTGTGTTTTAAAGGAACTTTACTGCACAAGATTAATGAAGACTGCATTGATTCAGATGTTTATGTTAGAAGTACAAGGAGACTCTATCTGTAAAATGAAGTGCAATGATACCAGCAAAATCATATATTTCTCTWTGTGAGCAATTATGATCATGTGGGACTTAAAAATGCAAATATGCCCAGTAGAGTTTAATGTTAAAAACACGATGAAATTAATTTTTAAAAGAGGCAGAATAGATCAAACATAAACAAACATCTCACTGATAATCAGCTCTCTTCAATTAAAGAAGGTCAGAATTAATTAAAAGCAGAATCCTGCTATGTCATTAGGTTATAAATTAATTGATGATTACACAGATGTTATTTTTAAATGTGCCTATAATTTAACAGCTGCATCCAGCTGTGAGCAAAAAAAGATAAGGATGTCTGTGTCCTCAGATGGCTCCAGCACTGGAGCTTTTGAGCCCGGCTGGCACGTGGATGAGTCCTTGCAATGTCCCAGCAAGCCTGAGGACATGTATTTTGTTCTGACAAAGATGAGGAACACAAACAAATGTGATCCTGGGCAGGAGGCTCTGCCTGAGAGCTGGGAGCTGGACGCAGACTCTGCAGCCCCAGCTGGTGCCCGCGCAGGAGCAGCCGGCTGCTGCCCTTCGCCTTCGGACTGGCATGGGGTCCCTTGCAGGGTGCCCTGGCGCGGTGAAGCGGCATCTAGAGATGCTCCTTAGCCTTTCAGAAACCACTTAAACTCCATGTTTCTTTTGCACAAACAATCATCCACTCATATCTGCCTTTGCACTGGGCTGGGAGAGATGCTTAGCATGCCCTCCTGGGGGGCAGGAGCTGCTCTAAGCACACCTGGGACGAAACCAGCGTGAGAAAGGAGCTGCCTTTGCCCTCGCCCAAGGGAAGGAAATTCTTGGAGGGAGCAGAAGAAAAACACCTACAGAACAGCTATCTGTGAGTGAATGGAAAACATACACTTTTCAAATGATGGAATTCAGCTTCCAGCCCCAAAATTCATCTGACCTCACCCAGACATCACATACCAGGAGCTGTGCAGAGGTGCAGCATCCCCGATCGCTTAGCTGAGCGTCGCTTTTAAATGTGCGAATGACAGCAAGGAAAGCCCTGCTGTTCCTAGCTCGCTTCCAGGGCGGCAAGAAAGACGACTCTCCTTTTGACAACAGCTCCTAGACGATAAGAGCAGGAACAGATTTGCAGGAATACGGACAAGGCTGCCAGAGAGATAAGGACAGCGTTTGTCCCAGGAAAGCTTGTTGCTGTCTGACTTCCATCCATGCCTATGCTCTGAGCCCAAGCAGTGCTGCTACACAATTATCATTCCTTGTAGCTCATATTCAGGAAACTAAGGAAAAAAACACAGTATGTTTATTWCTGTGCTATAATATTACACTTGATTTTATATTCATCTTGGAAATGAGCTGGGAAGCAGGTCCCATGTGAGCACTCAGAACAACAGAAACCTTTTTATCTAGCAGGTTCAGTGCTTTTAAAACACAAAAGCAGTAGTTACTTTATATTAGAGGAGAATGCTAATGGGTAAGCAGAGAAACAGCCCTATTGGCACTGTGAATGCCAGAGATGTGTAGTCATTTTGTGTGCATGATTTCTTTTGTTCAGACGTCAAAGACAAAATAACTCCTTCATGTGTCCATGACTGCAGCCAAGGGACATGGCCAGCTGACAGAGGAGAGAGGAGCTGGAATCATCTTTAGGAGGAGCAGGGCAGCCTGCATGGCACGGACCCCTGGCTTGCTAACCTTGTTTAAATAATGGAGGGAATAGAGGAAGAATAGAGAGGAGGGAATAGAGGAGCWGTTACACATGCTCCAGCAAGAGTAACCAGTAAAGGTGTGTTTACAGCTCTAACCTGGCTTGACCCACGTTGTTTTTTGCCCTCTTGGAGCATCCCAGCCAGCAGCATGCATACCTCAGCTCCAGCTTCGTGGGTCCACAGAGAAAACCGACCTCATTTYATGTGTCAGTGGGTGCAGCACCGCAGTGCGGAGCCCAAGGAGCACACTTGGTGCACACAGCACGCTTCACCCAGCCTGCATCTGCTCTGTGTCCAAGATGCCCAAGAGCTGCTGCTGAAGTGGCCAGTGCTCCCAGGGCTGGCTGTGCAGTGCACACTGATCATCAGGCAGTGGTGAGGCGGAGTGGGGAGGGCTGGAAATCGCTCATGGCCATGGGGACTTGGGGAAAGAAACACATTGCTCTGAAATGTCTGAGTGTTTTTCCTCTCACTGGGAGCTGTTTTCTCTCTGTGCAGAGCCCCAGGACAGCAGAGGACATCACTAAGAAAGGCAGCATAGTAATCAAGTCCTTCTCAATGGGTTAGGCCCATCTTTTTCCTGGGTTTATTTTTCCATCTTGCCTTTATCTCTGTAACAGCTAAACCTGGAGAGATCAGATCTTTTCTTTAAATGCATATTTCAAAGGTGTAGCTTTTTACAAAAGCAGCTCAGCAGCAGGCCCTTGTCTTGAGGGACTGCTTAGTATAAATATTTCTGTGTTGCAGTGAGGAGGTTGCTAATTAGGATCTACTGCAAAATGCCTCTGCAAAGAGTGTCAGGAGGGAAGATCAACTGATACCGAAGAGTTTAGACCTGCAGCTGGGATGTCTCAGCATTGTTATCCTGTTCAGCAGTATAAACATACTGGGTAATTTGGAGAGTAGGTGTAGAGAAGGCCATTAACATGCCCTGTCAATCAATACCTCACTTTACTAAAACTCCCTGCTAATGGGTGCCTTTTGCAGCTAGGTCTGTTCCCTTTCTCCCCTGTCCCCATCAGCATTACTTGCTAAAGGAGATTTAACAGTTACACTGCAGTCCCATGTCTACACCTCTCACTGGTGGAGACAGTGACAGATCTTCCTAAAAAGGTTTTTCTGGGACGTGAGTGGTGCCAGGATTAGGAGGGGGGTGAGGAGCCGCCAGTGCTCTTCCTACTGTCTGAACAAAGGCAGCCCAAGAGATGTGGGACGAGGACTCCCACCCGCATGAGCCTTGTCCTTGTTTTTGTCTGAAAAGGGCCTTGCTCAGCATGGTCAATCTCACAAAACTCGTTATTGYCCTCATGCTGGTTTCTCCAGATTTGATACCCTGAAGGTGTGAAACTTGCCCAAATTAAAACCAAGCAGGCACATTCCAGCTGGGAGAACAGGCTAAAAGAGCACCGATTCTATAGCCTGGCAAGGACGTGTTAGAGGAGGATTTGTGGAATTGTTCCCCCTAAATATCTCAGGCATTAAATACTGGAGAAGGAAAGAGATTAAGGTAAAGAATACTGTTGTCACAAGAACAAATACGTATAAACCGGCAATAGACACAGTTACTCTGGAAATTAGACAAAGGTTTCAAACCAACGGGAAGGAAGGAAATTCAGAGTTGTGTCCCAACGGGAGCAGTTGGCGCAAGGAGCTCTGGATTTAGGATGGAGTCCGGTCAGTCTGCGACCAGAGCGATGCAACACGGTGTGTGCGGTCTGGTGGGAGAAGTCTTCCCAGGCGATTCTCCTGCACGAAAGATGCAGTTGGGTGAATCACAGACGCATGGACACACCATGTCCTGTGCTTCTTCAGCTGTTTCCTGTGTTTCAGGCTAATTATAGTGTTCAGCTGCATTTCTAGTTGCCTCCGAATTAATTAGCAATTAAACATTATATTCCTTCTTGCTTTGAGTAGGGAAATGAAATTATTTGTAGTTCTGTATATGGCTAAATTTGTCCACAAGGGAKATATACTAGAAATAATTGCAACAAATTCTAATTTTCTCTATCATTTGAGCGTGTAAGTCTGTATCCTACTTGCAAGACAGGGAAGTAATGCTGAATGAGTCATTAACCTCCCTTTATTTACTGCTATTCAACAACAGCAGTCAATGGAGAATAGGTACTTGGAACAGGATTCCCTATTTTTATTAAATTTAGAAGCAATGAACGTCACACATTTTAGATTTATCTGTGAATGTGCTTTCCGTAAAATAGCTAGTCATAGTCTGTTCAGACACCCACTATATTGGCAGTTTCTGTKGAACAAGTTGATGCAAATATATAAACAAAGCAGTAAATTTACTGTAGGTGTCTTGCTTAACGCTTCCGATAACGGTTCATTCTCAGTCCCACAACTTTGTGCAGCAAACTAGTTCCAGTTAAGCACTTGGCCACTGAGTGGTAATGTAAGAAAAAAAATGTAATACTCATCACGCACGTGGAACAGCAAAGGCATGTTTCCTTTCCCAAGTGAGAACAGTAGATTTTTGCTTATTATAATGCCTGCATACTTCTTACGTAAACGACCTTGGTTTTGATAAGCTGCTGTGAAGATGTTTCACTTCCCCTCCTCCTTGGCCAGCTCTAAATACATTTAACCTTTAGAAAGCGTAAACCACAATGGACCTAAGTGTCCAGTGCAACCAATTAGGAGGCTGAAAGCATCTGTTTATCTTGTGCTTTCCTCACTGGGCATGAATGTCCAGGGAGCTTCGGGAGGACCCGCCGGACTGGGGCTGGTCGCAGCCATGGGGCTCCTTTGCTGGCTGCCTATAAGGGAGCCTCTTTCCAAAGCTTTTGATAAGAGCCTTTCAGGGAGGAAGCGAAGCCTAATCTGAACAACAAAAGATTAACCCTTACTTAACTGTTTTGAAAACATCCTACAATACATCAAAGGCATATTTTCCTTGCTCCCCTTTTGGAGTGAGGTATAGGGCATGAGGCAAGAGCTGGAAGTAGGACAGGAGCTGCCATAGTTCCTGGCTGCCTGTTTGTCCAGACTGTGTCGTTTGGGGGTTTTCGGATGGGTAGATACTGATTTTCAGAGCTGCTTGGTGCTGTTTATTGGAGAGATCCCTCTCCAGACCCGCACACGGCACAGCGCAGACCTGCCAGGGACACGGGGCTGGAGCAGGAGAGAGCGAGCAGTTGCACTGCAGAGGTGTGCTTACTGCTTGGGCTAGACACCTCGGGATGAGCCTGCAATGCAGCGTGGCCCAGGTTCAGGTTAAGAACAGAAAACAGCATTAAGTATTGCAGCAGCAAAGCAGCACTTACCAAATCTGTGTTCAGATTTGTGCATAGAGAAGTACAGAAAAGAACAGCCAGGATGCTCGCCAGTAACTTGATGACCRAAGAAATTCCTTTAATGGAGAGGATATTGTGCTTGGCCTTGAAGTGCTAAGATCAGGAAAGCAAGGCCAGAAATAAAGGAGTGCTTTACCCATGGCATGAGGAATAAGTGAACTCAGTCATGCATTAAGACTTGCTCCCTGCCCCACTTCAAGCAGTCACACTCCTTGTCCTCTTCCCATAGATTCAGTTTCCCTTGATCTTGAAATAGAGCAGTGCTGCCAAACACCATTATCCTTTTTAATCTTTGTGTAAAAAAATAGAAGCAAAAGAATCAAAGAATTTGTAGATGCAAAATGGCTATTTGCTCAAGCCTCATTTGCTGTAAGGAGATTGTTTGCTTTTTGTGGAATTAATGCTGCAGCAGCTTTGAGAAGTGTTGGATACGGCATATTTAAATTGATTTTATATTTTGGAGAGGCAGCCGTGGGATCATGTTCAGCAACTCATTTAAGCAGAGTGGCTTTTTCTCCCTCTCTTTGTTCCTAAGAATGAGGTGAAAGACAACGCATTCATTTCTCATGAGTGCAGGACAAGTCCTGCAGTTCCGGGTCTGCATCAGCTCTTAGGAAATGAGAACTTCTGTCTGTCTTTGGATCCACAGACTCTGCGAAAAGGATGATCCCTCTGAACTTCTTAAAAGCTACTGGCCTAGTCTGCGTGCACAGTCTCTGTCTCTGCAGAGGGAATTTTTCTGCAGGGTGAAAAGATAGAGCTGCCTTAAAGAGGAACAGCACCCTTAACAGATTAGTTAAGATTATTAAGCAGCCTGCCAAGGCAGCGGTCGCATGAAGCGGCGGTTGAGCACAGCCTGAGAGCAGCCAGACCCATGCGTTGCGGCTGCATCAGGAGTGGGGAGCCGCGTCCCTGGCGCTGGCAGCCCGAACGGCTGCCCTGGTTTTCGGAAGCGGGAGCTGAGCCCTCCTTTGCAGCAAAACGCATTTGATCCATCCAGTTACTTCCGCCTCCCTCACGCACAGACTGCTTCCCAGTCTGAAAATCTTTGATTTGCTTCTCCCAAACCGAGTTCTCTTTTCTCAGGGCAGCCGTCCCGCAGCTCCCAGGCCCTGCACAGCGTGGTGACGCCCGCGGTGACAGAGGGAGGCGGCTTTATCAGGGGTTAATTACTCCAGCAGAAATTCGCTTTCTCATGGCACAAGGGGAAAGCAAAGACTGGACGTATCATGTAAACACCAGTGAGTCTCACGGTATGTGAGATGCATAAATAAATTCCTTGTTTTCCTAATGCCTTCTGACAGCTGGCTGGAATCGGCGGTGCTGCAGAGCCGCAGGGCCGTCAGGGAGGGCTCTGAGTGCCGAAGCTGTGCTGGGACAGCGTTATCTATGAGGAAATGAGCTATAGAGGTGAGACAAGCACTGTATTTAAGCGTACAGCATATGCATGCTGAGCAGTTACTCCATCTCTAATGCTAGCTACCATAAAGTTGCTAACTGTGATAGCTTCCCCAGCATTCGTTCCCAAAGGAGGGTACGTCAGGCCAGGGAAGAAGCAGTAGCCAGGGATAATACATGTTAAATTTGGAACGGGCACTGAGAGCATCGCAAAGGCCAGAGGTCAGGAGCTTAATTCCCTCATTTTGCTAGCTCAGCTCTAAACTCAACCTTTCCTTGTTTTTACAAAACCTGTACCAGGAAGTTTATTTTTCCCTAGCATAAAAGTAAATGCTTAGGTCTGTATGGCAGAAGCTTAAATGAAATTTAAAGCGACTTCCTCACCAACTTAAAAAAACAACCCGGAAAGTTTGGGTTTTCAATTTCTGATGTGCTGACTTAGCCTGGGTTCTAACAGCCCTGCTTTAGGCTATTTTATTAGACTAAAATTTGGCATAAACTTGAAGATTGGAGTGTATGCTCAAAGTGTTAGGATTATGAAGAAAATTTTTAATAGACAAAGTAACAATAAAAGGATTAAATGAAAATTCGATTAATTCCTTATGGACCCTCCCTGAAGAACTGCAAAAATTAAGTACATGATACAGCTTCCCTAGCCTAAGAACAAATTCCAAGGAAGAACCAGAAGCTCAGCCAAGATTTCCAGCCCAACACACACACRCACGCATACACCAATGTCAAGACACTAAATTAAACCTAAGTATGGTCTGATCTGGAAAAGTGATTAGCAGTCAACAACTCCCATTGACTTCATTTTATAAAAATGCTTTTTAAAACCATAGTCCTGCCCCAGGGTCTGTCTGAGGCCAGTAAGCTGGTTAGCGCAGTCACTGTAGCGAAGGGGGTGCCGAACCTGCACCCGCTGCTACGCCCAGCTGAGGTTTGGTTGTGCGGTAGGATCCCACCTTCGCACATAACAGTACGGACAGAAACAACGCCTAGAAGCAGGCAGATGGTCTGAGGTGTGTATACAGCTTGCAGTAATGCAGTTACTGGGTTTCTGTATCAGCCTCCAGAGTGCTGGAAAGGAATCAGAGAAGRGCTGAAACATGTTTGAGTCCTGGACAGTTACCTTCCAGGGACTTGAGAAGCATAACCTTCTCAGCTCATTCAAGAGAAGCTAGGAGGTAATTTGGTTTTGAGCCATAAATAACTTTCTAGGAAGACGGTTCTGATAAGCAGGAGGCTCATGAGCAGAAACCAGCACAGCAGGGTGCACTGGCTGCCTACTAAAACCATAAAAGCAGGCAGCAGCAGCCCCCGGACCAGAGCGCTAAACCTCAAAGTGCTGCTTAGGTTCCTCGCAATACATAGCATATTTTCAACAGAGTTTTCCTAAATTCCTTGGCTTTTTACCTGTGTTACATTTATTCTGTCCACTGCAACGYATTAACTAACCCCAGGGGCCTGCCAGGAGCCCTTGCTGTCTTCTCCCTTTCAAAACCAGCAATCCAAAACRCCGTGAGTGTACAAATCCCGCAGGAAGCACGTGTCTGGCAGTGTGAGTTAACAGGGGTCATATGCTGTTGAAGAGTAAATGATTACCAAATCCTGCAAAGGTGAAATGGTTTTACATGGTTAAATGAGTGAGATAAGTGCATTAAACAGAGGCTGTAAACCTGTGCATTTTAACGTGCAGTTCAAATACCGGCTGGTGCGCRCTCTCCTGCCATCGGAAACCTTTGTGTGTGGCGCGGAAGTTGCTCCAGGCTGGTGTGTGATGGGGTTTTTATTTCTCATCAGGCTCTGAAGGTACTTTAGGATTACGACTCGCTAGAGTTGTGCCCTGCAGCACGTGCACTGAGCCTCAAGGCCTCTATTTGTGTGCTCTGCTGTCGCGGCCTGGTGCCRGCTCCAGAGCAGCTGCCACCGCGGTGAGGGAGAAGCGGCTGAGGAAGCCGCCGCTGCGCGGTGAGCGAGGTCGGGGCTGGCCTGGCTTTGCCGGGACCAGCGCTGCGTGGAGGAGGCAGCGCACGATCCCATTCCCAGGAATCTCATTTTGCAAGACTGAGGGGCCTGTGTGCGCTCGGCGGTACGTGCGTGAGAGCAGGGGTCTGTGCAAGCGCAGAAAACCTGTGCCAGCTGGCAGAATTTGGAGACAAGTGCTGAGGGACGCCGGGGTGCATGAGTTTGGCAGGAGGGGTAATTTGTCGTGCAAGGGAGGGTGTCCGACACCCGCAGCCTTCCAGCGTGACCGTCCCGCTGCGAAGGGGCTCTCGGCATTGAGGYGAAGCCGGGCTGCGACACAGGAAGCTCTCGCACACCCCGGCACCRGCCACGGGAGATACACGGTGATCCTGACGGAGCACTGTGCCAGCAAATTGCTCCCGTTTCCCAAATCCCTGCAGTCTTCTCCGTCCCCCTGCCCTGCCAGAGGGGCTTCCTCTGCCTGCGCTCGGCACGGCAAAGGGTTTATAGCAACTTCTCTGAGACCTGGGTCAAATCCACGGCATTAAATTGCAGCAAGCCCACATGCGGGAGGGGAAACCGGGGCACGGGGTTCCCGCGGTTCCCGCCGGTCCCGGCCTTCGTCCTCGCGTCATCCCGCGCACAGGAGGGAGGAAGCGTCACCGCGTTCGGCATCTGCCGCGTTAACCGCTGACGATCACGTTCGCTCCTGTGGGAATCAGGGCATTGGCCCTTCCCAAAGCAAACCCTTTTGTTCACCAAGCAGAGACAGCACGGAGCGACGGTCCACGAGCTGCTCCCCTTCCCGTCCCCACGGCCGGGATCTGCCACGGCGAAGAGCGTCCCGAGCCAGAAGAAAGCCCGTTTTGTCGTGCCGCCCGTGAGGCCTCGCCGCGCGCTCGCCTGGCCGGCAGAGCAGGGGCCTCCCACGGCCAAGCCGCCGGCTCGTCGGCCCCAAGCGTCGCCCTTGGGAAGGGCCAGTCTGCCCTTTTTAAAAGAAGAATTGTAATTTATTTTAATCATTTTTACAGGAAGTAAAATTAGTAAAATTTAATGGAGTCAGGCGATTGCGTAAGATACTGGAGGCTCCACGAAGGGCACGTTTGTCGTWACGTAGAGTGGAAATGGAGGAAGTGAAACATTCAGTCAAACCCAACCACATGTGCTTCTAACCTCTGCGTGTTTGGTGAGAGGTCTGTCCCGCGGTCGGTAACTGAGCTGCAGCTGGACGCCGGCTCCCAGCCGGGTTTGCCCCGCTCCCCCCGGCTCGCGCGGGCGCTGGGTTTCACCGACRGCTCCGAGCCAGGCCGGCAGCGGCGGGGCCCCGGGCGCCTCGGCCGGTGCTGGTGAACGGGGCTTGGGCACCCGCCGGGGTTTGACCTCGGGCTTGGCGGCAGGAGGATTTAAGGAAGCTGCTGAATTGCTGCGGCCACGGGCGGCCTCACGACGCCGGAGCTGCTCCTGCACGCGGCCGGCGCGTCCCGGGCCACGCGAGCGCCCGCGGTCCCGCCGATCCCCC
>NW_028185905.1:865513-890228 GCF_003343005.1 Rhea americana
GGCCGGGGCTGCGCGCCCCGCGCGGGCTCCTGGCCCGGCGCCTCCTCGGAGAGCTGCACCGGGCGCTTCCGAAACGCAGGGGCGCCTTGGTTGGCTTTATTTGCTACGCTGCAACAGTGCTCAAACCACGACTCTGAAAAACACGGTCCGGYGCGGAGGAGGCAGCCGGGTCCTGCTGGTTACCGTGAGAAGTGCACTGTTCCCCAGCACGACGCTGAAACAGGAGCAATTCCCCGTTTTGGCAGTCACACCTACCATTACATGATCAACAAGAAAACGCTTTAGGGAAGGGAAACTTAAGGCAGCAATAATTTGGGGGAGAATTCTCAGAAATGCTTATGGTGCTATCATTTGATATTTTCAGCCTCTTGATGGTGTTGGCCGGCCAGCACAAAACTCTTGACTTTTATTATTATTTTTATATATATAAAATGAGCATCTATCATTCCACCAGTGTAGCTGACCATTTTGATTAATTTTTTTTCTTTTCCTTAATGGACTTGAAGCTGGCAGCCCATTTCTGTATTTTATGTCAAAACGTTTATGCACTGAAGCTGACTACCCATAATTTAAGACATAGAGATGGCTAGAGGGTGCAAGAGGAGGGAAGCTCTGTGCTTAAGGCAGCACCTGCAGTGCTGGGTGCCCGGGGGGCCCCAAGGCTCTGCACCCTCCCGTCCTGCTGCTGCCTTTCTCGGGAAGAGCAATCGCCCTTATCAATTTGGGGAGCAAAGGGAATGGTTAGGGACACCAAAGTATAAATGAAGTGATGCATTTGTTTTGGAGTCAAGCAGTATAGGCCTGTGCATGCATTTATGAAAGAGCCAGGAAACTTTTCCAGCCCAAATTGTGAGCAATGCGTTCAAATTGCATGCACTGCTATTTTACCTTCTCTGTACGTTGCCTCGTAAAGGCACAAATGGCAAAGTGGATTATAACTACACAACTGGATTTCTGTATGCCGTTACAGCTTAGAAGTTTAGTGGTTGGTTAAGGGGTTTTTCTGTGTTCTTACCAAGCTAAAACTTTCTGCTTATATAGATTCATTTTTGTTAAGGTTAGTTGATTGTTTTAACTAGAATATGCAGTATTGTATGAGGAGAGGCACCCCAGCAGGCACCGTCCTGACCTGCCGGGTCCCGTAGTGGCCATATGTTAATCCCCCAGTGTCCTAGGAAGGATTTGCTGTTAGACTGGTCCCTGGAAGAAGGTCAGGAGCATTTTGATAGAACTTCCTTTCTATATTACTCTTCCTGCTGTAAAAGATGCCCAAATAACAGGAGACTGTGGACACAATCCTACTTGCATTGAACTGATGGGAAAAGAGATTGAGCCCAGCATCAGTTGTGGTGTGCAATACAGTCATATAGTCCAGAATGAATTTCTTTTCTTCTTAGTTTGTACTGTGAGAAACAACTTTCAGTATTGTCACATAACAAGGGAAAATTTTGTGTGTAATTTCTAAGTAAAACACAGCCCATGACTTCACCCATTTGTGCTCTGTTTCTTTCCATCTGGTATCAATTTTTATATTTAAAGAGACTGTTCATTCCTGTTTCCCTTCTCATCAGCATCATCTGTCCCATTCTTTCATCAGTGCTCCGAGGTTTTACTAAGGAATACTATCTAAACATGTTGGCTTTTACTGGCTATAGCTCACAAGGGTGTTAAATTAAACAGTTACTGAAGACAAAAAAATAGGATTTCCTATTTTCTCTTCCACTTGGGGAAATTCAAGGAATTTTTCATGGAAAGCTGAGGGAAGTGGAGACTGTTTAAATACTGGCAACTGCAGGGGGCTGATTTCCCTCTTCCCAGCTGCAACAGGGAGGAGCAAGCAGTTTGTGTCCGAAAATCAAATTTAAGGCTGCTGTTTGAAATTGGGATTTGTGTGATTAAAGCATG
The DNA here is from genome assembly GCF_003343005.1 of Rhea americana. Classification (NCBI taxonomy): domain Eukaryota; kingdom Metazoa; phylum Chordata; class Aves; order Rheiformes; family Rheidae; genus Rhea; species Rhea americana. The sequence continues at coordinate 867,419 of NW_028185905.1, forward strand.
AGCTCTGTGGATTTGGGTAGAATAACGGGAGCCCTCTGGCGACTCGCAGATCTGAAGGCTACGGCTGCAGCATTACAGTGATGTTGGTAGCACGAATATTTCTAGCTCTGAACATTTTTTAAAAGCAAATTCAATTTTGTTCTGCTGAACAGATATTAAATATTTCAGCATGGCAAATGGATTGCTAGTTTGTCTTTGTCACTCAGCTCTATGCCCCACTGGGTTTTTCTCTTTTATGTACAGCTGCACTGAGTATTTCTTCTCAGAACTGAGACCAGCTCTCTGTAATCATTAGTTTCTTTTTTTTTTTTAGTAATCCCTAAAAGGTTCCCTCATTTCCCTCACTTTATTCATGCTCCAGTGTCACCGGGAGCGGTGAGGGCTGCTTGGGCTCTAGAAACGCCCTCGCAGGGCTGCGGGGTGCCGAGCAGCACGGTCGGTGTCGCCCGCTGCCCTTCACCCCAGGCCCCGAGCAGAAGAGCCCCGATCGTAAACCCCTTGCACAGAAGCCGTCACGCGCCGGGGCCCCGGTTGCTGGCAGCCCGCGCGGGTTCCCCCGCGTCGCCGGCCCGCTCGCRCCCGGTGCCGCCCGAGCGCCCGTGCTGCTCGTAGCAAGTACAGAATAAAAGCCCTGAACAGCGCCTTCCCCGAAAGGTGGGGGCTGTGTGGTTACCGAGGCGCGGTCAGTGTGTCATTCCGAGGAACTTTTGGTTCATCGCTTCGGAAAGACCCTTTTGGAGCCCGGCTCTGCAAAACTCCTATGCTTCATTTGCCGCGCAGTAAAGACAAGGATCCCTCTAACTGTGAGCCGCAGCAAAGCGCGGGTCGAAGTCTCTCTGACCTCTGTCCGCTCCGTTTCACTTGGCACATTTGAAAAACATTTGTTTTTTCCGCTAAGCTGTCAGAAGCTGCTGAGTGTTTCGTTGTAGCACTGGCACCGGCCGCTGCACGCGCTGCGCTGGTTTCGTGGAAGTTTGGGGCTGCTTCGGAAGACGGCGACGTGCACCTAGGCCAAGCCAGGTGAGCGCAAATGCCCCAGCAGCCGGCGCTGGGGCGGCGCACGGCCGGAGCAGGGCGCCTGTTCCCCCGAGCCTTTCCTAAAGCTCCGCGTCGCTGAAGTCTTCTTGCAAGTGCGTGGCGCCGACAGTGCCCCCGTGGGCGTGCAGCACCTGTGCACCCAGCCCTGCTTCCAGCGCTGACCCTCGCTATCGCCGCTCCCGGGAGGCTCGCGCGTGGTCCGCATTTCGCAAGGGCAGCGCGCAGACCGGCTGCAGCCGTTGAGGCTTCCTGGAAACCGTTTCCCATAGGGCTAGAAGCGGTTAGCAGGGATTGCCCTCAAAAAAAAACGGCGGAAATCAAAGGGAGGCAGAAGGAGGCGGCAGAAGGCAGCTGCTTTGATGAACACTGTGCAATGCAGCACACGGCACGTCGCGGCATCGTCCCACGCTGCAGAACTTACCAGCCCGGATCTGCCTACAAGTCTTAAAGCTGATTTATCAGTGAGAACACTGCTTTTTTGATAAAAGACAGATAGAGCATTTATTTTTATATTTAAAAACGTTTTCAAGGAAGCGAATGGATCACTCACCAAAGAGCGTGCTGCTGTGCCTTCCCCTCCCTCGCCGGCTTGGAGCAAACCCCTCACAGGCCTCGTTGTGCCAGAGGCCGGAGCAGCCCCTAATGCACCTTCCCCYGGAGCCAAATCCCTGGCAAACAGTCGCCTGCTCTGAAGTTCGAGCTGGGAAGGACAGTTGTTTTTGAACGACTTGGAGAGGTCAGAAGCGAGCAGGAGACTGGGAGGAGCTGCCCAGGCTCTGCTCGGGGGAGCCCCGGGGGCGGCCAGCTGCACCGGAGCAGGACAGCCCCAAACTGGAGATGTCCCCGTGCTTGCGGCGCAGCTCCCCGGCGCCTGCTTCCTCTCTCCCCCGCGGGYGCAGGAAGCAGCCTGCTTGGGAGCCCAGAGATATTTCATCACTTCTCTTGCTATAAACACAACCGCCGGCCTGGCTTTGTGCCCCCCCACACACACTGCTGGCACCACTGAGGTTATTTCCAGAAACAGCAAACCCCAACCTGCAAAAACGGAGAGTTGTGCCAGCGTCGGCTGGGTTTTTGCAGAAGCTTTCCTGGTGCCACGGTGGCCCTGCGCGGCTCCTCCAGCCTCCTCCCGTGAAGGCTGCGCCGGGTTGCAGCAGGCACCGCAGTGCCCGGCCGGTCGTTAGCGCCGCAGCTGCAGGAGATCAACGTGGGGTGAACGTGCTTGCAGTGCTTTGCACGAGGCAAGACCTAGCGCCCGCGCTGAGGACCGGAGTGGTGCTGGGAGATGCCGGGTGGGCCTCGCGCCGCGGGGACCCCTTCCTGATCCAGGCAGGATGCTTCCCTGGCAYGAACGGCACATTTCGACAGTCGCCTGCCCCTGCAAAATCCAGACAGGGCCTTCTGCTAGGTTACCTTCACACTGAAAGAAAAAGAAAAGCAACAAGTGTTTGAACAACTCATGACGGAAGGGAGGGAATGGGGTGGTGGGAACTCATGATGGGAAAGGAAAGAAAAAAAATCTGAATAAGGGAAAAATCTCTAAAACAATTATGCTTGACAAAATCCATACGCAGATAATTAAAAACAGAAGAGTCCTATTTTCGGCAATTACAACTTCATGAGCACTGTAAGCTGCCATCCCAAGTAGCTCATCTAAGGTTGCACATAATTTTGAGATTTTCAGGTTTATTCACTCCCCTGGCATTGCACCTCTGTTTGCGGAACAATCCAAAATATCTTGGCAGTTGGGCTGAGATGTGTTAATAAATACAACCATGACACATCCAGACTAGCCCCTACCTGCACTTTTTTTTGCGGATTCCCATATGGCAGCTTGCAGAGCTGCAGGTCAGCGCTACACCCTGAGCAGGGAGTTTTGGACCAGGTGCTTTTAAGTAGTCTTTTCCTATATTTTCCACAGAGGAAATAGAACAGACAATATGTTTTTAAAGGGTATTTGAGCTAAGTTTCCTGTAATCTATTTTAATCTTCAGCTGCTAATTACCAAACGGGAAGAATTACTCCTAGGTTTCACTTGCCATTTTTTGGATCAAAACCTCATAAATCAGCAGAAAGCAAGTTTTGAACACATACAGATCTCCTCCTGTAGTAAAAGATAGTGCTAAGACTACAAGAAAAAAACTTTCCTATTTTCTTCTTTTTACATACTTTTTAACTATATAAGGAACACTAAAGCTATGAAATTATTCCAAAAAATAATTTGATCCTGAAGCTGAGCAGCCCTAGAGTGGCGTTCTGCAGTGATTTGCTGCTTTGGTAGCTAGAGGCGGCTGGACAGCCCAGGGTGCACACGGGCAGCTCAGACCGTGATAAAAGGCAGAATTTCAGTTTGTGTTAAGCTTAGCACCAATGTGCAGGGAACTAACTGTGTTCAGCAGGCCACTTGCTCCTCAGGAGGGATTTTTAAATCTTGTCAGTTGACTGTTTTCATTATAATTGCAGAAATACATTGGCTGAATGTATGCAGGTACATGGTGGAGCCGTGCTCTGAGTGGGGCTGAGCTCGGCTCGCCCTGCCGGGCAGCAACACAGGACGAGCCGGACCTGGCGCTGCTGCCCGCTCCTGGCTCCAGCGTCTCCATCCCCCAGGAGCTGGCGGAGCAGCAGGACKGCAGCCGGCGAGAGCCCCCGGGGCCGGGCCCCGGGAGCAGCCTGCAGCATCCAGCCAGTTCCCTCCGCAGCTGCAGCCACCATCGCGGAGCGCCTCAGCGCAGCTGTAAGAAAGATGTTTGCCCCCATTTGCGCTTTTGCTGAATAACCACTTGCCGGTCACGGGCAAAGGTTCACAGGTGGATTCTCAAGGAGTCAAGGAAGCGTGTAATCCTGTGTTGCATTTCCCAGGCTGCAGTACACTTTGCATAGTTTTGCTCATGGACCTCACTGTGGACAAAAGAGATTTGCTGCATTTTGGGGCTGACACTGAGCCTTTGGCCCTCAAAACAGCCTCGCCACCGCACTTCCAAGGGAAACCAAGCCGCACAAGAAGGCAGAAATCCGCTGCCTTGCCGCACGGCCACCACTTCGCTGCGGCCCCTGCGGGCGAGGCGAGCGCCAGGCACCGGCTGTCTGAGCGGGGCTGCCGCAGGCGCCTCGGCCAGCGCCGGCCCCCTCGGAGGCCAGCGGAATGGTTCCCTCCTATCACAAGGGAATCGGCTCTTTTCTGCAACATGGGAGTAAAGCGAAGCAGTAGCAGCCACCTTCCTTGGGGTGTTTTGGGGGTGTCACTTCGTTAGAGATGGGCAGCACTTTAACTTCTTCCATTCTACAGCATGTTTTTTGCAAAGAGAAATTCTGTCATTTCAGGAAAACCCTGGCAAAGCCACAGAAGTGGCAGGAGTCTGGCAGTAGGACGGCAGCACGGGCTCSTGCGACCCCCTCACAGGGCTCTGGCACCATCAAACGTAATTAACTCTAGGGTGCCTGTACTGAAGGAGGAGAGAGCGGATTTSTGCAGCCCAGGCTGGGGTTAAACAGAACTGCTGCTCTCCTCTGGAGCACGCTCAGCTGCTGACCTGCATTCAGGCCTTGGAAAAAGCTCAGCATGACCAGATGTAAATATTTAAGAACATCTATACGCTAAAAATACTTCTATATGCAACTGCTCTGTTGACATCTCTAGTGAGTAACAGCCTGAGCATGGCTCAAAGGCTCCTCCAGCCTTTCTTTGTCTGCTCGTGTCCCTGCTACAGCCTCTGCATTCGCCTGCCTTGAGCTTCCGCCTTCTCCTTGCGTCCTCTTGCTGGGCTCCAGGGCATCCGCTCAGGCTGCGTTACTAAACTCCCGTGCCCCAGTGCCAGCTCCCTGCGAAAGAGCCCCATGAGTCGCTCGTGTGAACTGCTGTTGCTCGCCCCTCGTTTGCAGTGGCCTGCAGCCCCACAACGGGCACAGAGCCTGAGTGCCGCCACGATGACCACGCTTGGGCCAGAGAGCGCGCACATCCCCGGGGGGGCTTGACGGTGACTCCTGGCTGCTCCGTTGGCTCTGCGGCGTGCTGTTGCCCTCTGCAGTTGCTTTGCCTTGCAGAGCTGTGCAATATTAATAACCCGACGTGCCAACTCTGCTTGCTGCTGCAGCAGGACCGAGGCTGGTCCAGTGCTGCCRCAGGGGCTCAACCTGCGATGGCAAAACCAGCGTCCACAGCCCAATCCAGCAGCAAACGATGACCGTTGCTTCATTTTCCAAATGAGTCATTTTCTATATTAAAAAAAAAAATAAATTGAGGAGCAAAAGCTGTTTTTGAGGCGCTGAGGCTTTGCCTTAAGCAGGTATCGCTGAACGGCAGCCAAGGCACCAGTCGCCCCGCAGATCACCAAGCAGCTCGTTGGGAAGAGGAGCCGCCTATCTCGCAGCCACAGTGTCTCTCGTCGCTCCCGGCAGATATCCTCATTCTGCAGAGAAAATGCAAAACGCTTTGCTGGAAAGCAAAATAGCAAGTTCCAGGAAAGCAGCTGACAGATAACATCATCTAACGCTTACAGGTTTATTTAATACAGCCCTGTAGGATGTTTATTGCCAATAGTGACTTCCTCAAAAAGGTAAATTTATARTGCAGGATGTGTCTCTGCACTGCTGTTACAGTAATACATACTTTTTCATTCACTCAGATTTCAGAAAGTTGGAAAACTGCACGGTCAGTAAAACACACTTCTATAGACCTATGCTTTTTTTCTCCCAGGAGAGATCTAAGTGGAAGGAGATGCCTTAAATTTAGTTCCAAGGRAAAAAAACACATTTTTCTTCTGAATTACTTTCTTCCTGACCCAGGGTTTTTTTTCTGGTAAAGTCCTTCTTTGGAAGTCTTCCAGGGCTAGTAAGCCCAGAAGCAACTCCTGCTTGCATCATCTATAATTCTGTGTATGTGATTCTTTGTCTTTTTTTYCCCCTCCACTGAAAATTAATTATTTGAGCAAATGTAGCACTCCAGTTTCCTAATGGCCTTGGTTCAGAATACCCTACTGCTATCAACACCAAAAGGTCTTACTAATATACAGTGCTTAAAAGTGCTTGTCCCCAGTATTTCAAAGCAGCTACCTGATACAAGCGCACTTGCTGCAACCTAAGTCTGTGCTGGATATTGATGAAATCTAACAGGCATATAAGAAAAATGACATTATATCTTTGAAGTTATGTTTTGCAATAGCTACATTTGCTAGTCTGAGTAGACCTTGGCTGTACTGTATCTCAAGAAAATTACATCTTTTGATAGGTAAACTTTCTACTAAAATATAATTTGGAAAATTCATTTTAATTATTTACAACAGACCTGTTCTCCTAAAAGCAAAGCCAGCTGCATCTGTCCAGCTCTTCACCTGATCTGYGGGTCACTAGCACCTTTCCAGCTTTGGAAACAACTGATTCTTCAGATCCAAAACCTCCAGGCTGCAATTTTGTCCTTCTGAAAAAAGTAAAATTGCTTTTTTAAAAAAAGTCCCACAAACTCTTTGCCATCCATCACTGTGCCTAAGTGGAAGTTAACCATTTGGACTGAAGTACCAGCTGTTTCCCATTCTTATGCAAAACTCCTAGAAACTCCAAAAAATCCTGTAGGGAAGTAGTATCTCTTTCTTGAAACCATSGAGAGGCAAACGACAGTTCAGGCAGACATAACATGCAAGGCTGTTCTCGAGGCTTCCTTGCAGCAGCTGRAATCAGTTCTGTCACTGGAGAAATAACTCTTTGATGTCCCATACTGGCATTTAACAAATATTTTGGCCCTCTCTGGCTTGTTGCCTTTGGAAGGAAGGATGCCGTGGGCACAGAGCTGGCACCAAGCATGCAAGTGCAGAAAGACACAGGGCAGTAAATAGTCACCTGCTGCCCTCAGGCTTTTGAGTACCAATTTACGTGCAAATCTCACACTCACTTATCCGGAAGCTATTTATTTAAATTAGAGGTCATCTGAAATGGGCTGAGATTCTGTGGGAGGAAAAGAAAGCATGACTTGGATCATTTTGGTRTTGGAACAGGAAATGGAATAAGATAACCCTCCTGGGATTCACTTTCTATAGAAATAAAGCAAATTGTTGCCATTTCCCTCCCCACAAAGCCTTTTCCTCTTCTCAGGGTATTTGGTCTTTCTCATGGTGTTTTGAAGGATACACTTACATTTAAATTAGAATAGTGATGGTGTAATTTGAGTAGAAAAGACCCTCAAAGTCTCTTGGTTTTCCCAGAGGCTCTGTGCTGACCGTTAAGCTTTCAGCCATATGACCTGCTGCACTAATTCTTTCAGGCAAGCTGCACTCAGCATGGACAGAGTTTCTGCTCTGCAAACTGATTTTTTACCCCTTAAAAAAATTTACCAGTTTACCAGAAGCTTCTTCTGGGACCCACAACTGAAATCAGGATGGAGATAGGACACAACTGCCTCCAGACAGCAGCAAAACTGAGCACAGAGTACAAAAAGCCATTGCAGGTTTCAAGGCTGCAAGTCCCTTACTGGTTACACGGCAAATGAAAGGGGTACGGGTGCAAGTCGATCCCTCAGAAAGATGCATTAAGAGCACATGAAAATATCATTGGTCTCACTGYTGTACCATGCTACAGGAAGATTCATTTTCTTGCTTTTTCACATCTTCTTTGTTATCAAGTGGAAAAGAGACTCCACAGAGTTCCTGGGCCTGCTACCTCAGGAGTGTATTGGTTATTCAATTAACTTTGCACAGTGTCCTGATACGATGCTTACAGAATTATTTTCATTAAAACCTTCCTAGAACAAAAAATATTCCCATCTAATAAATACTGAACAACATCAAACAGTTACATTTAAACTTCTTGTCCTAATGTTTTTTAAAAATAAGACTTAAACATATTAGAAAGATACAAGATAGAAAAAGACTTGGTTAGAATAACTAATCAAAATTTGTTTTGTGACAAACATGATTTGAATAACCAAAACTGAGAAGCAAGCAGCTTTGCACATAGATTTCAAAGTTACTCAAACTATAGCAGTGCTGGAAAGAGAACCTGAGATCAAAACAACTGCTCACATTAGAAGCATTTAACTTTTATCTGAGAGCAGTAATTTGGGGGTTGCCACTACACTTGGAGGGGGCTGAAGCCTAGAGGGAACCAGTCTCAAACCAGGGTCATACAAAAAACAGATCTGGCTTCAAACTTACTATTCTTGAATCCCTCTCAACTAGAAGCATGAATGAGGTCTCAGGCTTTTTTTTCCTCTTTTCCTTGAATCTTGCATGCAAAAACTGATCTCTTCTATCTAGTTCCCAGAGTATTGGCATGAAAGATCAAAACCAGGAGTTTTGGTATAGCAGAAGACAAAGAGGGAAAAAGCACGTAAGTCCTGTTTTGGAATGTGTGGTGGTAACAAAGAAGTTTTCTCAAGGGAAAGCATTTTTCTGAGAAAGTTTCTGTTTACAGGCAGAAAACGTAAAACGTGGAATTAAATGATAAAGACACAGCTCTGAGGGACAACTCCCCAGTCTTTAATGGCAACTTTCAACCAGGGTAACTTGGAACTCTGATAAAGAAAATTATCTTTGCCCCCRTATATTTACATCTGGGATTATAATTAGGCAGCCCACAAAGAGCAAACAGCAAATAACAGCCCTTCAGATGTGGTTCCCACACCCTTCGGCAGAGTCACGGTGCTCCTAGCTCTCAGCCCTGCCGGCACCAAGCCTGGAGCCTGGGTGCAGCCCTGGACTCAGCTGCTGGAGCAGTGCTGGGCCAGGCTTCCTTTCGAGGTAAAAGGAACTGATTTTAAGAAATKAAAAGAAAAAAAARRAAMMARGRAAAAAAAAAAAGGAACACAAGCACAAATTTGTGCAGAGCTCCCAAACGCTTTTCTATACCAATGCTCCCCCTTGTGGGAAAAGGCTTCCAGAACATGCATATCATAGAGAAAGAAAYGAGCAGAGAAAGTCACTAATATTTAATGCAGTTCAAAAATCTTTTGTTCTATTTTTCTCCAATTAAAAATGAAAAATAAATAAAACAGATTGCTTCTATTTATTAGAAACAAAGGCAACTTATCTAATTWAAAAAAATGAAAATAGATCCTATTCTATATGAAATATTCCCTTTTAAACAGGCTTTGTGTAGAACTTGTAGGCATTGTCTTGAAACCATTTAGGATATGATGGATGACAGCAAGTTTCATGGTGCAATAAACAAAAACAGAAGTTGGAAGGAACAATACAAACATCACAGTAGATCTTGGTTTAGCAATTTAGAAATTTCTAGCAGAAGAGTTATAGTAAAAGTATCAGACTAATGATAACAACACTAACTACTCAGAATAGATCCTTTGTATTCATTAGTTAGAGGTTGCTAATTATGTGGCCTCATTTTCAATTTGTGATATATGTTTTATGAGTTTAATAAAATATTGTGTTGGTCACTCTTGTTCCTTGGGCATCTTGAATGAGCTTAACAGAGCTTAAAAAAGATAGACAGACCTCTATTGCTTTTTTCTTCAGAGTAGAAAAATAGATGCCCAAGCTTAGCTGGAGCCTTCAGGCATCATCATACTAAARTATTTAACAAATAAATTTCCTTTGATGTCAAGATCTACTGGAAATTATCAGAAAAAGTTCACTACTTGCCACGGAAATTCACTGTTTTCAGAACAGTCTCAGTCTCAAMTCTTAATGATCTTCCTCTAGACGGGTGTCCATCCAGCTGTTAAGACTTTTCAGAGCTGAAGTGAGCAATCAATAAACAGATTGATTACTGGTGGACAAAGTTAGCAGAGTACAATATCAAACTTTACTTGTTTAGACTTATATGTGTTATTACATAGTATCTGCTGTACGGGTCTGTGGAAGTGAGTGGACCAACCACTAGCTACATTTACTTAAACCACAATTCACAGGAAATCTTATTCCAATTGACAAAATGAAAAATATAGTGCAATTGTTGATTACAATTAAGCTGATGTAGCTAATTTGATTAAAAAGTAAACCATGGGGAAGAAAAATATTGCTCTTATTCTGTACTTCTGCTTTCATTATGTGGCACAGCAAAACCAGGAACTTCATCATAGGAAAATATCTCCACCTTCTTCTTATAGAGAGGAAAGTATTTTCACAGCCATAGTTGCCTTTTAATCAGTCTTTACAGCTGAAAAACAACAAAATCTTGCAAAACACATCTTGAGGATTCTTTGTGATATAGCATTACAGCAGGAGTCTAAAAAAGTTTTGTTCAAAATAGGATTTTTTTTTAAAAAAAGTCCACAGATTATTTATTTTAGGAACATCACCAAGTATTTATTTTCTCATGCAAATACCAARCAGTCAATTCCCTTCACATGCTGGTGAATACGCAAAGTAGTGGGCACAATAATGTCCCATTTAAGGTTATAACTAATTGTACTTTATAGAAGCATCTGTAGAAAGCACTGCTTAAGGACATACGTACTTCCTTCTACTTCCCTCGTAYTGAAGTCAAGGTGAGCAATGAGGGTCCAAAACCATTTGAAATTAAGTGTAATGGAACTGAAGATGAGTACCCAAAGTTRGTTATTTTGGAAATAGCTTTTCCACCACCTATGCAAACTCAGTCCTCCAGAGGTACAGTAACAGAACAATAAAGGGGATTATCCTCACTTTTTAGAAACTTTGCCACTGAAAGTAGGGAGATTGCAAGCTCTTGTTAGCACTGTTGTGACATCTGTACAGTACATTGATTTGCAAAGGGAAAATTTCCCCCACTGTTTATAACATGTGGCCTAGTTGGAATTCATTCAATCATTTCATGCCTTCAGGAATGCTTTATGAGGCATATTATTAAAATGGTTACAAATCTCTGAAACACAGATGTTTGCACTGAACTTAAACAATTTCTCACTGTTAGAGTAATCACTGTTTCAATGAGGGATGGTTCCCTAAATCTCTCACAAACCACTGAGGGTGATAAATGTTATGCATTGACCAGATAAACTATTCCAGCATCTCAGGGATGCGTTATCAGGTGCTATGGGCATGAGCCTCCCTCCCACTGCACACACGTTCACCTCTCAGGCCCTCCTGTGGCTAAGCAGTGGATATCAAATGACACTTCCATTGGGAGAAGGACAGCTGAGCAAGAAATCACTGTTTTAATTCTTCAGGGAAAGGTAAATTCTTGGTAAAATTCTCAGTGGCAATAGGGAAACTACCCCTAGATAAATTCTCCAGAGAGAAAAACACAGAGAGAGTGATACCTGGCACCACTGTTATGGACACTTCAGGCAGGATTAGTGAGGGAGCAGCAGARAGAAACAGGACAGTGGCAACCATGGAGAGGAAGGGCTATGGGGTTCCCTCACCTTCCATGCTGCAGGTGAGTAATCTTAAGAAAGAGCAGGATCCAACTGGCAACACCTTGTCCTTAGGAAAGTYTCACCCACAAGATAAAGGAGACTCCAAACTGAAAGACAGGTACTTAGAGGAAAAAATACAAATATTCCAGTCTAGTCCTTTCRTTACGAGTTTTTAGTGTCTCTTAGTGAAAACTACTGTTACTGGTTTTATGCGATTCTATAACCTGTACCAGTTCTCTCTTCCGTACATATCTGTAGATCATACTGTAATTACTGACTTACAGTATTACTGTAAATCATATAATAATATATCTCTATAAGGTCATTTTGTTTTTTCCAGAGAGTTGTATTTCATGCACATGCCTGATGCATTGCACCCAACAGGAAATGCARCTTTCTTCGTCACCCACCCCAACTTCCACATTGGAAGCAAATTAAGCTAAACTAAGTCACTTTGGTTTTGTATTAACTCTTTTAAACTCTATGAAYATGCTTATGTAATCAACTTTGACATTTCAGCTTTTGTTAATTCAGGAGTATCTACAAACACAGAAAGCTCTGCGAGCAAGTGTTACTAAGAACAAGGAGATATCAGCCTCACTTTTGAGAGCGTTAATGCAAGCAAAAGGTTTCTCTCTTCATCATTGAAGGGCATATATATTTCCCCCAAGCCTTTCAGACTAGGCATGCACTTTAAAAAATCTTCTTGCGGGTAGACACAATAATATTTAACAATCTTGTTGTGAAGCACTTTGGCATTCGCACATAACCTGTATAGGTCATGAAGGTAAACAACAAAACTTCCAAAAACTCCACTAAAAATCAGGAGGAGATTTATGTTTAGAAAAAASAAAGTTACTCTCTTCATGATAACGCTTTCAAATCCTCAGGCTACTTTTACTATACAATAGTTTTCTACYACAGATTCTTCAGGCTCCTATTTTGCACTTATGGCACCTGGAATAGCTCTTGCAAGAACTCTCCTAGGAGAAGTTAAGGGGAGTGACTATAGCAATCCTCAGATGAYTAGGTGGAGCTGTAACTGGGGAAACAAGGCAGGAGAAAGAAGAGGAAGGTAGAAAAGACAAATAGGAGCATCCAGACAACTTCCCTGTAGATTCTTACAGTAATAGAATTCTAAAAAAAGAGAAGTTTTAAACAGTATGTGCACCAGGACAGCTGCTCATGGGCACTGCATTACTGCCACACCAAGGACAGAAGCACAGACCACATCTAGCTCACCTTCAACAATTAAACATTGTCTGCTTTAAATTAGGAACTGTCAGACACAAACTTCCCATTTAAAGCAGCTATACAAAGAGCAAAGGATGTTAAAATCCTCCATAATTATGAAGAAAATCTGGAACCGTAACTGGTAGTAGTACTAGTTTATGTATTTTTCCTCCCCCATTGATTCATCTAAGCTTTTGACTCCCTATATCCATATCATTACACGGCCAGGCATTTTACCAGTCTCTACGTAAGGAAGCGCCTCTTACTGTTGAAACTTGAATTAAGATTTTTTTCTTATACCCTTTGGAGACTGTAGCAGTATGGAAGTCTTCTCTGATTAGGRAAAAAAAAATCCATTAGTAGTGTTTGAAGGCCATTGACTATATGAAGAACAATGTTATTTAACATTTTTGAATATATATTAAATTGAAAGTACCTATTAAAACTTTATAAAAACATTAACATTGAAATGAATACAAACAATAAAGACGAATGAAATGTTTCCTTCTCTAACAGAAAAATCAAAGTCTAAGGATAAGAAATTTTTTTGAGCTCAAAAATTGGCATTTCAGTACAAGAATCTTTTTATTTTGACAGTGTTTTGATTGAAACAACATGGAAACTTAAACTGCAAAACTGAATTTATATAACATTGTCTATCAGAGGGTGATACAGATAACTTTTTTCGTTTTTAATTAGATAAAATATTTTTCTGAACACCAGATGTTAAACTCTTAATACTATACATTTCACTTTATTTTAGATACTAATTTATCATAATTTAAATCTACCTTATAAACAATTTCTTTTAAAAAAGATGTGGAAGATAAAAAGAACTCAAGTATTAAACTCAAGGCTTTGATCATCATTATATTTTTTTTTTTACAAAGTTTTTAACAAATGTATCAAAACGACAATTCTGTGATTATTATAGCTACTAGTCAGGCTCTGTAACACACTGCTCCACAATTTCACGCAAGTTTGGATTCTCCATCGCAGCTGCTACTCTTTCTTTATCATTGATTTGCTTGTTGACTGCAAAACATTGTATACAAAGTAAAGTCAGAAGCAGTTTACTGATGCAGTACATGTAAAGTACCACTGAAACATTCCAAGCACAAGACATCATACTGCAATGAAGTTTTTCAAACTTAAAGAACATCCTGCTCTAAGAAGGATAAAGTGCTGTTGTACAGCAATGCTACATTGTGTCAACTTTCTTTGCAATTTGCAATTTAGATAGAGATTCAAATTTGCATAGTATCTGAAAAGCACTGTATAGGCAGTCATTTAAGTAATGTGGTCTAGGCAAAGAAAGTTGTGCCAGATAATAGAAGGGCAACAAGACAGAGAAAAACACAAAGGTGCTCAAGAGCAAAGAGTAAAGGAGATGAGTTTAACAGGAAATCTGGGAACAGAGATAAATGAAAGCTTGGTCACACAAGAATATCCATGACAGACCAAGTATTTTTGATACTTTCCTAGTTTAGGAAAGGAATATGAAATACATTGATAACACGTCTTAACATCAAATATAAAATTTGTGACAAAATAATAATCTGAATTTTTCTAAGTTTACTTTCTATTCATTTCATGAAAAGGACAGGTCTCACCCACCCTGCTCTCCATACAAAGATTTCTAATGTTCAAGAACAAAAAAAGCCTGGGACATTGCCCAGACAAGGGCTTTAACAGCTATTGAAGACAATGACTCTCTAAAGCTTTGAAAGAATTTCAATATCCTGCAGGTTTTATTTTAAATATTGGTTGATCTTGCTATCTTAACTTCTTGATACCAAAAATATACATTTCTCAGTCTGTCAAAGTTCTTCAGCAAAGATTCATCAGCCTATTAGCAACTTTTTTTGTTAGAAACGTAACTCAATACCTGCAAGAAAGTGTTTTTACAAGCAGCTTATGTTTACAGTACCAATACAGCTTTTGAAACAGACTCAATTACATGTTTCATTTTAAAGCTTTAACAGCATATTAGTTTCTGGAAAGGACAGTAAGGTGAGCGAGGAAACAGACTTCCCAGAGGACACACACTCAAGAATGAGTGGAGCTTGAATAGACTAAGTTCTACTTACTGTCTTCTTCAGTGGAATGTGTACCTTCAGATATGTAGATTTCCAGCTAGAGAAGAGATCAACAACATTAGAAACATACATGAATAGTTAAATATGCATTTGAAAAAATGTAATAGACAATTTTTAAAAGGTCATAGATAAYGAAATGGGATCAACAATAGCTGATCTTCAGATTTCAGCGCAATACAATCACAAGACAACCTCCATTTAACAGTCACCAGTGGTCCTTCTTTGAAATTGCAGGGGCCTTCTTTCCTCACTAGTATCAGCTGTTGTGTGAAAAAGTAATTGCATTTAGGCTACCAGAAGCAGGGTGGAGAACTGGCACTATCCTTCCATCTAGCTTTCTGCAGACCACAATTAAGGAACAATTTTTTTTAAAAGTCATCAGAATTGCAACAGTCACTTTCACAAGCTAAGAACTCTTGAAAAGACATCCTTCAGAGTGGATTCCTAATAAGATATGCAACTATATTTAGTCAGTGGATRCTTGTGAGTTCTTCCTGCACCTTATCAAAGCTTTTGTTTAAGGAAGTACAGGAGAAATTCAAGCAAAGGAAAAAAAGCAATGTTTACAGTCAAAAAGACATAAGAGTTTTACCTTCAACAAGAATTTTTGGTTCCATTCACTCACTGATGAGACTCACATATGCTCTATTTGAAAATGGTAGCATAATACAATATTATTTCCTGTATAGGAATAGACTATAAGACTAGAACCCTTAAYAGACCTTAATCACCTTCATGCCTTTAATAGGCCTGTGAAAAACAAAAAACATGATAAAAAACCCCAACTTATATTGAGCTACAAGGAGATTTCATATGACTGAAGTACTAAAGTAATAGGGCTGGCCCCTGTTAGGGACAGTATTCTGACCAGGGCCAGGCCTGTATGCAATTTACGTAAAAATTCCTAAGACAGAGGTCAGAGATTTCCTGAACTCAGATCCTAGTCCAACTTCGGCAGCTCTTCTGCAGAAGAGCTCTTCTATCCTTAAGATTTTACTTCATAGATTATGGTTATATAAAACAGTGGAATTCCCCATAACTAAGCTCTGACTGACAAAAAACTACTTATCTTGCTTTCAAGGCCACTAACTCACATAGGGTGCAATATTCATATTGAATACTCTAAATGGTTCAGTCAACTTAGTAACTTTTAATGTTTTGTATTCACAATGCTTGGATATGTTGAAATATTCCAGAAGGCCACATTCATTTTCTCCAAGGCAATAGTATGACTTAGATCCATCATGACTTTGGCTTTAAAAACACCCTCTCCTCCACTGAGCAAGAAATTGAATGACAGGTGGTCAGGAGATTCCTTGAAACACAGTATATTTCAGAATTTCAGCCAAGAAACTGTCTTTTGTAAAGAAAAGAAAGAATCAGTTATTCTGTGATTCCTTCAGGTGCTACACTGTACTGCAACATCACTCCCTCCATAAGCAAGTAACAGGTTTGAGAAAGACCCCATCCTTCACTACAGTTTGCAAGTCACTTGATCCTGCAGCATACTCTCTTTTAAAGAGAAAGTATACTTGCAAAACATTCATGTAGCTTAAGGCAAGTTCTAGAATAGATACTTTACCTTATGTCTAAAAGGCAAACATCTCTGAAGTTTTACTCTTAAACAAAGGCCTGTTTAAACAAAACAGAGAAGAGTTTTTGCTTATCAAATTAAAGGTTGAAGGTATATTTTCAGAGGATACATATTTACAATCAAAAACCACCAGCATAGTAMGTAACTTTCTCCTTTGGCATTCTGAGCAGCACAAGCCCTAAAAGAGACTAAATAACCTTTTTTGACTCCTTTGGAGATAGCTTCTTAGTTGAGTTTGTACCTGCTTTATAGGCTTACGAGGTCTCCAGTCTCTTAACACCTTCTAGAAGCACTAAATACACAAAAATCCTCCATTTCTGGCTTTCCTCTACATTTTTAAATAGAGCTTCTTGGTGGTCACTGTGGCTTCATCTGTACTGAGGACAATGTTTGTTTTGTGTTTTAACATTTGTTAAAAATCCAGYATAAACTGGTTGAAGAAAGAAACCACAAGCCTGCAATGACTTGGGCACAACTCAGGCTCACTAACTTCACTATTTAATGTCTAACATACAGAAGTGCTAACTACTTTAAACAACATACAGAAATTCTCCAACAAAAAAAGCATACCCACAACTAATTCCCATGGGCAAATAAGTCACCATAAAAGCTAAATTAAAAAAACTGWGAGCCAACTGCCAACATTCAAATGTTGCTTGAAAAGTCCACTGCTATAGATCTATCTATAGCAAGCAACACTGCAGGGGGGGAAAAAAAGAAATCTTTGTAGATTTTTTTCTACAGTAACACTTTTTTCTTCAGTAACACTGAGCAGAGTGTTAAGGTTCATCTTTGGGAGGCCAATCCTAGTTTGAACATCCCTACTACTATCCTACTGCAGTTTTTCATGAGGCCAGGCTTTGCAATGAGCTACACAGACAAACAAAGCAGTATCATAGCCCCAGTTTGTCCTCAGGATAAGTCATGGTAACAGCACCTCCTGCCAAAGAAGAAGAGAATATTTTTCTTCAGAACACCTATTCTCAATCTYCCTTGAGAAGTGGCAGCAAACTGGATGGAAAAAATTCAAAAGCTACACCTGGGAGTGCTGGTGGATGACAAATGGACTATGAGCCAGCAAGATGCCCCCGTGGCCAGGAAGGCCAATGGTGTCCTTGGGTGAATTAGGAAAAGTGTTGCCAGCAGGTTGAGGGAGGTGATCCTGCCCCTCTACCAAGCCCTCGTGAGGCCTCATCTCAAGTACTGTGTCCAGTTCTGGGCTCCCCAGTACAAGAGGGACATGGAGCTACTGGACAAAGCCCAGCGCAGGGCTATAAGGATGATCAAAGGGCTGRAGCATCTGCCCTATGAGGAACAGTTGCGAGAGCTGGGCCTGTTTAGCCTGCAGAAAAGACGACTGACGGAGGATCTTATCAATGGCTACAAGTACYTGAAGGGAGGGTGTCAAGGGGATGGGGACAAACTCTTTTCAGTTGTCCCACGCGACAGAACAAGAGGCAATGTTCAAAAACTGAACCACACGAAGTTCCGCCTGAATATGAGGAGGAATTTCTTCACTGTAAGAGTGACAGAGCACTGGGACAGGTGGCCCAGAAAGGTGGTGGAGTCTCCTTCTCTGGAGATATTCAAAGCCTGCCTGGATGCAATCCTTTCTAACACACTCTGTGAGACTCTGCTTGAGCAGGGGGGGGGTTGGACTAGATGATCTCCAGAGGTTCCTTCCAACCTTACCGATTCTATGATTCTATTTGGACTCTAAAAAGTCACATTCAAGTAATCTAGAGAGAAGATCACTCTCTCAAAACTCAGGTATTATTGTTTTCACAAGTCTCTAGAAAAAGGCAGAGAGTTGAAAAGGGTACTTTAAGTCAGTAAGTCTGTAGCTTAAGCAGATCACTCCAGGCAYATGAACTTCTTTCCCAATCACTTTGGATTGTTCTCACTTCTGGCAGTCTGAAATTTYTGGTAATTCTATTCTGTTTAGAAATTTATCTGAATAAGTAGAGAATAAATAAGGAACAGTCATGTGCAGGCTCTGAGAACATTTATGATTAGACAAAAACAAAAAACAAACTATTCAGGTCTTTAACAAATATTTCAGTGTGGTGTTTCAGGTTTCAAAGGTCAGCTGATGCAACAAGCCCTCAAGATCATCAAATTCTGCCCATTTACAAGAAATGTATTGGAAAACCATCTTGTGAAATAACACATTTTTTCTTCTATCAAGGAAAATTTAACTTCCACACAACACTCAGGTAGGTAACAGGCTACTGAAGGACTGGCTAAGTAAAGAAAATACCTCCCCAAAAACCTACCAGCTTACACAGTAGTCTATGCAGACGAGAAAGCTTTAGAAAAAACAAAACAAAAACAAACAAACAAAAAATTTTAACCCACTATGCCCTTACATATATTACCCAACTATTTTTAAAACAGCTGTCATAACACTCTCCTGTAACAGAATGAGGAACTGTGCTTCAGAAGTCATACAACACTGACAAAGGCTGCACAGCAGAACAGACAAAGATTTAGCTGATATTTAAGTGCTGTAAATGTGATTAACAAATCTTAAAGTTTGATGTGCTATGTACAACACTGGTCCTTGGGTCTGAGTCTTACCCGTAACAGAGTCAGCTTGACTCCTAACAGTTTCAAGCCACAAAAAAATTATTACCAGCTGGCATGCTACTGCTTTACTACCTGGACTTCACCTTGTACACAAGGCATCCAGGGTCTGTTTTGGCATAAATATACATACTTTAAGATTAAAGACTTCATTTTAAATATTGAAGACAGACTGAGAACTATTACTACTAGTATATAATGGTAAGAATTGTTAATCTTAGTACATTTAAACAATGTATTTCAGAGAATGAACACCTGTTCTCACCACAAATAATAATAATAATAAAAAAAAAGCAAAATAAGCCAGGGTAGATTCTTATTCAACTTAACTGCTTTCAGACTCCTAAGAGTTCATAAACTTTTTTCAGTATTTTTTGAGCRTGTGTGGGTTTTTGCTCATGTGTAGGCAAGGCAAAGGGGAATATTCATGAAGATTTATTTATTTATTTAAGAGTTGCCAAAATGTCAATGTAACATTACTAGAATAGCTTGGAAGTGGTATAGAATCCTTCCTTTATATTCTCCTAGGAGATTTTTGAGCACTTTTCTTAAGGAATTTGTCCAAGTTGATAAAATCAGATCTTGAATGCCCCCATATCTCTTCTGGATTTTTTTTTTTTTGGTATTCTTAATAGGTTTTTTTAAGATAAAATTTCCAGTTAAATCGTTGTCAAAACGATAGAAAATTTTAACTAAGCTTGAGCTTACTCAGGTAATCCATAATTAACTTTATAATCATTATTACAGATTTAATGAAATAGAAATCTTACCAATGAGAGTAGCTAAAGAACAATGAGGTACTGTTGGTGTAAACCTGATGATAACCAGATACTCGTCTTCACCTATCTCGTGTACTTCAACACAGCTTTCTGTTACCACTTCCAGTTCTTCTAAAGTATTAGGTTTCTCCGGGTCCCGAATAGTACGGATTATATCTAAAGCAAAAAACAAGACACCAATAAAGCAGCTTTCCTATATTTAATGCATGATATTTTTGGTTAATAAGTCATCTTCCCAGCATTGTTTATTTTTCTTCTCTTCAGAGGAAGCAGAGCTGTGAATATCAGTGGTGTATTATCTCAGGAATTGCTTCAGAATTGGGCAGATTGATGCATTTGTTGTTCATTATGAACACGTTTTTCCACACACCAGTTCTAAACTTCCTATTGCTTTTACAATCCCATGTTAATAAATACAAATCAAAATATGCCTATTAAAGGATACATATCACCTTTAGATTTATCGTGATTCAGAATTACCTATGCAAAAGATAAACAAATATTTAACAGTTTAGATAAGTTAGAATTTCAAAAACCTGAAAGGCAAGCAAACCTGTTAATAAGATAGGTCATTTTTCATTCCCACCTTCTTCCCTCCAGTTCCTAGCCTGGGCCTCATAGATAAGATTTTGAAATCATCTTAAGGAAAGCCAGTACAAAAATAATGCACTAATCCATATTTATCCATATCAATGAAGGGTAAGCATCAAGTGTGATCATCTCCTTAGCTTCTAAAATGTGGGGATCAACTAGGGTTATTATACCTATGTGGAAAATAATAAACAGCATTGATACTTACAGAGGTTTTTTTGTGTGTGTGTTCTGAATTAGTTTCATAATACAAGCAATCACATTTATTGTTACATTTTCCATAGATCAAAAGGCTTTAAAGTGATACTTAAAAATTACAATATATGATTATAGAGCCTGAAAAATAATGCAAGATAGTATATGAATTTAGTAAGTTTAAGAACCTGAAAAATAAGACCCTGCAGTTCAATATGTCTGCTGAGCAATGTAGGAAGTGAGTAGAAACAATGAGATCTCAAGTCTTTGCACATCCATCCCACGTACCCAGCATAACCTAAAGAAATACAAATTTTCACAGTGAAGGCCAAACCTAAGAAGTTCCCAGCTGTCACCTTCCCTTTTTTTTCTTGCTTTATATGCTGTTGTTTGCTCCTTAGAAGTGCAGGTACAAGCATTTTTGCTTTAAATAAGGTAACAGAAGTAATATGGGTTAATATAAAAATATAAGAAAAAAGGGAAGACATTTCTAACCAGCTGTAGCAATTGTATTTTCAGAGTWGCCCTACTAATAGTTCTTCCATAACAATTAACTGTATTTCTAAAACAGATGCCACATCAACTTTCAATACAGCAAATTACTTCAGTCTGTCTTCAGGTACATAGACAGGCCCACTCAACTACAACCTGAAAGTTGTRTAGCTGCTTTTAGTGCATTCCTGCAATTAACCTAATATCCCTGCTGARGGGCTGGGCCTCAAAGGCCTAGTCCAACACGACACCAATACTGCTATACCGCTTCCAGGCAAGATTTGGCTTCTGCCCATCCAGTGGGCAGGAACAGAAGTTCATGTCTGTCTGGACTTCCTCCATGCAGACATACCCTAAAGTCTGTGAGTGGAGAAAAGACTTTATTAAATTAAGGAAGTTTTAACCCTTGGTGCTCACCTCTCCCTCCTGCAGGGACTATTCAAATTACTCTTGAGACCTAGCAAAACTTTCAGTAGGGTTGGGAACCACTTGCTGTCCAAAGTAAATTGTCATCACTTATATTGTAAAATAAAGTTGTGATGAATGAGAGAATTTAGCCCATTTTCTAACTTTCAGGGAAGCAGAGTATTGTTTGAATCATCCCAAAGCCTCCAATCTCTGTTTCAGCTTTCTCTGCCTGCATTATAAGGATATCATGCTGCCAAATTATGAACCTAGAACACACAGTGGATATTCATGAGGCCATTTGTTTGATGTTCCCAAAGAATTGCTAACTGTCCCCTCAGTTATACTAGGTATCATGAGGGTAACAAGCAAACAAAATGTTTAGCTTTATTAAACTGGTTCCCAGTAAATGGATTCGTAGTCTCATTCAGACTACTAAAAGATATTTTCACACTTCTTCTATTGTTCTGGCACTTTCTGCATAAAGTTTTAGCTGACTTTTTCAGCTAGATTTCTGTAATTGAACTATAGGATCTTTACATCCCAAAAGTATTTTCACATATGCAATTTCCTCAATTTCTGATGTATTTCTTTCTCCATTTTAAAATTTATTTCCTCTCTATGTGAAGGGCCCACATAAGCAAAGAGGAAATCAATTACTTCACCAAACATTAAGAGGAATGCTAAAGTTGATTTAGTCCAGCAGTACTTCATGGACGTCTAAGGTCTTCTAAATCCTACAAACAGCATTTCAAGAGATGAAATCGCTCTTTATTTTACAAGACCAGCATTAAAGATCCGGTCATTCAGTAGCAGAAATCGCCATTTTGCTGGGCTAGGCAGCTGACCTTCTAGGTGTGTCCGGCTTCTCTTCTAAGGTGATGAAACAGCAAGATAACTCTCCCACACACAGACTGAGCAAGCAGTCTCAACTCCTTCCCCACATGCTCAGGAGCTGAGAAGCAGCATCACCACTCCACCATCCAGCAGCATGTTAGGACAATTCACTCAGTGCACTCCTTGCTCAGGATCTGAACTAACAGTGACCAAGGCACGTGCTCCATGTCGAAGTCACGGTACCCACTCTATCTCCAGAYGGTGTCTGGGGCTGGTGGCACATTTGGGAGAAGCTAGTAGATGCTCGGGACAGTCCCTCCTGTCTCCCCTAACACTTCCCAGACCCTGAAGCACCTGAAAGATAATCCCCCGGCCCCTGACAGTGCTTTTGATTTTCAAGCAAGCCAAATGTACTTGTTCTCCCACCCCATGCTGCACAACAAGCACCCCAGAGCACACCCTCACCCTGGTATCAGCTGCAGCCACCTTCCCCCAGCCCCTAAAGGCYCCACAGGGCAGCTCCCACTCACTCACCCCAAGGACAGAGCTCTCAGCCCCACGGGGGTAGCCAGGGCCAGGCCTTATTTCCCCAAAACACCCTTCAACAGCACAGCCCCAGGATCCACAGGGGTYCTAACCCTGCAGCTCAGGACCCCCACCCCATGGTTCCACA